>NC_073721.1:124052307-124363378 GCF_023634155.1 Falco peregrinus | reverse complement strand
TCCTCCAGCTTTTTTACTCCCTGTGGGACCTGACCATCGTGTTGCTCCAAACATCAAACACCCTCCTCTCTCCATGCTCCTGAACTGGATTGCATGTCCCAAGGCCGTTATTTCAGCACTCCTTTTGGATGCTCCTTCCCAAACACGGGCCAGGTTCAAGGGTTGGTTTTCCCCATTTCACTGGGGGAGAGGTGAGATGTGGGGAAAGCTGAAAGCCCCACCGGACCCTCAGCAGCTTTACTGGCAGCTTGCAGGACTGAGAAGAAGGGAAAACCTCCCCTGGCACCTCTTTCCCCCACGCTTCATATCTCCAAGCAGTTTTCAAGGCTTAAAAACACCGCTGGGTGAACTTTATGTGGGGACGTGACTGCTTTTAGGAAGGGATCAGTGGTTCAGTGAGGAGAGATGCCATTAATACTGAATTAAGTGAGATGGAGGAATATAGTTTCTGCTCCCCCACCCTATTTTTCCCCTCCTGCAAGAAACCTACTCTGAGCCAAGCCCTAGGACTGCGAGATCCTGGTATCCCTTGGGATGAGCATCAGTGCTGACATCTCCTTCTAGCCGGATTTGGCCTCCCGGGGAGGTGTTTCTAGGAGGCAGTGCTCAAACTGATGCTGGAAGCGTTGCGCTGTTTCTCTCAGGAAGGGCTTTTGTCCCATGCTGACTTCCCAGCCTGCTCCCGGCAGTTTTCCTCTCAGCTGGTCCAAGGTGCTCACACCAGGAGGCTACCAGCCCTTCCCTTCGGCAGCGCTTGGACCTCACCAAACACCTCTGCCTGCTGTGCCAGCAAATGCACTTACCCTGCAGCGAAAGCTGATACGGCCACAACTGCCCAGGGGGAATCCCAGCAGTGCTGGAATTAGCTCGGCAGAGACTGGCTTTTCCAAACATGCCCTGGGCACGATGTATGAAGTCATGAGATGTTTTACAGCTCTGGTTGCCCCCATGACCACAGGTGCTCTGGGAAGGGGAGGCATTTCCATGCCCTCCTTTGCCAGTGCGGCTGCTGGCAAACTCTTTCAGAGCTGAAACTCAGAAGTGGATCGGCACTGATTATCCCAGCCCAGGCTCAGCTCCACATTGCTCAGTGCAATAATTAACCTGAAATAAATTCACCCATGGTTCAACGAGTGCTCACCACCTGCCCAGCTCCATCGCATGCACAGTTTCTGTCCACCCCAAGTAGAGGCTCATCAGCACACCAAAAAAGCACCTTTTAACCTGATGCTCCACCTCCATCGCCATCACCATTGCCTCCGGTCCAGCTTACACAGCCTACACCTCTCCCATGCCCTGCCAGCGCGATCCCTGCAGAGCAGGAGAGACACAAACCAGATATGCTGGAAGACCCAAACCCTCCCCTGCACGCTGACAGGTCATGCAGGATTTTGCTGGTTTTTAGGAAAAACTGGCTGCTGCTTTGCTGGTGTAAATCAGCTGCAAACCTGCCCACTTCGACCTGGTTTATAGCAAGAAAATCACACAGGAAAAGGCACAGATGAGACCAGGGACTGCCATCGCATGGGTGGGAGGCTGCCCTCCCCACCAGCACGGGTGCACAGCCTGGAGTACATCCAAGCCCGAAGCTAATGCCCGTAAATAAGAGCAATAAATTAAGGATTTCTTCAGAAGTGATTAATTGCCCAGAGAAACATGTGCTTTGACACAGGATGGTCTTTGTCCACCAAAGCCTGTCCAAAGCTAAAGCAAACAGCCGTCAGGCTGTGGGTTGGAGCTCTGCTCCTGCTCTTCCTCTGCAGTTTGTATGTCCTCATTGAGGTGCAGACCTGGTGCGGACCTGGCTGCATTCCCATCGTGCCTGTTCGCATCCTGTGACTGCATTCCCATCACCAACCCGAGTTGTGCAATAGTGCAGGCCCTGCCACAAGCCCACATCTGCTGGCAGGATGTTCCCAGCAAACGTTAGTGTCGTAGTGGCACGTGGCACCGTGATGCTGCCCTGCGAGTGTCCCTGAGGAGTTAATGCTCCAGGTGCAGTGGAGGGAGAGGCTGGGACGTGCATTACTTATGGAGGGCTTGAAAATAATGGCCTTCTCCATCTCGCAGAGAGTTCCTAAATGAGCCAGACTACTTATCTTAATTTCGCCAGCTCAGCAGCGTAATTAAAAAGGGATTCACTATTCAGACACTTCTGGTGCTCTCATAGCATCTCCCATCCCTGCTCTTCCAAGCTGTGATGGGGAAGGAGAGATGGCAGGGATGGACATAGCATCCAAGAGGGAAACCCCAGCAGGATCCTTGAGCAGTCAGGGATATGACAGAGACCAGCAAACCCCTCAACAGGCGGTGTGGGTCTGGAAACGGGGCTCTATGTGTGCAGCAGGGATGCAGGTAACAGTCCCTGGGCACTCAGATTACAGCTGTGCCCTGCAAAAGCACTAAAAAAGCCCTTTTCCTTGAAGATGTGACCACAGAGTAGGGGACACTCCCCGTTTTTCATGCTGGAGGTGTGTTTGTGTGTGTCACTTGTGTTATGCTGATGCCAGCAGACATTTGGGGGCTCACCCCATGACCAGACCCCACTAGCAGCTCGGCCACAGCTGATTGCTCGCCCCAACTCCTGGCTCTTGCAGTGCTTCAGAAAAAGCTTTCTCGACCTCCAGAGCTAAAATCAGTCTTTCCCTGGCTCTTGGCTTTCATGGCATCCCCCCTCTGCAGTGCTTTTTGCATCTGTTTCATAAATGATGCACGTGGAGCTGAGCACTGCTGAGCCACAGTCGAGGCTTTAGCCCCTAAGCAAATCCTTCCAGGGGGGAAAGGTCCTTTTACTCTTTTTCTCCCGGCCACAGCCTGTAAATCCTCATCTGCACAATAAAAACAAACTCCAGTAGTTCATTTTTTGGGCTCTTTTCCAAAGCTTTTAGGCAGCTGGAGTGTGATTTTGTGCTGATGAAGCGGTGGAGAAGGGCTTAAGTGAAACAATATTGCGGTGGCTGCAAGGTTTGCTGGTGGTTCAGAGCTCAGAGTGAACCCCGGGGACCCGCTACATCTCCAAGTTCTCCTACAAACCATGGAAATCACCAGTCCAGCTCCTGGGATAGCAAAACAGGATTTAAAAAACAACATTAGCCACCCCTGGAGCATGGCTGGAGAAGTGCTGGGAGCCAAGTGCTTAATGAAATCCCAGCTCCCAGCTCACCCTCCTAAACCACGCAAGCTTCCCCAAAGTGTTTGGGATGGAACAAAGTCATCAATCAGTTATTTTAACTCCCAGCTCCGTAAACAGAAGCGAGCCCAGAAACACGCAGCAGGGGAAAATAACCGTCAGCTCCCTTTGGTGGAGCGAAGAGGGTGCGGGGAGGGAGGACGGGGGCAGCTGGCGGGTAATGGAGCACGGCCTTGGTCCCAAAGGGCATTTCATGGGCCCACAGGGTATTCCGTGCACCCCACAGCCTGTAAATCTTATGTGCAGACCTGAGAGCAGCCCCACCATCCCTGCTGCCCTCCCGGCATCACCAGCTTTTGGTGACGGTGACTCTGCCAATGCCGTATTGGAAAGGGTGGGTGGGAGGCACAAATAGCCGGGATGAGCATCACTAGCTGATTTTCCTCTGGGTTTATTAGAGGGACACAAGAAGAACAACAGAGACAAGCACGAATGAGCATGGAGAGGGAGATGCTGTTGCACCATCCACTGTCACACTTCTCTGACACTGCCCCAGCCTCGGCACTGGTGGCCCAGGAAGCACTAAGCATGGCAGTGTTCACATAAATACATTACAACTTTGTAATTACACATGGGTGATGAAACCTTGCAAAAAAAATCCATGCGAGTCAGGCAGGGTCCAAATGTTAATCTGGGAGGGGTTCTGAGGGGCTGATGCTTTGGTTGGGAAGCACCAGGTGAACCCACAGGTGATGGCCAGAAAGGTAAAAGCAGTTTGGTCTGGGATGCATCCTTCCCCATTGGCCACAGGTGCTACAGCCCTGCAGAGCAACCACCCCCAGCACAGAGCAGCACCCCGCTTGTCCCCTCTCCAGGCACTGTCCACCTCGGGTGGATGGAAAGTGGCGAGCATCTCCCAGAGCTGTGGTGCAGCTGGTGGTGTTCAGCGCTAAAAACATCTGGGGCTCTGCTCACACTGCTCCATCCGACATCAGCCACATGCCGGAGCTACAGCAAGGGATGGCCAAGCCAAGAGAGATTGCGCAACCAGACTTTTCTAGAGACTTGGTTTTTGCATGAACTCACACGTCCCAGACCCACTCCTGAAGCTGCACAAGTGTCTCCTGAGCCTGTCTTGTAGGAGCCATGCTGGAGAGGAGACACCCACACCAAGAAGCAGACACCTGTGCCAAGGAGGATGCAAAATTCCATGCAGAAACACCTGCAGCTGCCCCGGGCTAGAGCTAGCACTTTGTTTCCATAACCTAAAGAACGCTTTTTTCCTTTTGCAGAACAGTATGTTTCCTTACCCCGCAGTGCAGCCCCTGGAAATCAATGCCAGGTCGGGCCAAGCGGCTGGTTGGACCGGAGCCACCTGCTGAGGAATCGGTGCTGTGCTAGGGATGGGCTGGCTGTGGCGGGACATAGGTGCCATCCAAGGGAAGATGAATTCCTTGTTCTCAGTCTCGGCACCTTTCCCACATCTTGTCCTCATCACAGCGGGGAAACGCAGCTGAGCTCCATGTTTATCTCGCAGGTCTGGGGCCTCCAGCTCACCAGGCGCTACTTCCCCACCGGATAAACATTCTACCACTTTCTGGCACATTTCAGGTGTTTTTTCCTTTTTGCTTGTAAACACAAACAGGAGCCGGTGCAGTCCACTACCAATTATTTTTTATGTGACACCTTGATCTATGTTCCTCTTGCACCGCTCCCTCTGGCAGCTGGGCCGGCAAGGATTACTAAGAGGCAGCCTAGGACACCGCTGGCACACCCCGCACACCACTGGCTGCTCCAGCACCCATCCCCAGCCTTCAGGGATGCTCCCACCACGTAAAGCACACGCTTTCGCACCCGACCCCTGCAGCAAACCAGCAGCATGACCCCACAGCGCTGGGGCTGCGTGCGTGGGTGATACTCACTTGGACATGGCCACACGCTCTTTGCAATGCCCGGGATCCTTGAGCCAGGACCAGCTGCCATGAGTTAGATGGGAAAACATGATTGCAGAGGAAGGAAGGATCTGAGGGGGCTGAAGCCAGCCCAGGGCAGTGGGGAGCTCTCATTGGGGTCATTGCTAGGTCTCCCCATGGCTCAAGTGAGATGCAGTCACATTTATTTGCAAGGATGGTCCTGACTCTGCAGCTCTGTGCTACCCCAGGGTGTCCAAACCACCAATCCATCTGACTTTGTCCCACATCCTTGCATCCTCATTTGGTCCCTGCCAGAGCCAACGTGGGGGCAGAGGTGAGCAGGCAGCATGGGCAGGCAGCAGTGGGGAATGCCTGCAAGACATGGGAGGCCCATGGGCAGCACCGGCTGGGCACTGTGTGTGTCCCAGACCAGGCAAGAGCCAAAAAAGCATCCCCAAAACTCATTGCACCATGTACCTGGCTGCTGTATCTCCATCTTCAATGCTCAGTGGCATCTCTTTTGGATCCAGACCCAGGGTGAACCCCTAACACCGACAGTGCTGTGCCAGGCTGTGGTGCCCACACCGTACTCTGCCCCAGTGCCAACAGCACCCTGCCATGCCATGGCATCGCCGCCAGCCCCAGCAGTTGCTGTTTCGCTGAGGGTTTGTGTTTACCATCACCTTATTAAGGGATTATTCAGCCTGTGGTTTCCTTGCTCGTCCGATCTGTTTTTGCTCGGCAGCCGGTGGCTCGCTGCCATCCCCTAAGCTACACGCGGGGCTATATAAGCAACCTCACTGCCTTGGCTGCGGGGAGGCTCGCACACAGCCCAGCTCGGCAGCAGCGCAGGGAAGGTTTCGGTAAGCTGCAACTTTCTCTCTTCTTCCCAACTGGCTGCAAATCCCTTAACCCACAGCTGACAAACCCTCGCCTTGTCCCTAGACCGCAGCTCAGCTGGGGGCTCTGAGGCAAGAGGGCAAGACTCTTAATTGGGGGTTTTATGGCTTTTGTAGGTAAGAGAAAAAAAAAACCAAACCCAACCCCGCTAAGTTTTTCTCCTTCATCGCAGCTAGCGGTTAGGCAATTTTGTTATGTTATTAAGGCAGCATAATTAAGCGTGGCTGTGATTGAGGGTGAGGTGGAAATTAATTGATGAGCAGATGAAGGCACAGAGGCTGTGGGCTGGAAAACATCAATGGGGACACAGTTCCTGGTGTTCTACTTCTCCCTTCCACAGCCCAGCTAATGGATTTGGGGCAGGGTTATGGGGACAGCTGGAGCGGGGGCTTCGAGGGGGGGATGGTGCCTTGCTCACGCAGGGCTGTTTGATCTCCCGCGGCTCTGTCCCACGCCAGAGAGGGGACACAGGCAATGCGAGCGCTCCCTGCTGCCAGGATCCAGCTGCTTGAACCCCCCCTTTCTTAGCATCGTGTGTCCCGGGGACGGGACAGTATCCTGTCCCAAACCCAGCACTGAACAAGTCACAGCCAGTTCCCAAAATAGCTGTCCAGTGGGAAACAGGCTTTCAGCCTGGATTAATTTTTCCTGGTTATTGTCTGGCTGCGAGTTCACGACCGCGCCGTAAGCCCACAAACCACCGCTCATGTGTTGCTTGTTATTTTTGCTTGACTGGGATTTGCTGAGCCATAATCAAAGTATTTCCTAGTCCCACATTCCCCAGCCTTGGATGGTTAATACCGCTTACAAATAACAGGGTGTTCTCACTGCCGGCTGCTCTTTGTCAGCCTCATTTTATGGGTAAACTGAGGCACTGAAAGGCTGAGCCAACATTTCCCCCCCCCCCAAGTTCATTAATTTTAAGTGCATAAAATAAAGCACCTGGAATTCCAGCTGGTGTCGCTCAGGATAACACCAGCTCCATGGGTACCTTTAGAAACTAAATACCCAAATGCTTGATGCCATTGGGCTAAGGGACTCAACCCAAAATCTGAAGTCGCTGAGCTGAGGAAGAGCAACACAAAGCCTCAGTCCCTCATCTCTGCGTGCAGAAAAAGGAAAACATTTAGCTTCTTGCTCGCATTTGCAGCAAAGGCTTGGCTTGTGGATGGGGTTTTCTGCTTTTGGAGGTGCCCAGGAGCCTTCCCCTTCCCCACGCTCCTGGGATGTTCTAGGATAAGATGCCATCCTTGAACTAAGCCCAGTTTGCAGGTGGGGGGTGGAGGCGTGGAGACGTCCCTGCTCATGTGGGGGGCAGAGGGGGGTGCTGGGGGGCCCATGGAGCCGCCTGGGCTGTGAGAGCATCCCTGCAGAAGTATTTAAGCTGTTAAAAGGCACTTTCAGGAGATGCGATCACAAAGCAGCACTCTGCAGAATAGATTTAGTCTCAGATATGACGACAAGAAGCAGAGGGGATGGGAGCACAGACATGGAGCCCCTGCTGCTCCCCCCGTCAGGGGCTAAGTGGGGGCTTTCTGCGGGGAGTGAGGGGGCAGGGGGTACAAGCAGCCCCACGGCGTGTTTTGGACTGGTTCAACATGGGAGAAGCTTTCTGAAAGCAGCAAGACCCCGGGTAAGCCTCGACATGGGTCTCTGCAGGTCTGGAGAAGGTGTGGGACAGCTGCGGATACTCCAGAAAGCCCCTGATCACCCTCTGGAGACAACGATGGTCACTGCAAAAGGATGGATCATCCTCCTCCTCCTGGGGGCAACATCTGTTTTAGGTGAAAGTTAAATGTTTCTATTCCCATCACGGTGCTGTCCTCTACCCGCAAGCCCGCCAGTGTGAAGGCATGTCTGTCGGCGGCCGCTGAGCCAGCAGACATCGATGGCTGGGCACTGCTCTGGGTCAGCGTGGCATTTGCCCGGCTGGCACCCATCCTGTCCCCGGAGCAAGGGCAAAGCCTGTCTGTGAGTCAGCCAGGCTCTGGCTGACAAGGAATGAGCCACCCTGCCCATCGGCTGTGCTGGCACCATCCCTGCCTGCCACCCCTGAGACCCCCTGGCGTCCAGCCTGCACCCCAGCTCCCATCCCAGCTCCCCTCTGCTCCGAGCACACCCACCCTAGCCAGTGCCTTATCCATCGCCCAAGTGCAAAACCATCCCAGCCTCTGAGCTGAGCCCTCGGGAAGCAGCAGCAACATGGCTCTTCTCCAGGACAAGATGCTTGGGAGCAGCAGGGTCTGCCCACTGCTGCTCTGGTGGGTCACGCACACCAAAGTGCCGAGCGATAAGCAACCTGCCCCTTTGCTCCGGCAGGTCTCGCAGAGAAAACATGTTCACAGACTCTCTGGATTTGTTTTCCAAGGCTATAGAGGAATTTTGCCCTGAAGTGCTCTGGCCAGACGCCCAGGGATAAGAACAGGGAGAGTCAGTTTGTCCCTGAGGAGGTGCCCAGAAGCCCTGCTGAGCCCCTGGGAGCTCAGCACAGGTGAGAGCTGGTGCTGGGCAGCATCAGGCTTAGCTCCCCAGTTTAAATGGGACTGGTTCCAGCAAGCACCCCAGGAATCAGCCACGACCACTAGCTGCCCTTGGGCACGCAGGCAGCAAGCGAGTGCAGAAATCAGTCCATGTCCCATAGTGACAACCAACTTCACCCACCTTGGGTTAATTTCTCCCTGTGCAGGGAGAGATGGGATATATTTTATATCTCCAGCTATAGAAACACTATTTGATCTGAGCTGCTCCAACACAGAAAGAACAAAGAAGTTTTTCTTGGGTGACAACGGAAATGGCAAATCTGCATCATACCTGAGCCACAGTGATACTGTGGGATATCTCCATCACTCCCTTTGTTTGGCATCTCCAGCACTGCAGCCCACAGGAGCCCTAACTGGCAGCTCTCCCAAAGGAAAATCTGAAAAAGTGAGCCTAAGGATGCCCAATCCCTTGAATCTAATTAATCTAATTTAATCTCCAATTTATTGACCCTTAGGTCAAAGGCTTCTGAAACCAGCCCTTGCCAGGATCCAGATAGGACAGAAAACCTTCAGCCCACTGGTAATGCTCAGCTTGGAGAGTAAGTTATTTCCCAGCTCGAGTGGCTTTCCCTTGCTGGGACAAGGGGTGTTTGCATGTGTATTATTTTTTTCAGTCTTAATTGACAACCAAACAATATTATTTGAGTAGATGAGGACATTCAGGCAATGGAATAAATGTTAATCATTCACAACCTCCTGTAGGGTTTTGGCTATTGCTGACACATGCTGTTGGCTCCTCTCCTGGAAAAGTGAAGGTCAAGTGTGTGACCACAGCCCCAACTCCCACCAGAGGCACGCACGGGCTGGGAGGGTGAGGAGAGCCCAGGGATGGGCAAGCACATGCTCCGACCTGCCTTTCACCTGCCCAGCCTGCCCTCACACCCGGGACAGTTTGCAACACCATTGCTTTAAAATTAAAGCTCACGGGGTGTTCATTACCTGTAGAACTCACTCTGCTCGTTAACCGCCGGGAGAAACGTCGGCCCCTCAAGCTTTACTGCCCAGGGCTCAGGATTTAAATTCCAGTAGGCACTGAAAGGGATGGAGGTGCCGATGCCATAACCAAGGGATTAGGGGATTTTCCCAGCCTTCCATCCTGCTCCCAGCAGCTCTCTTAGCCGCTGTGGAGGATCAAAGCACCGAAAACACACTCAGAGAGAAGTCCCCTCCACCTGCTGACAGGTATTTTTAGGAAAACTACCAGGAAAATTGTTTTCCCCTCAAAGTGATGGTACAAGGCAGTGATACTGAGGCTGGGGCTCGTAGAACAGGGCTGACTCCTACTACTCTAGAAAGCAAAATCTCGAGGTTTTGACCAGTGCAACTGGAAAATAAAGCATCTGCCCTTCACAGCAGTGAGCTATAAAACTGTTTTTGCCTGTAGGAGAGGGTGTGCCAGACCTGGTGGGGTTGAACAGCTGGGCTTGCTGCAGCCAGGCCACCGGGAGGGGATGGTGCTCAGCCAGGGAGAAGGCAAACCCTGCCCAAACCATCCCGCGCGTTCTCTGCCCGCAGGTACGAGGAGCAGCTCTCGCCGGCGAGACCCGATCTTCACCTACGCCAGACGCAGTACGTTCCTGCCGCTGGTGCTGCGGGGTAGCCCTGTCCCTCCCCACATTCCTGCCAGCACTCAACCCCTCAGCTTATCCCTCATCCTCTGCTTTCTGATTTTTCTGCTGTCAAGGTGCTACCCAGAGCCATATAATGCTATTTTCCTCCACAGGACTCTCCTTCTCCTTTCTAATCATCACTGCAGATTAAAGCAGCCGATCCCAAACAAGGTTACGATCTTACCGAGACCCCACTTTAATCTGCTGCATGTTAAATTTTTGCTTGGGGCAAGTACAGACAGGTATTTATCCATGCACCACCTGGGAGGGGACCACATCCCCAAGCTCACCTCCTCCTGCATCCCCCAAATTGCTAAATCAGGTCTATGGATGTGCCACTTGGGATGCAGATTAAAACAGATTAAAAACTCACCCATTAAGCCAAGAGCTCACTCCAAACCAGACATGACGCGCCCGTGGCTGGTCTCATTTAAATGGTGTTTTCCAGCCACCTGCTTTTGTAAGCCAGGGGTTGGTTTTCGCCCATCACTATTGGATCAGTCCAGCTGCGTGCCTGTCTGCCTTTCTAGGAAAAAACACAACCTGGTTTATTACAAATTGGGTGGAAGAGTACGTGTGGGAGATGACACAGCACACGTCTCCAAGAAACCTCATTTTTGGCAATTTTAGTCACAAGTGCATCCTCATAAACATTATTAGAATGTTGTCATTTAACAACAAACCCAAACCACAGGCTTGGAGTGGCTGTCATCCATCCAAAGCAGCTTAAAACAATAGTATCTAGTAGCCCAGTTAAAGAAATTCCTTTAAAAATCTAATCCAATATTAAACTCTCGTGTGTTTTACAAATCAGCAGGCCCCTAACATGCTCAGCCTGCTTGGTAGCGTCTTAGGCTTCTGTTTTACACACAGTAAAACTGGTGCTCATGATAGGACACATGCTCCCCCTATAAAGAACATATGTTGAAGTATGGTTAAAGACAGTCAACACAATCATGCCAACAACTTTACCCTTTTCTTTTGGTGTTGGTTTTTTTTTTCAGTTTAACAACATTTGAAACACAGGCAAGCATTGCCCCTCAGACAGCATTTAAATGACAATGTGTGTTTGATTTCCCTTAAGCCACTGTTATTCAACACTAAGCAAGAGCTGCATGCACTTTGCTCCTCTCAGGTTTATCTTAATCATCCTGAATTTGGTAGCCTGCGGAGAATGAAGTCAGAAGCCTTCACATACCTTCTTGTGCTTTATTTTCCAGCTCCCTAAGCACTGAGTTTGCTTAATCCATGGGGTGCGTAACACCCAAACGCGTAGTCTGAGCTATACAGAAGTTGCTAAGAAAACAACTGCCTGTTTTCAGGCAGCTGTATGTGTAATGTGCGTCTCATTAACACACCACTGATGTTATTCAAGGTCCACCGGTGCAAGATTCAAAAAGGTTTTTGTCTCCATGGTCGAAATGGAGCGAGTGTTCAGCAAAGTGTGGCCAAACCGGTGTGCAGAAGCGTACCAGATCCTGCCTAGCTGAGCGCGTCTGGGGTGTGCACTGTAATGAAGCAACTGAGGAGGGACGGCTCTGCATTGGACATGTTTGCTCAGGTGCTCCTATAACTTCACTTATGGGCGGGGAATGATGTCCTACCTCACCACTGCATAGGTGTTATACCCCCTTCGTGATCATTTTACCATCTTTCTCTCCCTTGCCAGAATTTTGTGATGCCTGTGCCTTTCCCAGCAGGGCTGTGAAGTACTGAGGGAGCAGAGCGTGGGGAGTTTATAGCCAAACAGCAAGATAAGAGGGGTGTCCAGATATGGGGGATCATCAGGGACCCATAAAGATCCTGGTGATACAAGAAAAATCTCATTAGTCTTGTTATCACAGCAGCTCTCAAAGTGGAAGCAGCAAGTGCAGGCAGCTGTCTCCATGCAATCTGCTGGAAGGAGAAGAGTTGGGAATATTGAATTGCCACTGCCCCTGATGAAGGGGCTTGTTACTAATTGTATTATTCTTATAATCCCCTTTTAAACAAATAATTCTGAAAATAGTTGATGTTTTCCCCAGGAATGCTGTTTCAGGTTTTCCCTGATTTCTTCCAGTTATTTCCAGCTTTAAAGAAATTATCAGAGAGCTGCTGTACAGGGATACTCTGTGATTGTAAAAGGAATGACCTGATTAATCCTGTTATTTAGGATTAATTGCTATAGGTAATGAACATGTTTCAGAGTCACTGTTTGGGAGACCATTTGTTAAACCCATCGAGTAGTGCTCATTTTGCAGTTAGCCTGTGTCCTGCCCAAGCCAGGATACCATTGAATAAGGGAGACAGTTTTTAAGATATGCCAAAGTCATGACTTTGGGGCGTGAGTTGGTAATAGAAACCTACAAAGTTTAAGGCATTTGGATTTGTGATTTTGCCAGGGTTGAGCTAAGAGCTTACATGCTGATCTGGATTCAAATTTCCCCAAAATTCAGCCCTTTGGGGAAGGTAAATAACAGTTCCTAGCTGTAATTATATCCACGTGGCTGCTTTCTACTAATTGTCAGGTTCAAAATTACATCGTCTCTGTGTTTCTAATGCACAGCTGTTGATAATCAGTAAAAATATGTTTTGGATACAATTTATTCCTTATGCAGTATCTGCCTTATTGCATCTAAATTAAAAGCAGACATGAGACTGTGCCATGAGTGTTAAGGGACTTGGGGCTGCTTTCTGACATGCCTGCCTCTCCTCCAGCGTGCAACATCACCTGCCTCATGGGCCGTGTCAATGCCGACTGTGATGCCTGCATGTGTGAGGATGCAACCCTGCATGGGAAGGTCTCTCTTGAGGATGGGTCACCTGCTGCAGATGCCCGAGTCTACCTGCAAGCCAAGAAACTCAAGCTGTTGACAATGGCTGATAACAGGGGCATGTTTAGGATCCCAGGGGTTTGTCCCGATGGCAAAACCACCCTGAAAATAAAGAAAGCCAAATATGCAACAGCAACTGTCACTGTGCCTGAGAGCAACAGAAGAAACCTGGCGATCCAAGTGCAGCTGCAACGATCAGGTAGCCCCAAAAAGGGGAGGAATGTAAAGGCTTTACAAAGTAACCAGAAATAAACCATGATTTTAGGAGAGTAAGAGTAACAAGGCCTTTTCCTTCTCCCACAGGCAAACCCTACATTTTCAGGAGCCCCGAGGACAAAGCCAGAAGAGTGGGACAGAGTGTGTCACTCTGCTGTGATGCCTCCGGGACCCCGGTCCCTGACCGCTACCTCTGGTAAGGAACTCAAGTCTGATCAGGCAGAAGCATCAGCTGTCCCACAGATTCAATTTTTATCTCCTTACCATCTCCATAAAGGTGGGAGATTTTTAGCTATAAAACAGCTAAATATGCCGAGAACAGATTGCTGCAAATTATGGTTTCCTCGAGATGTGCCGAGCTGGCATTTCTCACAGGTGCGGTAACATCACCTGCCAAGGAATTTACTGGAAAAACATACAAATAAGAGCGTGACAAACCTCAGCAGTCACAACTAGCAGCTCTGCCTGCCTGCCAGCTGCCCAGCAGCCACATCTCAGTACTTCCAGGGGAAGAGGAATAATTTGTAGGTGACGCTACACAGGCAGACTACAAATGGGGAAACTGAGGCAAGAGGTCTGGCACAATCCACAGAGCCGGGTGCAGGATCAGACCATTGCTCTGCTCCAGCCAGGCGGTCAGCTCTGTCCGCTTAACTGCCTGCCTGTTCCTGGCAGGTACCACAACGGCTCACTGTTGGATCCTTCTTTATACAAATACAAAAACAACCTGATTCTGAAGAACCTGAACAGAGACCAGTCAGGAGAGTATTTCTGCAAGGCCAGCAGCGCCGGGGGGTCAGCGAAGTCCCAACCCGCCAAGCTTGCTGTTATAGGTAAGAAAACGTGCACGATGCTCTCCGAGTGGCTGGGGAGGTGGCAGTGTGCAGAAAACAGAAATTGTGATACATGTGGGAAGTCACAGGAAAAAGTATTTGGGGTTGATTTCATGCATCCGTTAGCATCTATGAGTTAGCAGAGCTGCTTTTGAACCAGATGCTCTCTACAAGCTCTGGACTGCAGGTGACTTGCCAAGCTCAATCTGCTGGTTTCAGCAGATTTCTCCCTGTACTTGCTGCCTGACGTGAATATTTCTGTTTGTATAGCTGGGGTTTTTTTAAACCTTGGGACAAATTTTAGTCTATCCATAGCCAAAAAGCCAGGCAGCTGCAGAACATCTAGCTGAGGGTGGGTTGGATGGCAGTGGTGGGTAAGCAGGAGCTGGGATGCTCCTGCAAACAGCACTGCTCTTCATCAGGTACCTCAAGTTCAACCTGAGCACCTGCCTCACCGAAATGGAGGCTGGATTAATTCAGCCAACCCAAATCCTGCAAAACATCTGGTTTATGGCTACAAAACCCTCACTGTTATTGGAAGCAATGTTTAGCTCTCAGGGTTTCAGACCACATAGCGATGACTGTACAATTATTTCATGCTGCTCATTAAGAAATCCTACTCAACAGGAAGACAAGAGGCAGCCTGCAACTCCCAACCCCAAAGCCACCCCATCCGACTTCCTCACGACTGCTTCCAAAAAGCAACAAACTCTTTCTACTACGACGTGGGCAAGTGCCCAGCAAAGACCTGCGCTGGGAAGCTGGATAAAGGACTTCGATGTAAGGACAATGTTGCCTACTGCTGTGGGGTGTCCAAGATGGAAACCAGAGACATCTCCTGCAACGGGTACACGCTCCCCACTAAAGTCGTCGTAGAATGTGGCTGCAAGAAATGCACTGAGACCAAAATAATGGTTCGAGGCAGAGCCACAGCAGCAGATAATGGTGAGCCCCTGAGGTTTGGCCACATCTACTTGGGGAACAAGAGAGTGAGTATGACTGGATACAAGGGAACCTTCTCTATCCATGTCCCAGCAGACACAGAAAGACTAGTTTTAACTTTTGTCGATCGGCTGCAGAAGTTTGTGAACACAACAAAAGTTCTGCCTTTCAAGGAAAACGGAGGCGCTGTGTTTCATGAGATCAAGCTACTAAGAAAGCAAGCCCCTGTTACGCTGGAATCCACTGAAACCAACGTGATTTCTTTGGGAGAAATGGAAGAAGAGGATCCAATTGCTGAATTAGAAATTCCTTCCAATGCATTTTATAGGAAAAATGGAGAAGCCTACAGAGGCAAAGTGAAAGCCAGTGTGACATTTCTGGACCCAAGAAAAGTCTCAATGGCTGCTGTGACACAAAGTGACCTGAACTTTGTAGATGAGGAAGGGGACATATTTCCACTCCGCACATACGGCATGTTTTCCGTGGACTTCACTGATGAACAGGGCACAGAGTCTCTTAATGCTGAACAGGTGAAGGTTCATTTGGATGCTGCTCAGGTCAAGATGCCAGAGCACCTGCAAGAGATGAAACTTTGGTCCCTGAACCCAGAGACAGGATTATGGGAGGAAGAAGGGGACTTCAACCTTGAAAAAAGCAGACGGCGCAAAAGGGAAGAGAGAACTTTTTTGGTTGGGAATATGGAGATCAAAGAAAGGCGGCTTTTTAACCTGGACGTCCCAGAGAGCAGACGGTGCTACGTCAAAGTTCGAGCCTACAGAAGCGAGAGATTTCTGCAAAGCGAGCAGATCCAAGGGGTTGTGATTTCCATTATAAACACAGAGCCAGAACCAGGGTTCTCCTCCAACCCCAGAGCATGGGGCCGTTTCGACAGTGTGGTCACTGGTCCAAACGGCGCCTGCGTGCCTGCCTTCTGCGATGAGCAAAACCCCAGGGCCTACGCAGCTTATATCTTGGCAAGCCTGGGGGGTGAAGAGCTCGAAGCTGTGTCCTCTGCTCCCAAACTCAACCCTAACGCTGTTGGGGTCCCACAGCCATATCTCAACAAGCTCAACTACAGGAGAACAGACCACGAGGACCCCAAAACTAAGAAAACTGCATTCAGCATTAACATGGCCAAGCCAAGCCCTAACTCCCCAGAAGAAAACAATGGCCCTATTTATGCCTATGAAAACCTTAGAGAATGCGAGGAAGCCCCACACAGCGCTGCTCACTTCAGGTTTTACAGGATAGAGGGAGACCGGTATGACTATAATACTGTTCCCTTCAGTGAAGATGACCTCATGAGCTGGACTGATGACTACCTGGCATGGTGGCCCAAGCCCATGGAATTTAGGGCCTGCTACATTAAAGTAAAAATAAACGGACCCCAAGAGGTGAATATAAGATCTCGTAACATGGGTGGGACACACCCGCGTACCATTGGCAAGCTCTACGGCATCAGGGACGTCCGCAGCATTCGTGACCCTGAGCAGCCAGATGTGTCAGCAGCCTGTCTGGAGTTCAAGTGCAGCGGCATGCTCTTTGACCAAGACCGTGTGGATCGCACACTTGTGAAAGTGGTCCCACAAGGCAGCTGCCGCCGAGACAGCGTCAACAGCATGCTTCACGAGTACCTGGTGAACCACCTCCCCATGGCTACGAACAACGACTCCAGCGAGTACACAATGCTGGCTCCTCTCGACCCACTGGGACACAACTACGGCATCTACACTGTCACCGACCAAGACCCAAGGATTGCCAAGGAAATTGCCCTGGGCAGGTGTTTTGACGGCACATCTGATGGCACCTCCAGAACCATGAAAAGCAACATCGGCGTTGGATTGACTTTCACCTGTTCAGAGAGGAGTGCAGCAGAGCAAAGCATCTTCCAGTCTCAGAGGAACTCAGGCCAACAGTCCATACTGGTTCTGCCAGGGGAGAGCCCTGCGTACCGAAGGCAGCCGGCAAGCCGCCGAACCACCCAAGGCAGGATCCCAACAAGAGGTCAACGTTCTCCCACATACTAGAGCTGTATAGAAGTCTCAGTAAAGTCAATCACACTCGATTAAATGTAATTTGAAAGTAACACCTACCAGCCAATAACCTAACTCAAAGCCAGTAGGTGTCATTATTTTTGAGACATAATTAAGGTGCCTTTTTTTTTTTTCTCCCCCCAGCAGAAAGGAAAGACATAATGCAAAAATTGGGGGCCAGTAGCAGTAGGGAGTTCATGTCTTATTAAATGCATCCATAAAAAAAAATCTTCTTTCTGCCTGACATTAAACAGCTTCACATGATAGCCTAAAGGGAAGACTAAACACATGATTCAATTAAGTCATGTACATAAACCATTCTTCTGTTCTGCATCTGCAGACTTTGCCAGCCCAAGTACCTGTACAGTAGTAACATGAAAAGAAATAAACCTATTTCTTCATATGGAATTCAACTGCAAGGTTTTGTACTTGAAATGTAAGTATTTTATTTATTTCTAGCTTGGTTTAGAATGACTGTATTCAAGCTAAACTACCGGCAGCTGCATTTCTAAGAACTCACACGCTCAATAGGACAGAGAAGCCATGTGGATTTGTAGGCTTCACGTGGATAAAACTACAGTCTTCTCTTGCTTCTTCCATTATTTGACAAGAAAATCCATGCTCTATGATAGGGTAGGTCAATTTAAAAAGTAATTTTGTAACTTTGACAATGCTGCATTGCTTTTTTGTTTGAAATGCCCAAGTAAATAAACCACATGTAGAGCTGGCCAAAGAACAATCTGCAAAATTCCACCTTTCTGTTCATAAACAGGTCACAGCTTTATCAATCTTGGGTATGGGTGAGGGGTTTGGCAGGTAGCTGGTGCTTCCCCAGGCCCAGGGCTTGGCCATGGTATGCTGCAGTCAGGGAATCTGTCCCCACCTTGAGATGTGGAGAGTCAGCAACAGTGCTGGGAGAAGCAGAGCAGCAGGTCTGGGCAAGGAATGAACTAAGGAGGCAGCAGCAGGGCTCCCAGAGTGGAAGAAGATGGGCAGGAAAAAAGGGCTGGGAACATGTGCTTTAAGAATGATAGGAAACCAGGCAACGCAGAGCCCTGCAGACAGGGAGAAGATAGGTTTCCCATCACATTCAGCAACAACGAGCAGGACACTACTGGGCAAGCAGGTGCTCTTAGCTGAAGGTACATACGGCCACCAAAGGGGTCAAACAGACAGTGATCCATCTCCAAGCGAAATACTAAGTTGCCCTATCAAACCCCCACTACTTCTACAGTGGAATCAAGGGCCTCACCAGCACAGAAGACATCCTGTGTTTACACTGAAACACTGGCAATAAATTTTCAGGGTGCAGGCAAGTCAGTAAGCCTCCAACACTGAAATTTCCATCAAAAGAGATCACAAAAAGTTGGGCAGTGCTACTTGATGAAAACTGGAATTGAAACACGTGCTCAAGCATGGATTTCCCTCTCCTATCCAATCCACTCCGATGGGTATGAAGCCAATTCTAGCTCTATGCTGTCTTACCTACAGCCCATCAAGGGCAGGGGGAATCTTTCAACAGCATTTCACAAGCTTCAGAACAGGTTTCTCAGGTCTGACACAGAGCATCCCAGGTGTTAAATGCAGAGCTGTGCAGGACTGAGTGCCTACGCAGCCTGAACTATGCTTAAAAAAAAAAAAAAAAGAGAAAAACCCCACCTTAATAATCCATGTTTTTATGCAAAATGACAGTTATCAAAGAGAAGCAGAAAAGGAAGAGCTGTGGAATACCCTGGCACATCCTCTTCATACCAATGAATTTAGACTCTGTGTTTTCTTTTGTGTTTAGTCTGCTGCAAGGGCTTGGCGCGAGCTGGGGCCAAGGCAGCCAGTGGGGAGCATTAGCTTGGACCTTCCCACAGAGCTCTTGGCTTGTGCTGCAGACTCGCAGAGAAATGTCTCTTCCCTCTGCTCCCCTCCCCCTCTGCAGACAGAGAGCCAAATCCTGAACTTAGTTTTATCACTTTGAGGGTGAAGTAACACAAATGACTTCTACAGACCAACCCAGGAGATACGTGGATGAAAGCAAGCTCAGGATCTGATCCCTGTGCTGCATGTGGACTCGCCAAACACAAGGAAGAGCACTATGCTCTGCTTTGGCGAGAAATGTCTGTTTAACAGCAATGAAATGGGTGCAGCCCTACAGCCTGAAACAGCAAGATGCTCTCCAAGTTTCCCCAAACTGTCCCCCACTGCAGCTTAACTCCGACTTGGAGGAACAAACTAATCTCTGCACGCACCGAGTCCCTGAGCTCTCAGAGGAGGCTGCTGGCAGACTACATTGGATACAGAGCAAGACAGAGAGGTTTCAATCATGGGTGCTTAATCACTATCAACAGAAAACAACCTTGGCCCAACAACCACCACTCACTTCTTCTCACTGCTAACACTTCCTCATTACTGATGAGCCACCATGCCAAATACATTAAGAAAGTTTAAAGAGGAGAAAAGCTACAGCAGGCCCTGGCATCCACCACTCAAAGTGTTCTGTTATAGTTCAATGTCAGTTCTGACTTCTCCAGCTTGCATCTATGGTCAGTGTATGGCAATGTCCTTTCTGCAACCTGAAACCTAACCCACACTCCCACATATTAAAGGAGAGCATCAGCTGGAGGAATGCAGGAAGGCTTCGACTCAGCTCCTCCCTCAGCCTTAGCCTTTGGACCACCAACCTTGAGAAGCAGGCTGAAGTGGGAGACCTGGCTCCTAAACATCATCAGGTTTGCAGCTAATGGCAAAGCATCTTCCATTAAGGTCACTTAGTTTCCAACCCGCAGATAAATCTGGTGACCTATCCCTCCTCCTGCTTTTAAGAAAGGGAAAATATTGCTTCCCAGAAGCTATGAGGCCGTCAGCGGTTAGGATAAACAAAAGGAGATTCTTGTCTAGTCTCAACCTTCAAATTATTCAGGGATTTTGCAATCAACTTTTTAAAGAGACTCAAGTACTCCTGTGATTAGTCACTTATACTTTTTGTTTATTTGTAATTTATTCAGCATAGAACAGGAATTAAGAGGTTTCCTAGGAAGCAGGGGGAGTAGCAAGGTTTCAGATCATGAAACAGATGCATCTAACTATGAGCCATCAGCATCCTAAGAAATATCACTCCCTCTAACGTTTATTTGAAATCCAAGATTAAATCACCCCTATCTAACACCAGAGCCCTTCTGGTGCCCAAACGTTTTGCAGTTCTACCAGTAATTTGGCTCCAGTGATCTTAAACTGAGCCATAGTGGATGCTGGGTCTATGAATACCTCTGCTACCTTCCCTCTTGTCCAAGAGGAGGACAAATGTTTTATTTTGCTACTATAACTTTCCAATTGCTAGGGTGGCTGTACTTGACCTCAGCAGTGGTACTGGGCATTGAATCACCATGTCCATGTTCCAGAGTGAAACCTCACATGCTATTCTACGCCTCATCAGTGAATGCCCCATTTTTGTTTTGTCTGTTCTGCAAAAATAATCAGATTTTCATTACCTACCAAGTTAAATCCCTACAGAGCTAGGTGAAAGCAAAGTTTCCAAAGAGACATTTTGGCTAACAGCTGCCTGGGGAACACCAATTCCCTTTAAAGCTTCTCCACCATGCCAAAAATAGCATGCTGAATATTTCCTCCATAAAAGAAAAAAAATTATCTTGCCCTCCTTTCCTCCATGAAACAACTGGGGTAAAGTCGTGCATATTCAGACCTAGGACATTAACTGTTAAGCAACAAAGAACTGCCTAATCTTTGATAACCTCTTCCCTAGAAAACAATTTCAAGAAGCCTTAAAGCAAACTCTGCACAGACCAAAAGATTAAGTTACAAGTATAGGTATCCTGGTTACAATATGGTTTAGACATTATTTGGTATTAAACAACTAACTGAAGACGTTCTGTACCAGATGTTCCACGCCGACCTTGGTTTTCCCCTGAAAGAGATGCAGCCAGCACCATCTACAGGCTTCCTCAGCACAAGCCACCTTAAATCCCCCCAAAGACGCAGGGAAGCTCTGCCCTGTTGCTTTATCGTTTTGTCTGAACTGAACCTACCACCTGCCAGCAACAACTAACAGCAACAGATCTCACACAAGGCGTCATCTAAAGCTGTCAGCAAAAGACGTACAAATTGCCCTTCAGGTTCTCTCTGATGCTAACATCTAACACAGACACTGCTGGCTGGAAGCTGGTATTCCAACCAGCAGCATTAATGCCACCCAGCAATAACATCGCTTTGCTCTGTGTTGTTTTGGAGATGCAAAGGATGGGGATACAGCTCTTTTCTATCAACTTTATAAGGTCAGAGCAGGTTCAATAAAGCAAAGGAGTTAAAGAACTTTCAAGGAATTTTCCTCAAGTCATTCCTAGAACAAAGCAGTTGATTTACCAGTCTGGTCATCTAAAAACTTTTAACCTTACATTGCCTGGACTTCTGATACTGTATTCTTTCTGTGGGAGTCACACCTCACTGTTCATTTTGCTCAGGTCATAATGAACCACAATGCATTTTCCAGTGCCTGGGGACCTGGTACATCAGAAAAGTTGGCTCCGTCCATGCTAACAGATAACTAAAATGCTTCGCTTCTCCCAAGTCTAAAATTCTTTACCATTTGTGCTTAAAATTATCTATAAATTGCAGTGGTGGGGTTTTTCATATACTCATTTCTCTGCTGATTCAGCTTTGGATACAATCCATGCCTGAGGCCAGACCCCTATCATGCAGCTGATTAGTGTCAAAAACCTCACTGTCTATGGGGAAGGGGCTGTAGAGAAAGTTTTTATCCTCAGCAAACACTGAATATTTGAATTACAGTGATGCCTATGAGTGTTCTTTACAAGTAACTGATGAAAAATTCCCTGAAGCTCCAGAAGGGAAAACACAAGGCAAACAGCCATGCAGCTCAGACCAGTGATGTAACAAACCCCAGAAAACCCCCAAACCCACCCACCAGCCCCACAAACACACAAAACACCTACTCACCCACCCTCCTTTCTATTGGCATAAGGTGATAACTAACCTTTCACACACTGCTCTAAACAGAGGAAAAGCAAAACGACTTCACAGCCTTTACTTGCAAGTAGTAGGTGGGAGCAAAACACAAAAGTACATCATTTTCTTGGAAACAAACTTGCCAGTTTTATAACTTCTGCAGCACAGATTGCACCCTTGAGTCTGTGGGCAGAGACAAAAAAAACATTCTCCACAGAAGCTTGACTTCCAGCTTGCTTTTGTTTCCAGTTTTTGACTCTGATTCATAGGCTTGGATTTCTTGGAGGATCGTGTTCTGGAAAACCAGTCAGAAGCAGATTAACAGTTGGACCCACAGCAATTAATACTTCAATTTATTTACTTTTTTTGCATTAATTTAATTATTTGCATTAACTAATGCAAAAAATCTGCTTTAACAGATGCTTTTTCAGAAGCATTTTAATCCATTTGGCAACACATTTTTCTAGATTTTTTTGCTTGCTTTCATTCAGTGAGTCACACTTAAACACATCAAGCTCCTGTCACCTTGATTTAAGTCCCATGAATTCAACACCTGACTTGAGCTTTAAGTTCCAGGCATGACTGCTGGAAAAGACAGGAAAGCACTGAAAAGTCTGAAGAGCCAATAGGACATGTGGAAGAGGATGTGCTGGCATTGACGAGCATGAGAAAAACAACCATTGTAACACCAAGCCTACGGAACTCCTGCGATTTTTTTTCCTTTTGAGGCTTCCAAGATTGCTGTAAACGTGAACCTAACAGAACAGTGCTACCCCCCCAACAACCCACCCCAAGTCTGAATAACCATCGGTTCTGCTTTTACATCAGTAATATTCAGAAAAAGCAGGAATAAGCTGAGCAAGTAACATTACAGCAGCTCCTAAGATGCAGCTGGTCTTTGTTTTATTGCTATCCTCACAGTGCTACATTACTTTCAAGACAAGAAAAAAAAAAAAAAAGTCAACAGTTTGGGGATTCTTCACATTAAATGCTCCTTCTTACGTATGCCGTTAACCAAAGGCAGGTTGAAGAAAAGCTTGGATTCAGTTTACGGCTCCTCATCAGGCAAAAATCTCTCTCATCAGACAGAAAGTACAACAGCAGAACATAGAATGGCATACAAATATTAAGTGGAATATACTCTAGGATACGAAAACAAAAAAGGAGAAGGAAGAGATGGCAATTGACATGATTAAACAGAAAAGACACTGATCAGAAAAGCTAAAGCTATCAAAGAAAAATATCTACTGAACAAGGTGAATGACAAGTTCGTAGATTAGAAACAGTAAGACTAAAACAAGTCACTTGCATTGAAAAGCAAACGTACACAGCAAATTTTTCTTTTCTGAATTTAAAAGGAAACAGTTACAATTTGAGTTAAGATGGACAAAAAATATTGCAATGCACCCATATCGATTAGTTGTCAATGGCTCACCCCTCATGGTGTGTTATGGGTCAAAGGTTCTCCCGCTTGTCTCAGCTACGTTGGACACCAATTGTTGTAGTTGGGAGTCCAACTCAGTCAGCCTCACACGGGGCACCAAATGTTGCAGCACAAACACTAGTAGGCTGCAACAAAGTTTTTATTCGGTCAGGTTCTACTGTCCATGCTGTGCTGTTTCTCCTTCCTCCAGAGGTCAGACCACACCACCCCTCCTCCACCCAACCACCTCTCCCACACTCCTCAGGGCTATTTAACTACTTAGCAGGAATGGGCTACAGCTGCACATCGTCCATGGCAATCAACCCACTGCCTTCGAGGCAAGGCCACAGCTGCATGTTATCAATGCTAATGAACCCACTGCCTTCACTCCTCTACAGGAAACAAAATCATGTGCTCACATCACACACAGGTACCTAAAAACCATCAGCTACCATTCATGGATGACATTAAACAGTGCTTACTACAGAGAGTATTTTCAGAGTCAACAGGCCCAAACAAATACCATGATGGTCCTAAAACAACTGGATGAGAACTCAGATTAGAACAGATTATAAATATTCTGTCTGTTCCATTTCTAAATTGAAAATTTATTGAAACCGAATTTCAGCACACTGGAAGTATACACCTGTAGACTGAGACTACACAAAGGGAGTAAGCTGGAAGACAGGTAATTAAGCAGTTGGCAATGACTGCACAAGTCAATCAGATGGGAAATCAACCTGCTCAGAAAAACCCACCTAGCAAACAACCCGACAAAGGCATATACCAGCTGCACACAGCTCCACATATGTATTATAGAAAGATGTGGCATCAAATTCCAGTGAGAAATAAGGGATGTCCTGTGTTAAATGTAGTTGACTAAGAAAACTATCATGGACAGGAAAAGATACTCTAGATGTTCCCAGCAAAGGCTTAAGTTACTCATCTCAACATGGGGATACAAAGCTAGTTGAAGGGTCCACAAGAAAATCAAAACTAGACAATCTAAGAGTCTCAGTGAACACTAAACTCTGAATTACGGAGAAGCATAGGATTTTAATATTTCCAGATTAAAGTAACCGTGTACAACTTATGCTTGAAGAAAATTATACCAGAAGTCCTCAAAAAGAAATTGAAAGCATTGTACAAAAAACATTTATATTTTTATATACTCAACAGTAGAAACAAGGATTTATTAACCGTCTTCAGTGTTCAGAGATTCTCTTCCTTGATGGGGAAAAAGAAATGAGTATCATCAGGAACCCATGATGAAAACACGCAGATGACAGCAACATCAAACACTTTGGGAGGAAACCCCTTAACTCGGTTGAATGTCGTAACACTGTAACATTCAGGTGGGCACTGAAATATTTTATATTACTATTAACTTACAGACATCTTCCACATTTTATAATACAACTATTGTTTTATATCCTGTGCAAATATTTTCCTTTTTTTCAGAGTCTTTTTTGCTGTGCTAAGTTTGAGTGTTTGAAATCTGCATTCCTGATGAATTGTTCTTGACTGCCGCTGGAACCACGAGTGCAAATATCCATTGTAGAAGTCAAGTGCTGTAAGCTGCTTCCTTAATATGACTCTTTTGAATCCAACCCAGCCTTCCTAAAAATAAAACCAAGAAAATGGCAGTAAGCTTCTTCCATGTTTTAAAATTATCTTTAGCTCTCAGTTTGGCTTAAAGAACACATTTTATTTAATGTCATTATGTTTACAAGTCAAATTCTCTCTTGCAAGCCTGTTAGTGGAAGCAGAGTTCTTCAAGTATCAAATGAGAAAGCTGATTCTAATCTAAACTAGTTCAGTGAATAAAAATGGACAACTAAGACAAAAGTTATGTAACACGCAAATACTAAAAACCTCATCTTTAGGGTACTGAATATAAAAGAAGTGGAAAAAACCTACCTTGCAACGAGCTATCAGCGTTTGGGACTCTTTATGGTATAGTAATGAACCAGGAACAACAGCTCCGTGATCATTTAACATTTGATCTAAAAGCAAAGCAAGATTGTCCTGCATTTTTATGCCAACAAGTACAAAAAAGTTTGAAACACTTAGGTCTCTCTGAACATGATAATCATCTTGAGTCACTATTTTGCTCAACACTATTTTATTGTATTCTGTGGTTTATTGTACCCAAATGAGCAGGGGAGAAGGAGAACAGTCACTCTCTGGCACTGCTCCCTATCTGATCCATAAACAGTCATTAAGCTTGATTGGGCTCTAGCAAACCACTCAGCCCACAAGGCTCTCAGACTCACAGACTACTATACAAAACGGTTTAAGCCACAGTACACAGGGACAGCTTCCCTCATGAGAGATCCCCAGACAATGGCATTAGAAGAGGATCTCCTAACTAATTAGAGGATTAAAATCCTCCAGTCTCAGGATTCACAACACAATACCTGCTGCTTGCTCAACATCATCACAAAGCAAGAATGTTCTTAAAACCCATTTTATGCTCATCTTTGGGCACAGAAACTTGCTGCACTCTGAGCACATACAAGGCTGACTGACTTCAGAAAGCAGTACTTAAAGCTATTTTTTAGTACAATATGGTACAATCTCCAAGTCAATGTTTGAAAAGACAGGAAAACTTAACAGATTAAATTAAAATACCAGAAAACCCAGGAATATTATCCACTTCCTCAAAATCCAGAAGTTTAACAGTAGTACCCTTCCAGAGTGTCTGCAAAGGAAACTGGAAACAGAAGCAGATGACACATTAAGAATTATCACAATTTCCACAAAACTGCCTAGGCTGTGGGGCTTTTTATACAAGATATCTGTCATAATAACATTAGGGGGAAAATTTAGGTCAATGTCCAGATAAGAGACTTTATTTTATCTACTTTTCCTTGTTATTCCTCATCTCACTGACAAGCAAACCACTAGCATACACAAAGTGACTACCTACAATAGCTGTTTACTGTCGCCGTTCACACTGTTTACTGTCATGCAAAGATGTCATTATAGTGTTCTGAGGAAACAATACAAAACTATTGAGCAGATTTCACACTTGGGATCAAGTTCATGAAAATTCTCCTCCACACTAATTCTGCCTCTAATGCTGAACTGTGCTGGGATTTTAAAACACATGCTAGGTTTCAGAAGCTGAAATAATTAGTTTTAGTTACTAGTTAAAACCCACCAAACCCAGACATGCCAGAGGACAGAAAAGGGTTTAAAAAAATCCACTGTCTTACCATACTTCCTATTGCACGATGCAGTTGAATTATCTGTGCAGCTGTTTGCTCTTCCCAATTTATACAACTCTTAGCTATAGATATTTTAGGAGCTAGGAGGGGAAAAGAAGAAATTAAAAAACTTTGTTTACAAAAAGGTGCAAAACAAAATACAAATAGCTGTACTATTTTATACTATTTTAAACTGGTTTATTCTGACCAATGGCAGGATTACTGTCTAACCATACGTACCTTAAACTGGAGAAGATTTTGCAAAAAAACTCAATTACTTATACTTTATTCTCAGTTGTCCTCTTATTTACCCACTGCACTATGAACTGATAACACATATTTACAAGCACAGCTGTAACACTTTTGTCTGCATTACAACCATGAAGAATAACTCATTCAGATTTTGCAGTATCACTAGCGATTTTGATATTGTACAGGCAACTGGGAGAAAACTCATTAATGTAGTAAGCCTGAAGATTTCTGAAACATTTTTCCCCTCTGTACGAGTTTTTTAAGCCAGAGAAGGCAGTGAAGAGACCATACTGAGGAAGGTATCTAAAGAATATATAACCCAACACAGTAGGAAGAAACTTACTCTTCCAGCTGCTATAATAAAAAAAAATTTAAAAGTTGCATTAAGTATGATGTGTACCTACCAAATGTTACTCCTTCTTTCGGTTGCTCTTTTTTATTTTTTAAACTTTCAGGCAAGTTTTTCAAAACTGCTAACAGCTGCAAAATTAAATTTTGTACAGAATATTAGCAAAGCTAAGTAGAATATTTTTATTAACAGTAAATATAAGACATACAAATACAGTACTTAATTCTTCATCAGTGAAACTTTCTTGTGAGTTTTTAGAAAACTCGGTCAGTATATTAAGACGACTTGCATCATACACACAAACACACTAAAGGCATCCTACCTGCTGAATCACAATTAAAAAAGCCAACTGTTTTTTTTATGGATGATCTCCCCTCTGATATTATTCCCTTTAATGAAAGAAGAAACACGCACTGTTTCCATACAAAGCACTTGAGTTCTTCACTGAATAGAAACTGAACGGCAACACACAGGACCAACACTGACAGCTTATCACACACCACACAGTTTTCCTCTCAAGAAGGCAAAGTGCTCACAAACATTAAGTTTCAGATCACTACCTTCTCAACAGTTGCAGTCAACTCAAAACAAGATAAAAAAGAATTCTGTTCACATATGTTAAAAGGTACTAATCAGAAGTGACACTAGCTTGCATGACTTTACCATATTTGCACCCATCTTTGATAACATCACTTCTAGCTCCTTTGCAGTACAGCGGGGAGGAACCGCAAACTCTTCTTGCTTAATAATTGGACCTATATCAAACCTATCAGGCAGAAAACATACAAGCTTACTAGAGAAGCTATAACAACCAGCAGTTCAAACATCTACATTCGATAAGTCAATTCAGTTACTATTTACCCTTTCCTCCTCTAAAACTTTATTTTTCACACATAATCAAAATAACGTTTGGTTCACAAGACAATACAGAGAAAAGAGTATCAGATATATCCTGGTAAGCAAGATTTACCTCAGCAAGCTGAGACTAATTAGAAAGCAGAATTTACATTTCAGAAGCATAAGACCTCAGTAGAAACAACCTAAAGAATTCAGAAGGAACTTGTTTTGCACTTTCCTGAGATCTATTATCAGACAAGCATCTAAGAAAAGATAACTATATGTGTTTTCCCAAGCCTTTTAAGCCAGAGTTTATGCTGAAACCAAAACATTTAATATCTCTCCCATCTCTAGACAGGCAACTGCTTGTCCTCTGCTTCACTTACAGGAGGTTACAGGTGACTCTGAAGTCTGAAAACCAGATCTTTTCTGTGACATCATACCAAGCCTATACATCCAGCTGTGTGACTGTTTGTTCTCTGTCTGCCCCCTGTGATAATACTAAGAATTAGAGAACAAGCCTAGAGTCTAGAGTACAAATTATGCACTCCCTAAAATACTGTATTTGTGGCGAGTCTCATACGGTCAGATGAAAGTTTCTAAGATGTTTCAAATTTTAATATTAAACACACATTTTAAAAAAAAAAGTTATTACATAGAATGATTTACATGATTTAAGCAGTGATGATTTTAAGTCCTGAGAGGCAAGAGAAGCAGTATATTGTTTTGGGAAGCACATCTAACCTACCTCTTTGGTCTTATTTCCATAATTGTCACCCCAGCCACTTTATCACCATGAAGCACTGTGTGGACTATTGGTGCAGGACCACGCCATCGTGGCAGACAGCTGGGATGGACATTCAGCACGCCACTGAATTGAATATTTTAAAGTTAGAATAGGAACAGTACCTGAAGAGGAACCCATAGGTAAACAGGTGTGCAACATTTATTACACTGAAACTACTTTAAGAATTAAATTCTCAGATCTTCTGAAGTATTACTGGTTTAAATATACATTTAAAGGAAAATTCACATTATATAACCTTCAGTTTCTCAGTAAACACAGAAAGGGAGATGAGGGGAATAAAGGTATACATATTGTGCTGAACATTTGCACAGATCTACATCAGCGTGTTAAAGAACAACAGTGAACCACACAAAAGAAGCAGGCTCAGGCTAAGCAGATGAACCCAAGAAGAAGCTGATCTCGCCTGCTACAAGTCATAGGTGCCGACTCAAAACCATAGTCTAGCTTTGCTTACAAAGCAGCAACAGACATTCGGTCAACTCACTTACTACGGGAACTGCAGAATAAGGTCCTCACTTAGGAGACGTCCAAATGATGCTACCACACCTACATCAAACTGCCCCACAGGTCCTGTGTGTGGCCATTCATGAACAGGCAGCTGGAGCTCCCGGGCACAGTTCCTCACAGGCAGGTCCCCAGGCAAGTGGGAGGGTAGGGTCACCACCTCCAGCCTGGAGACGAGTGAGTCCTTGCTGGGCTCCCTAGGGTGGACAAGGCATTGAAGGCCTCACACAGGCAGACCAAGAGAGAGACAAAGACTGGGTCACCTCCACATCTTGCTGTGCCCTTCCACAGCACCTGCCCCTCCAACGGCTATCCCCTACGTGGTCCCCAGTCTCCCCCCACTGACCCTAGCCTCCCAACCCTGCCAGCCCCAGCCCCCTCACCACCAAAGGCTTCCTCCTTTCAATCCAAGCCCCCTTACGAACCCCCATGGTCCCTGCCCCTCCCCCAAGACCTGACCCCCTGTGATACCTCTCCATTGACCCACTCACGACGCCACGGTCCCTGACCCACCCTAAGGTCCCTTCCACCCCCTCTCCCCTACCAACCTCTGCCCAACCTACAGTCCCTGCCCCTCCAACCCCAGCTCATCCCCCAGCGGCCCCTGAACCCCACCACCTCTCCCACCCCCCGATGCCCAGCCCTCCCTCACCGTCCCCCGCCCCTCCCTCCACAGGACAGCCCCTGCTGCCCCCCCTCAGTCTCCATCCCTCCCGCCCCTCAACCACAGCCACGGCCTCCTCCCCGCAGGCCACGGCCCGCTCGGCCCGTCGCCCCGCCAGCAGGCGGTACCTGGCCGCCTCCAGGGCTCGCAGGGTGGTGACGGCGAAGCGGTCGGTACCGAAGAAGAGCACCCGCCATGGCGGTGCGGCCGCCTGCCCCGCCGCCCCGCGCACCGCCTTCAGCCCCTGACGCCAGGCGCGCAGCAGCCGGCCCCGCATAGCGGCACTTCCGGCGCCGGGCGATGACGCACCCGGGCGCGCGGAGCCCGCTGCGAGCCGGGCGGGGCGGCCTCTGGGGCTGAGGCGGCGCCGCCATCTTGGGGCGGGGCGGCGCGGAGCCCCGCGCAGGCGGGGAGCGGCGGGGCCCTCAGGGGCCGCGAGTTGTGCTTCCCGGGGCCGAGGCGGTGGCACCGCGCCCGGGGAAAGGGGAGCGGAGCCGAGCCAGGCCTCTGCCTCAGCCCCGGGCTGGGCTGCACGCCCCGAGCGCGGCCTCCGGCCTGTGGCTTCTGGCTCTCCGCAACGTCGGTGCTGCCCGAGCGAGCGTCTCCTGTGGCGGGGGACCCATAACCCTGGCCCTCATGACCGTAAACTGGCTGCTTTGCGCAAAGATAACGCGGAAAAACGTCAGGGTCAGAAAGGGGTGTTGACACCGCAGCCTCTGATGTTCTGCTGGCTCCAGTGCAGCGCTTGAAAAGCTAATTTCTGTGGCTGCCTCTGTGGACAGCTTTGTTCTAACAGTGATTATAATATAAAGAATGTTTTCTTGTAAACTATGGGGTCAGAATAACCACTTAAAAACCAGTCGTCTCGCATAACGTAAGAATGAAAATACTTTATCACTGTCCTACAAACATTCTCTTCCCCCGTGGTTTAGTTGTGTAGTGTTTCATTTAATGTAAATTGCATACACAAATTCCCTATACATCTAAATCACAGTATATCCTGCAGTCTTTGGCACTAGGAATTTCAAAAACATGGAATGTGAGGATCTGGAAACATTTCATAGATGCCAGTGAAAATATGTAAATTACTTGGATGATAGAATTTATGCCAGACAGCCACACGAGGAAAGGATCGCTAAGGAAAGTGAAAATTTGTGCTGCGCTAAGCGGCACTGCATGTTCATTCCCTTTTTCACTTCTGTATTGACCATAAGGCTTTCTTCTCTCAGGTATGGAAGATGCCTCCACCTCTAGTGGTAGAAACAAAGAAAAACTAATGAGAAAGTGCTGTTACAGGTTAAATAAAAATGAGTAAGGCCATCCTAACTGAGGTGCTTATATTCCTGCATCCTGGAAAGAGGAGGATACCCTACCAAATACTGAGGTAATTTCCTAGCTGAGAATCAGTACATAAAAATCAATTGCTCCAGAAAACTTGGTTCTCTGTTACTCAGGGATCCTCATGAAAATCCTCAATTTAGTCGCATGCAGAATACTTCAATTCCAGCTGCTTCATTTCAGGGCGCATAGATGAAAGGACACGGTAAACATACAAAAAGATAAAGAGAGTAACAAGGATGATGGAAAAACTTCTGTTTGAGAAGAGATTAAAGGAACCAGTGTAGTTTGTCTTGGAAAGTGGACACGGGGAAAAGAGGAGGCGAGCAGTCTCTCTTATTATAAATAGTATGGAGCTGGTAAACAGGGAACAATTAGTTGTTGTACAATAACTAAGAAATTACAGGCACTTATGGGTATTAGGCCCCCCAAAAGAGGAAGCAGTATTCCACGCAGCATGTAACCACTTATCTCAGATGCTGAAAAATAGTCATGTTTTCGAGAAGCAGACATCGCAATTGATGGAAGGCAGGCTGGAAGGAGATGTCCTGTGTTGTGCCGGCAAATACCAGCTCTCTGAGGTCTTGGGTGAAACCCTGGATTTATCACCAGCAATTCAGAAAGGCCAGGGACATACTATGCGTGTCTGGATAGCCCAAATGCTGCCTGAAAGCTGGGAATTTGAAGTCTGCATCCAGCTGCTGCTCGGTGTTAATTTCCAGGTATCAGATCCCAGCACGGGAGGCACTGAACGTGTCAGTGGTATATCATATCGGCACTGCGTGCGGAGCTTCACCTGCTGCTCATCAGGGGACTTAAACCCTGGAAACGGATTCTTGGTTCTGGCAGTCGTTAAGGCTCCTGGAAATACTGGAAGTCCATACTGAGTTTTTGCCATCCTTACTCATGAAGTAATTAATGCTTCATTTGCAGTGAGTTTATGAAGTGGACTTAAATTCACTCCAGTATACTTGCTCACAAGTAATTAATCCTCGGCTCTGATACAACTGTGCAGTTCAAACAGATTACAGCTATTATTTAGTATCATGTCTTGGACACAGTGTACATTAATTTTAACTGAAGATTTATTACAATATAAATTTTTCCAGCAGAATGAAATCAACAATGATTGTTTCAGAACAAAAAAAAGCAAAAAGAAGCTCACAAATCTTGCTTTCCTGCTGCATTTGAACTCTGCTTTTGTACGTGGGGGGAAAAAAACCAACAACCCTGAATGTTTAGTTATTCTGTAACCAGGCATTTCAGGTCAAAGACACAGAAGGGATCAAAAAAGATAAGCACAATTAAAACACCAAGGTCGGACAAGTTCTTCTTAAGAGTAGTGAGGACAAATCTGAGGAGGAAGCAGAACACAAATCAATGTCATATCTCCACTTTGCTTCCTAGCCAAAGACACTGAAAGTGTCTCCAAGAAGTAAAAAGATATCTCCCATTAAAGGCTGCCAGTGTCGTCAAGGGAAATGTGAACTAAAACACAGCAATTGCTGGAGAGACAGCTCCTGAATGTGTTCGCAGCCCTCTAGAGAAGGAGAGGATTACTGGGCAGAAGGGCCAACTGTAACCAGCAGGAAACTGGTTTTATTTCCATGTACATCATGCTAAGTCCTGAAGGCATCTGAGCCACCTACCTGCATCTGGACACTATTTTTGGGGGGTTATTGGGGGTGAAATAGGAGCCACTGTGCTGGTGCCCTAAGGCTTGTCCCTGACTCACACTGCTCCACCCCAGGGAGGCAAGTGGAAGTAGCCCATCACTGCACCACTGGCTGTGGGACACTGGACTTGCAAGGGCTGCGTGAGGGGTTTGGGGGTCTCCCATACAGGAGGAGCTGTTGGACACCTCTTCCTCAAACAGCCCAAAGGCAGGACAGGAGCCAGATGGGCACTGCAGAGCTGCAGAGGTTCCCGTGACGTCCCAGGGGCTATAGTCACTCTGTCTCCTCTGATCAGGTTTCCCCACCTGGTTTCAGAGGCTTCAGTTTAGGGAATTGTGGGTTACGCTGTTATGCCCAGCTTCTGCACAGCAGCTGGGGAAATTTATATGTATTTTCTTAATTAAAATATAGATACGTAATTCAAGCTATATAGGAAATTGGGATTAAAAAGGACCTTCTGTGGCTTTGCACTCACCCTCCTCCTGTCACAGTCACCTCTTAACCATGGCTAATATGTCCTTCCCTCTACTCAGAGACTGCACTACAGGAGCCAGGCGTTTCCTTTGCATCTTTCTCAAAGGCAGTGAGCCAGAGGATTTGGTTGTGTAAGCTGCGAGACTGCTTGCTGGCCTGTCACTGAAACCCCTTCCCTGGCAATGGAAGGGTCACAAGGACACTGAAGAAAAGCGTTCCCTAGTGTGATGACACTTTTCAAATGATCCAACTCGAAATGAGGAGGAAAGACAGCCCAATTTACAGCATGGTGTGATGTCCTGGCTTGACCTGCCTCCCCCAGCAGAGAGGAGCTCTTGTTGCCTGGAGGATGTGTTTCTGAGCGTGAGCTCCCATCCCCTTGCTGCCAGGCTAACGCTCAACAGTGAAACATCTCTGTTTGGCGAGTGTGCGTGTCTGCTGGGTGAAATATCACAGGGGCAGCCAGAGGAAGCTCTGAATCAGCTGTGAGATGGGATTCAAAGGATCAATTGCACTGGAAGCACCTTGGCTTCAATGCCAAAGATGCTTTATTTCAAGCTGGAAAACACCAACAACAGAAAGAACACAAGATTACTGCGCTCATCTCCAATTAAGTCTAAGCTAAGCAGTGCTAGCTATGTGCTCCAAACCCATCACTGAGAAGTATCTCACTTGCTTTGCAGTACGCAGCTCCATCCATGGATCAGCTAGTTCAGGGAGGAGGAATTCTTTCCAAATGTGGCTGGCACAAAAAGGCAGCACATCAGTCTTGTGACACTGCAAAGCCTCTTAGCAGTCTATTCACTTGGCCAGCTGTTGTCAGTACCTGTAAAAAAGGGATGGCAGAATCTCTGATGAGTGCTTTGTGCTTTGCCTGCAAAGTCAATTGCTCTTGTGAGGTGCTCTCAGAGCCTTAGAATAACAATTAAAAAAAAAAAGGGGGGGGGCTAATATTTGCTTTATCAGTACATGCTTCCTTTTTGCAACAAGGAGCGAGCCAGGCAGAGTGAACGTTATCGTTTATGTTAATCCCAGAGTAACTTATTACTGTCATTCTGTTTGGTGTGCTCTGTTAATACTGATTGTGCCAATAGCTTGAGCAAATAAGCGGGACGTTCCTACAGCTCATACTTTGCAGAAAGGTCATTCACCTCATACCGTAATCGACCCACTAAGGAGGTGTGTTTTTTTCAGGGGCTGGAGTGAACTTCACCTGTTGGACTAGCATTCACACATGACTCAGGAGCAGAATGAATCACAGCTCATAGCATACCAAAATAGGAGGAAAGGCAACTTTGTCACCATAGTAAGGGGCTGACGAGAGCTCGGAGGAGATGTCTTCAGACAGCAGGGCTTGAAGAAATGTAGCTTCCTCTGCTGGGAACTGCATGTTTCTGGTGAGTTAGCGGAGATTAACGGACATTCCTGCTGCGCTAGCTGGTGGGTTAATTTATAGCTATCTGTAAAGAAAGGCTTATTTATTTATTTCCGTTAGAAAGCTGGAATTCTGGGAAATTTTAAGTGAAGGCTATGTCATTTGTTTAAGGAGAGAGTGAATGGCAAGTAAGAAGCAGGCTGGGGTAACTCCTGCATGTAAACAGTCTGGAAAGCAATCAAAGGAAAAGATTTAATACAACTCAGATTTGTTCATTAACTTTTAACTTTACAAAGATTAAAAAATAGTACAGACTGCTTTTGTACTTTAGTATTTTAAATATTAATTGTTTTTCTTGTGTTCCTCAATTGAACTGAGTCCTTAATGTACCTGTATAAACCAATCCATCCATTTGTATCTTCATGGTGTGCCATTGTGTATCTTCTGTCAATCTCAAAGACTGGGCATCCCACTTCTGTAATGTATTTGGAATAACTGACACATTTCAACTCAATCAGTTAAGGTAACCACCAGAGACAGAGTCTGGATGACAAGAGGACACTATTTTACAAAGACTGGATGTTGTAGGTGCATCGTCCTGTATTGTGTAGTGAATATGGAGTAGGCAGTCCAGAGGGACATTATCATTTTAACAGAAGCTGTACTTGATGGTCTTCCCAGAAAACTTTTTTCCCCATCTTTACTTGTATCAATACAGTATCTCAAGACTTCTCATTTGCAGAGTGAGGGCAACATCTGGCTTAGTAAGCAACTGTGAGTATTAGACCTGATAAAAACCAACATACAGGGCACATGGTGGTTTCACAGCACCACGTGCTGTGCCCTGGCTGGAAAGAGTCCACATGCTGCTGGTTACATGTGTGCTCCCACACAGGACAGGCCCCTTGCTGGGTTATGCCAACTTGGAGCACCGATCCCTCAGCTCTGCCTTGTGTGTGTGATGGGTCTCAGATCTCCAAGGGCTTCCATAGTGAGGAAGGATTTTACCATTTAAGTGCCATGATCAATATGTCGAGCAAAAAGCAATCACTTGCCATTTTTCTATATTTTCTTGAGATTTCATTGGATGCCACCAACGATCACAGATCCTGGTTTTGAACAGGAGGATTTGAGACAGCACTGGTGAGTGACTCTTTGTTTCTGAAGTACATGCAGCATACAAGTTGTGCAGCTTTTGATATGAATATCCCATTTGCAAAAAGAAAGAAATGAAAATTTTTTTCAGATGAAAATAACACTGGTAAAATGTTTCCTTTGAAGATGCTGGCCTCCTTTCCATACAAGCATAAAATGCATGAGCTTTCTCTCATTTGAGCTTCCCATGTTGTACCCAAGCTGGGAAGCAACCTCAGAAGGGTCTTAGGTGTCTTCAGAGGGTAGGAGACCAAAGTCTAAGAGTTGTCAAAGGCCTGGATCTAAGGGCTGACCCCCATCCAACAGCAGCCAGAGTGACTGCTGAGATGTGTGGCTGGGAGAGCAACAGAGAAGACATCACCCACACTCTCTCAGCTTGTTTGGTGGAGCAGCGCTCACCCATGCTGGGATGTGGGCAGTGGGGCAGAGCAGCTGTGTGGGGGAAGCTGGAGGAGATGTCTTTAAAAATCTTTTAGGCTGGAAGATCCAAACTCTCCAGAGCATGTTCAGCCCAACTGTGGGACTCAGTGTTTCCTTACTGGGGAAACTGGTGGTACAGGCAGTGTTCTGGACCTGCTCAGGCTCTCTACTGGGGTAGATACACTGGCCTAAGAACACTGTTTTGTAGCTTTGATGAATGAAACTTCCAAACCAGTTTGATGTAGATGTAGAAGATCTTTAAAATAACAGGAGTTTCCCTTAAACTCTTTTACCTAAATTTCCTGTTAATGCATGGTAAATATCCACTCTGCTACTGTATTTTACCTGAGAAGATCCAGCTTCCTGCATCTGGGGGAGATTTGGTGGTCACTGCTTTATAAAGTACTGAAGTACTTCTAGCAGCTTTCTAGCACCCCTGCTGTGCATGGCAGCTTTGGTGTGGACACCAGGAGGTGGCCCACAAGTTATGAAACACCTTAGGAGAAAATCAGCAACATGCATGTCAAATATTCCTGTTTGAGCAAATGATTAGACAGAAGCCTTGCACAGCAAGATTTAACACATTCACTTCTTATTAGGGTGTAGCAGACTTATAACTTGATTTCATCGGCACCAAGACTTTATTTCCTCCTTTCTGAGGAGTGATCCATGTGAATAAGCTAAAGGTTACCTGGTCGGTAAGGTAATTGGCATACCCAACTGCAGGGAGTAGCTTTAGCCATATTTTCTGAAGTACAGAGCCAAAGTGGATCATGTATTTGAGAGTCTCATCCTCAAAGAACTGCTAACAAGTGGTTTTCTGGCAGCAGGGAGCAAGCCTGAATGCCTAGTTGGCTATAAAATGTGAACTTTGAATTATGAAGACATTGAGAAGGGGGGGGGGGGGGGGAAGCGGAAATAGTAGCAATCATTAGGTCTATAACCAGTAGGACAAGTGCTTCCCAGAGGAGTCAGCAGCAGCATTGTTGACACAACCGGCATGTTGGAACGTGCTTGTGAGTGATTTCCAGCGAACAGTTTCAGACAGTGTCAGGCGATGCTACCAAGGCAGGTAAAAGTTGAGAGTATCAGTCATAAAAGTCTTAAGTCCTCACATAATAAGTAATGGCCTGTGGGGCCAGCATGTCTGAGGGACACAGACGTTGTGTCATTCACCTGCGAGTGGGTGACGATTCAGGTGAGGCCGGTGAGCAGAGGCAGAGCAGTGGGCTGGGGAGAGCCACCTAACCATCTCAAAGTAACTCACAGTGGACAGATGGGAACCTTCTGCTTAGGTCAGGTCCCTCCAAAGGAGGCTGAAGAACTGAATTGGACAAACAGCCATAAAAGCCAGATTGATGCCACTGACAAATAAGAGACTAAAGGTCAAGGAGGAGCTTTCTGCTTCCCTGAGGGGTGGGAGATACCTTTGCCTCAACGACAAGCTGGCTTTTCCTCCTGTTTGGGCTGAGCCCTTCATCATCTCCACACCCTTATTCTGCCATACAAGGATTGGTAGCAGGTAGTCACAGAGTATGTATTCCTTAAGGACTGTGGTGGGGGAGCAAGGAGGGAAGCAGCAAGGTTAGTTGGGGAGAGGCTGGCTTGCAGCAGCTAGGCTCACATCTGCACAGGGTCACCTAGGCAAGGCTTCCAGCCCCAGGCAGCAGACCCTGTGCCAGACCCACTCTGCTGTCACCTCAGTGGCTCCCAGGATGTCTGCACCCTGTCCTGGCAGCTCAGACTCATGTTCACAGAAGAAAACAGATGCCACAGCTGCAGCGGTACATCAGGTCCCCTCTCTGAGTACAAAGCTGGAGCAGAGAAGGGAATTGAGTTGTTTAAAAGATCATCGCTTCCACTTGTGGTTTTGCCTCCATTCAGCTGCTGTAGACACCAGAGCAGAAACGTGCTGGCCTGCTGTCTCCAGTCCCTCTCAGTAATAACTCGTGTAACTTTCAGTGCTCCTAGTGATAAAACCAGTGGCACTGTGCTAGCAAAGGATGCTTTGAGGTTATCCCTTACCTCTCATCTCTCTTTTCCAGGCACTTGTGCACTGAAGAAATACTGGTGAAGACGTGATCCATCCCAGCTGCACATACAAATATGAAGTTCTTCTGGATAATCTCATTTTTGCTGCTGCAAGGTAGAGTCTTGGCTTAGAGGATAATGGTGTTGGTGAAGCAGGTCACACATGCTGAGTCTGTGCCTCTTCACAGGCTCTGACCCACACCAGGCTCAGCAGGGGATACAGCAAGACATTGTCTGCAAGGCAGGTTCATGGGAGCTAGATGTGCAAGAGTTTACATCATTGTTGTATGACCTTATGAACACCTCACTGGCTGAGGGAAAACACATACAGATAGCATTATGGCAAAGACATGCATTCAAGACCTAAACTTTTTGGGAATATGGTTTCTTCCTCTCCTGGGACCCATTTTCCTCAGTATATAGCACTCTCAACCATGGGGAAAGTTTCACCCTAAGACTGTGCTTCCAGCACTGTTGCCATCTTTTTGACACCAAGGAAGACACCTGACTTATGGGGATTTGGGTTTTTTTAAACCCAATATCAATGTCTGTTGGGCCTCTCCACACCAATGCTGTGCACAGGGATGTTTCAGCTGACGCTTTAAGGTTAGACAACCAAACTAGAAATACCTGAGCCCCAAAACCTTCCCCTGTGGTTCCCCAGAAACAGAGACATTGGAGACAGTGTCTAGTTTCATCCAGCTGGAGCAGGACATCAGCATGTCTGTTCCCAGAGGGAAAGCAGAAGCCAGCAGTGAGGCCCACCAAAGGGTCTGAGCCTTTGCCTCTTCGAACAAACCAGGAGAGCAGCCTCCCACCTCCCGTGAACAGCAGAAGGGGCTAAGCGTGGGTCAGGCTGTGTGGCGCTGTGAGCTGACAGCTGCCAGCCCACCAAGGGACCTAGCAGAGCTCAAGTCTAGGAGAGGAGCTCACCATCTTTTTCTGGGGAACAGATACAGATACAGCTTCAGCCGGAGCTCAGCACCAGTTGCAAGGATGGTCTAACTGGGCTTCCCAGAACCCACCCAAAAGGATGTGCTTGAGCCATGTTTGCTGAGAGGTGTGGGTTAGGGAAAGCTACAAGCCCAGCAGCCCTGGCAAAGAGCAGCTGGACTGCAGGCAGTTTGCCTCTTGAATGCCTTTTGCCCTGCGTTGATTTCCCAGTGCCAGAGCTCAGTGTCATTCCCATCTGCCCTATACACTTGGTATGCATATATGTCCCATCCTTACGGGGTGACCATCTCATATGCTCGTTTCTTTGCAGGCACTGAAGCTTTTCTGATGAAAAACGCTAACGTCAAGCTGTGTTTACAAGCCAGCCCAATGAATGGGAATGTATTGCTGGAGGACTGTAATCCAGAGTCAGATTTCCAGGACTGGTCTTGGCAAGGCGATTCTTTGATGAATCATGGCACGCAGAGCTGCCTCTCTGTGGTTGGGGCTGACAGAGTGCAGACAAGTTTCTGCGACAGCGCAGACTACATGAGCTGGGACTGCTCGAATTCGCTGCTCTCTCCTGTGGGCAGCAGCCAGGGCTACCTGGTGGCAAAGAGGAAAGGAGTCACTCTCAACAATGTGAGAGGCCTTAAGGCCCAATGGCAAGATGTTGCAGACAGGAGCGTGTGTGAGGAGAAACCAGGTAAATGCTACGCACCCTGGGACTAGTGGTACATGCACACACACCGCTGGGGAATGCAGAAAGGCACAGTCAGTGCCCTGGGGTCTTTCCAGCCCTGGGTGCCCCACCATAACGGCATCTGCAGTGTGAGGCAGAAATGCTTTCCACTTCTCAGTGCATGAGATAAGGCTGTGCCCTCACGGCTGCATTCTGCCTGCTTGGAGAGATGTGCTGGGCAGCCCTGGAGCCGAGGAGAAGGCCATTTCTAGCCTGAAGTATTGCAGCGAGTGACCATTTGATCTTTCTGCTCTTTTCCTCCACAGCCAAGGCAGAGCAAGACAGCTACTTCTTTGCAGCCCTTGCCAGCACACACATGTATGACCACACAGCAGGGAATGTGACTCTTGCACTGGGTATAGATCAAGAAGAGCTGGAGGAGCTGCTCTGGTTCTTCCGCAGAGAAGACCGTAAGTCCTGTTGATGTTCCTGGGTTGAGAGTTGAAATAGAGGTATGCGGTCCTTGGCTGTTAACCCTCCTGCCTAATGGACATGATGGAGGGAATTACCCAAGGAGGTGATTTACCCCAGATACATAAACCCTCAGTCTTGCCTCCAGAAGAAGCAGGCCACAGGTGAAGGCAGGCACGAGGCTTTGCTGAGATAGCATCTCCTCTCAGAGAGGGATTCAGCCTCTTTCCAGGCATAGCCTGCCAAGAGAGCAAAGGTCTGGGATGACCAGTGATTTTGGCAGGGTGGAGGGAGCAGATTGATATGAGCAGGTCAGTGCCACGATGATCAACTTCAAAGCCACAAAAATCAAGGACAGAGCATCGGCTGCCCTCTGTGCTGCGCACCCCAGCTGGTGTTCAAAGGCAAAGTCTACCTGCCTGGGTGTGGCAGCAGTGAGAAGGGCTGCAGAGGGGCGGAGGGGGGGGGGGGGGGCCTTTCTAGCAGTTCTCATGGTGGGATGCTGCAGCTCTCAGCCTTGTTCCCACCCTCGGGCACAGCCGCTCACAGCTCTCGGGCAAGGTTGAAAAGCCATGCGTGGCAGCTGGCGTCAGCGTGAGCCATACAGAGCCCAAGGCAGGGGGCTGTGAGCAGCAGAAAGGAGTTGTGCAAGTCGCCTGCCCAGGGAGGGAGGGTCACCTGAGGTTATCCCAAAAAATGTGACATGGGTGCTCTGCTCTGAGTGTGGAGCTGGATACCAGTGCCTCTGCCCTTATCCTGTGGCCCAGCCACAGCACTCTGAGCTTGGGCATCCTCAGAAAACACCTGGCTGGGTTCTGCAGGTCACACTGCTCTGCGCATGCTAATGCTGCCTCTTTGCTTTCCCCCAGCATCAACGTGGAATTACTCCATCCTCGCGCTTTCCTTTGTGGCCATGATTTTGGGTCTTGTCCTTCTGGCCATTAACATTGTGCGAAACAGGTGAGACGGGAAAATTTGGGGGTAGTTTGGTGCGTGATGGTGTGCTGAACACCCCACCCCACCCCCACCCCCAGCCCAAGCAGACAGACGTGGGTTTGGCAGGGCAGGGCAGCATGCTGAGATGTAGAGCAGGACAAGCCCTGAGTGATGGGGAAAAGAGCAAAGACAAACTCCCTTTGAACAATGCTTCGTTGTAAAACCTTGCCTGACTCCCTGCTGTCCCCATGTGTTGCCACTTCTCTGGGCCGTGGATCCTCACCAGTAGAGTATCTGCAACAGCTCTGCCCAGCCCGACAGGGCTGTTGGGAGGGAAGTGACATTAAATGTGCAGTGTGAGATGCTCTCCAGCAAGTACAGGGGCTCTGGAGGACAACTCCCCAGCCTTTCCCTGTTTGCCTTCCCACGATATTCCCCTGGGCTGTGCTGCTGCACAACAACCCTGCGGCTGAGGAGCAACTCGCGGTTTTCTACAGCATGAAAACTTACATCTGGGTCAGAGCTTTCATCTTAAAATGAGAGAAAGAGCTAAGGTTATAGTCTCTGCCATGCTGTCATTTTAGCAATGGCTTGCTGGGTGTTCCAGCCTCGCGTTGGGCGCTGTGTGTTCTCCGAGGGCAAACCCCACAGCTGCGTGTACCCAGACGCTTCAGATCACTTACACGACAGTGCAGCTGGCAGGGTTTGCACGTAAGCAGCTCACGTGTTCCCAGGGCCAAGGTGTGAGGAGGTGGATGTAACCATCGCCAGGGGTAGGAACTTGCCCCCAGGGGTGGGCCGGGCTTGCTGCTTCATGCTGCATTTCCTTTCCATGCCTTCCCTGCAGAAAAAGGAAGAGAATGTATAGAGAAGCAGTGCAAACTGCGCAGCAGGCAGAGCTGGAGGCCAAGCAAGCCCTGATGCCTGTGCAGGAATACAGCCCCGCCGAGCCGCAAAAGCAGGAGCCAGTGCCTCAGGAGCAGAGATCAGGAGAAGTGATGGTCCAGTGGAAGGACGGGACCGTCACGTCTCTGTACACAGAGAGGTCTGAGGATGCCATATAACAGCAGCTGAAGTCAAACCATTTAGGCCCTAAGGAACATATCAGGATGTCTCTATTCATAGTGATGGAGGTTTAAAAACACAGTTTAGCCTGGCGAAACGAGAGAAAAAGAAGGAAGCAGCAGAGCTGCACCAGTAGGAGTAGCTCTGGACTCGAGGCAAACCTGTGCCTCCCCCGTTTCAGCTCCTGGGTGGCTGGTCTTTACCCACAGCTCCTGGCTACCTCCAGCCTTCTCTCCTGTGCTAGCTTCACTCCCTCCCTCGGAAGCCACCTGCCTCTGCCGCAACCAGGTGGGAGACCAGCCGGGTGGGAGGTGGGAAGTGGGAGGCTCACGCTGCGGTCAGCCAGAGAATGCGCCCTCATGTCCCATCAAGAAAACAGCCACACTGAAGCGGAGGCACTTTTGTTCTTTGCAGAAATTGTCTTTATTAAAATACTTTCCAAAGTGGTTGATCGAAATCCCACATTGAATATCTCTCTATCAGTAAGGTCATATATATATATATATTTATATATATGTACAAATATACACGTGGATATTTTACTCTGCAGAGTAACTGCAACTCCAGGGAGAAGTAGAACATTTAACCTGATAGAGCAAATGAAACCACACACACAGCCCTTGGCGCTGGCTTGGGCACAGGTAGAGCCTGCTCTGCTTTGGGATTCACTTCACACCCTTCCCTGGGCACACGTAGAAGGCATGAAATAATTAAAGATCTTTTTGGAAATACAACAGTCTTTTGAACAAAGGCTTTTCAGAGTGTGTCCTTGTCAGTGGAGCCTCCTTCCTAACAAAGCCTTTGAAAAGGAACGCTATAGTGTAAAAAGGTGATTAAAAACCCAGCTATTTTGGTACGACTTACTTTGATGCATGGAAATTGGTTTCAGGACACCTGAGGCCTTTAGTTGGCTGAAACAATGTCTGCACCTTTCTTGTTCAGATTAAAGAAAGATAAGAATTCCTCTCACTCACTGCTCAGTCAGGGGAACTGGGAGACAAACGAGATGGGTGCCTCCGTGCTTGATTAGTTCCCCCTTCCTGGGCTCCCATTGCTGTGCTCCAGGCACCCAACCCTCATCCTCCCGGTGGTGCCCACAGCTCTGGCTGCTCCAGGAACTGCCCAAATCCGCCCAGAAATCTGGGCTCGCCCCCGATGCCAGTGGCAGGACAGGCTGCAAACACCACGGCAGCGCTCGGCCAGGGCGGGTGAGAACCAGGGTGGGGGCAGGCAGAGTGGTGCCACAGCCAATTTCAGGCTCTCGGCACCAAGCCTGCTTGCCAAACTGCCACCGCAGGCTTTGCCCTGGCACAGAGACCGGGGCCGCTCTCCACCAGCAGCTGCTGCAGTGCCCGTGAGTCTGTCATGGATGGTCTCAGCCCTTACAGAACCAAGAGGATGGGGGTCTCTCACCACCCCCTCCACAGCCCGCAGGGACGTGTCCTAAAATATCTTGAAGCCTTTCAGCAAGGTGAGCGTGGGAGCTTTCCTCTTGCTCTGAGCCCGTGAGGACTTGACAGTGACCAGCTTGGCCTGGGCCACCGAGGGGATCTCCTTGTAGTTGACGGTGGAGAGAGTGTTGAAGGTGCAGCTGGCCAGGCTGTGGCGGGTGGGCAGGACCACTGGCGTGGCCACCGACGGACAGGGACGCTCCTCAGTGATGAATAGTGGCTGGACAGGCAAGCTCCACTCTGCCTGGCGCCGCACCTCCCGCACGGCTTCGTGGAAGACATGCTGCACACCTACGAAGTCCTGGCATGCCGACACCTCGTAGAAGAGGCACCCAAACCTGCTTGCCAGGGACATCCCTTCGGCTGCGGGCACCTGCCTGGCGAGAGCGGAGGGGATGGGTGCAGCATCCCTTGGGGCGCTTGCAACCACCCGAAAAGGGGAGCGAGGGGTGCAGGTGGCGGGCAACAGGCCCTGCATCCCATGCCTGCTTCCCAGGGAGCACCGCGGCAGCACCAGCTCATCCCTCCTCCTGCGACAAGCGGAAGATGTGGGTCCAAAATAGTTTTGCCTTTCCCAAAATCCTGGAGCAACAGACTACGCGGGTTGCTGGGGGATCATGCAACCTCCGTGCCAGAGACGTGTGCCAGGGATTCAGGGGGCTGCATGCGATGGCAGCACACTGGGAAGCGGGGAGAAGAGGCGGCAGGTCCTGGCCGTGGGGAGGGGGAAGCCTCTGTGCTGGGAGCACAGGGGGGTTCAGCAACACACGTGACTCAAGGACCTGTGGGAGCAACACTCAGCACGGCCCCAGAGTGGCACAAAAGGCCAGAAAAACATACCGAGGACATCCAGTCCTGGCAGCAGTGACGGAGCGAGAAAGGGCTCCAGGGAGCGGGCACGTCCAGAGGGGAGCAAGGAGCTGGAGCAGGCTCAAGCCCTGCCCGGGGACGGTGACGCTGCCTTACCACGCAGCCGAAAAACATCCCGCTGAAAATACCAGTGGGCTCAAAATAAGCACATCATCCCCCAGGCAGGAGAGCAGGAACCTTGGAGATGTGGGAGGACATGGCAAATACCAATGGGGGCAGAAATAACCACAAAAAAATTTAGATTTAGGTTTTGCATCCCAGCTAGAGGGATGCGGGGGGAGGTGTCTGTGAGCTCTCCCCCACCGGGAAAAGACAGCCTTGCCGCACGCCTGGTACCTGTACTGCTCCATGTCCAGCTTGTTGCCCAACAGGAGCACAGGGCAGCGGCGCTGGCAGCCCCTCGCGTGCAGGGCGAGGACCTCCAGGTAGTGCTGGCAGCCCTCAAAGCTCTTCCTATCGTCGATGCTGTAGACGACGAGGAAGGCGCTGGCCCAGCGCAGGTAGCGCTCACAGTTCCCCGGGCCATCCTGGGGGCGAGAGGAGCAGCTGAGCTGTGATCCAGCCGCGGTCCAGCCGGGTCACACCGGGTGTTTGGCACCAGCTGTGCCCCGGTGCCTCACCTGGTCGGCAGTGTCCATCACCTTCAGCAGCACGGGCTGCTGGTCCACCAGCTCCTCTGAGGCGTAGGTGTCCTCTGCAAGGAGAAGAGTGGTTGTGAGGAAGGGCTGGGGCGTCCCACCTACGCCAAAGCCAAGCAAAGCCCTGGTTGCTTGGGACACCATGGAAAAATCTCAGCCCCTGGTGAGGAGCATCTTCCACCAATGCCTCCACCTCGCTCCTTCCTCCAACAATGCTATTTTGGGGGACTGGCAGTGCCGCTGCTGGGTAAGCCCAGCTAGGAGCAGTCATTTCCCCTCGCATGCCGCAAGTGTGGGCTCCCGCGGGACAAGGAGGGAGGGAAGGAGCCCGACGTGGCCACCACTGCGCCCAGGGCTCAGCCCTTATCTAAATGCCACGGCCCAGCGAGATAAAGCGATGAACCAGGGGTGCTTCCCAATAAATCAGGCAAAAGCAGCACCCCTTTCTTTTGGCAGGAGGCAGGCAGGGAGAGCCGCCGAGCCATTCCCCTGGGAGAAAGATGCCGTCTCCCACCCGGGTCCTAACAGATGCGTTTCGGAAAGGTTTTGACATGGGAAGATAAAACCACATTCCCAAAAAAGATCTGAGGAGGAAAGGATTTATCCTTCTTTCTTAAGAGTCAGTGAGTTATTAGAGGCTGGAGTCAGTTCCTGGACAAGGTCCATATCTCCCTAATGTCCCTGATAAATCATTCATGGCTCTTCCCTGCACACTGGAGTCAGGCCTAGGAAAATAGTTATTAATTACTTAAACGAGTGGAAAAAATAAATGCCCAGAACTGCTTGCTGCAAAGCACAGCCCCCAGTGCTGCCTGCCCTGCGGCCCCCGCTCGCTGCCCCAGCCCCTCCCCTGCCTGATGCCCCCAGGAGTGAGTAGGAGGCATGAGATGCTGCCCAAGGACCCCCAGTAATTCAGCTTTTAGTTTCTTTGTGGTGATGTGAGGAGCCGATGCCGCCCCGTGGGACATGCCCACAGAGAGAGCACTGTTTTCACCTCTGTTTTTACAGGCGGGTTTGGGTTGAATCCAGCCCTTCCCTTGTTTTTCATGTAATTTTGGGTTGGTTTTTTTTCCCCCTTAAATGCCATATTCGTGGGAAATGTGGGAGCAGGGGTGCTCCATGGGAGCTTGTGGGGGACAACTGGGGGCAAACACCAGTTTTGGAGAAAGCGACTTACCTAAGTTCGGGTCATATTCGCTTATGAACCTCTTGGTTAGAAACTTCACGGTCAGAGCTGCAGGAGGTGAAAGAAGCGGGTGAGGTGGGTGTCCCCCCCAGCACCGGCACCCAGCACCCCCCAGTGCCCGGCCATCCCCGTGGCGGCAGGGCACCCGTCTCACCTGACTTGCCAGCCCCTCGGCACCCCAGGATGGCCACATTACACTCGGCGAGGGGGCTCTGGGGCAGCCGCTCACCACCGGCTCGGGGTTTGCCAAACATCGACGACATCCTCCGACCTGCGGGAGAGAGCCGGGGGGGGACGTGGGGCACCCACTGCCATGCCGGATGGGGACCTCCTCACCGCCCCTCACCGCCTGGCTCGTGGGCTGCCCCAGCCCAGGGGAAGGGGAGACTCAGCACCACTGCGGGGGGGGGGGATCCGTTCTCCTCCATGTGCGTCCTGGAGCCAGGGCAGCCAGCATCACCATCCCACGCCGGCAGCCAGCACCCCGCTCAAGCAAAGGCAGGGACACACACACACACACGCACACGCACCCCAGCCCCCTGCCCACCCTTGGCAGCCCAGAGAGATGAGAAATGCAGCCTCCCACCTTGGCACCCGCTGACGGAGAAGCTGCCGCGCTCGCCGGGGTGCGCAGGGGCCGCGGCCGGGGCCGGGGGAGCAGCAGCCCCTGCGCTGCTGGGGCGGCCGCTGAATGAGGCAGGCGGAGGCGAGCGGCAAGGGCTGCTCGGGCCCCAGCCAAACTCCTTGTAAGGAAAGCTGCCGCGCAGGGCTGGCCACGCTGCCCCCGCCACCCCAAGGGTGGTCCCCCCGCCACGGCCCACGCCAGCCCCCCGAGCTCCTGGGGCTTGGGGCACGGACCCCCAGCCCCAAAACCCACCACGCCTCCGCTTTTGTGGCCACCTCACCGTGTCCCTAGCCCCTTGCCACGTCCCCAGCAAGCAAAAGCCTGCTCCTGCTGCCCTGGCTGAGGCCGCCGCACTCATTCTACCTCCCGCAGGCAGGAGCGGTGCCCAGGAACGATGCTGCCTGCACAGCCACCCTGCCCGCTGCTTGCCCGGCTCCCTCGGGCGCATTTAAGCACAAACACCTTCTGCTGCTGGCAGAGGCTCTGCAGGGTGAAAAAAAACCACAACCTTTTTCCTCCCCAAAGGCACAATCCCGAGGGGGAAAGGGGAGCCCGGGGAGTACTCACCGCTGCCCGCACCAAGCCATCAGCTGGCACCCAGCGGGCTCCCAGCTCGAGTAGGTGGCGGAGGCTGAAGTCAGCGTTGTCATAGCAATCACAGCCATTTGGGATGGGGCTCAGCACCCAGGACAGCAGGATACGGCCCCTGGGCTGGCCCTGAGGAGTTTCTATGGGGGCCCATAGCCGGGGCTGGGGGGTGAAGGCTGCTCCGTGGCCAGGCAGGGCTGCTGCGCCATTGGGATTATTGCCCGTTAATGCAGGCAGGATATTTTTAAACCCTCCCAAAATAGTCTGGGAGTGTGTAAGTCCCTGCAAGCCCCAGGGGTGGGAAGGATGGGGATCACTCCCCCGTGGGAAGCAGAGCCCCTCTGACAGGATCCCTGGCCCCCAGACCCCCTTTGGACACAGGTCAAGGATGCTTAAAAGCAATCGGAGCTAAATGGGGTATTTTAAGTGAGGTACCCGTAAAGATCAATACAGTGACACAAGCGCAAAGCTCTCACCTTCTCCCCTAAATGGATTTTGTGGGGAACCCACTGGAGCCACAATCCCGGAGCAATGGCTCTGCTGTCATCCAGTGCCCTGGGAACTCCCAGCTGCTGGGATGAGAAGCTACGGAGGGAGGAAAAAATACAACTTCAACAGGGTGGGCTGCTCGGGTGAAATTCTGCATCAAAACTAAACACCAGCTGCAGGTGGCAACAGGGAGACTCAGGGAGCAGCCCCCCGGGTAAGTCCCTGTTGCTGGCCCTCCTTGGCATCCCTGCGGCAGAGGCAAAATGGGATTTCTTGCCAGAAAAAGCTGTGAATAGCACACCAACAAGTGATGTGCCCCAAGTAACACTTCACCATCAACCTCTACATGAGTCACAGGGGACTCGTCTCTGCCTGAAGCCAGGCGTTACAGGGTGTGGGGCGAGCTCTGTGGCCAGAGGGGACTTCTTTGGTGAGAAGGGGTCGCTGCACTTTGCTTTCCTCACCACGAGATCCCCAGATGAAGGACAGGCTGGTTTATGGCTCCTTGTGCGCAGGACGGATGTTGCCTGGGTTGCTCGATGGTTCCCTGGGGAGGGTCGCAAAGGAACAGCCCCTAAAAGATCTCTCCTTGCCTGTGGTCAGGGGCCAGCAAAGCCCCTTTCCCACGGCTGTACCAGATGGCACCGAGATTTGCTGATGTCAGTTACCTCCCTGTGACCACTTTTTAAGGGGGGGGGGGGGGGGGAAGTGTCAACATGCTCTTCCCAGCCTTGTAAACGTGTTGCCCTTCCTGGGATGGGGACTGTCCCTTTAGGGCATGGCAAGAAGGATGTCTGAGAGCAGGGAGAGCAAAACCTGTCTCCCCCTAGGGTGGCTGGGCATCCTCCATGGGGTCAGTCGTGATAGATCCAGGCACCTCCACCATGACCTGTGCCGGGTGGTGACGCCAGAGCCCTGCCTGTGTTTCGCGTGGGCAGCCGAGCGCGGCGGATGCCTTTGAAAGGCCCCTGTCACGAGCTCGGCTATCTTTAGCCGAAGGTATTTATATTCCAAGGCAGTGGCGTGGCGGCCACCGGGCAGCGCAGCAACGGCATCGAAGCGTGGAGGAGGCAGGAGGGGGCTGCGCCAGGGCACGGCACAGAGGAGCATCGCTGAGCCCCTGGGCGAGGATGACCCCAGAGGAGGAAGGCTCCCCGGCAGGGCCCCCGGAGCGGGTGCGTATCCGGGTGGAGGAGCAGTCGTTCTGGGTGGAGAAGACCTTGCTGGTGGAGAGCAGCGAGTACTTCCGTGCCCTCTTCCGCTCAGGCATGAGGGAGAGCACGCAGGAGGAGATCGGGCTGGGGGAGCTGAGCGCGGCTGGGTTCCTCGCCATGCTGCGGGTGCTGGCAGGTGAGAGGCCCATCCTCAGCAGTGAGGAGACCTTCCAGGCAGTCGAGTGTGCTGCCTTCCTGCAGGTGAAGCTCTTGGCCAAGTACTTGATCCACTCCATCAACTCCGACAACTGCATCCTGCTGTACCAAGCCGCCGCCATATTTGGCCTCCTGGACCTCTTCCACTGCGCCGCGCTCTACATCAGGGACAGCTACGCTGAGCTGGAGGAGTACCTGGACTGCCTCTCCACTGACCTGCTGGCCTACGTGGAAGCCCTCCTACCCAGCACCTTTGTGGCAGTAGGAGCCCACACACCCACCTTTGAGTTCTTGGAGGACCTCTCCAGGACCATCTGCTACCTGGACGAGGAGACCAACACATGGAGGACGCTCTCCTGCCTTCCGCTGAGTGCCAGCACATTCCTAGCCGGCATGACGACCATGGATAATAAGATCTACATCGTGGGTGGCGTCTATGGGGCCAGCAAGCAGGTGGTGGAGAGCAGCTTCTGCTACGACGCCGACACCAACACCTGGAGCGAGTTCCCCAGCCCTCACCAGCTGCGCTACGATGTCAGGCTGGTGGGCCACGAGGGCTACCTCTATGCTATTGGCGGGGAGTACGAGAAGATCTCGCTGAAGTCCGTGGAGCGGTATGACGTGGCCTCCGGCACCTGGACATTCGTCTCTGACCTGCCACAGCCGAGCGCGGCAGCACCCTGTGCCCAAGCCATGGGCCAGATCTTCGTTTGCTTGTGGAAGCCGCTGGATACCACTGTCATCTATGAGTATGAGACCCAGCAAGACACGTGGCTTCCCGTCACTGAGCTCAAGCGGCACCAGAGCTACGGGCACTGCATGGTGGCCCACCGCGACAACCTCTACATCATGCGCAATGGCCCCTCGGATGACTTCTTGCGTTGTGTCATCGATTGCTTCAACCTGACATCACGGCAGTGGACCGCGCTGCCCGGGCAGTTCCTGAACAGCAAAGGAGCCCTTTTCACTGCCGTCATCAGAGGAGACACCGTCTACACTGTCAACAAGATGCTGACGCTCCTCTACTCTGTGGAAGAGGAGACCTGGAGGTTCAAGAAGGAGCGGGCAGGTTTCCCACGCAGCGGCTCCCTGCAGACCTTCCTCCTGCGGCTGCCGAGACGCAATCACGACGTCGCGATGTAGGTGGCCCTCCATCCCACATCAGGATGCTCTCCGTGCATGTGGCCTCATCTCTGCACCTGCTGCTCCCCCGGGCAACTCTCCTCCTCCACAGAGCCGTGCTCAGGTCCAGGGATACATGATGTTGGACCTTGGAGGTGGCACTAGATGCTGCCAGAGGGAAAGGGGCTGGAGGCAGCTGCTGCCTGCCTGTGCCTGCACTGCAGGCTGTGTGCAGAATCCTACGAGACGTGGGCTCACAAGCCAACTACATGCAGGGCTTCATGGCTTCTGCAGAGGACAGATACCAGAGAGATGCAAACACAGGTTTTATTTTATTTATTCTGACTGCACTCTGAAGATGTGCAGCATCCCACCTCCTCGCTGCTCCGACGGGAAATCATTCACTATATCCTGGAATTAAAAGGAAAGCTATAAACCCTCCCTGTGTTTTTCATTACTCTTGGGTTTGGGGTTTTTTCACACACACACACACCCCCCGCTTCTGAAGGAAAATACCTCCTAATGGGGATCCACGTCAAGGCTTGCTCCTACCCACTGAATGCTTTTTCAGCTGTGGCTCCGTTTCAGAGCCATACGTGGGAGCGCGGTTCTCACGCAGCCCCGCTCTCCCCGGGGAGACCTCCACAGCTCCCGGCCACAGCGGGGTCCTGGGAGGAGGAGGGGAGGTGTGGGGGTGAAGGAAAGCATCTCCTGAGCATCAGGTGCTTAATGCACTGAGGGGTTTCTGGGGCCTGGGAACCACCTGTCACCCCCCAGGAGCATCAGCCAGCTGTCGCCTCCTCCAGGCTTGTCTGCCAAGCCCCAGCACAGCCCCAACGGGGGTGGCAAGTGCTGGCCATCAGTGGTGGCTCATTTGAGCCAAGACAGAGTCTTCTGAGGAGGCGGCAAACTTGGAAATACAGGGGGTGCAAAAAGGGAAGGAAAGAGCATCACCATGGCATGGCGGCGCCGGGCTTGCAGAGGTCTTCTGTCAGCAGAGCTCCACAGCCAGGCGAGAGTTCCCGCCAGATACCAGTGGCTGGGTTTGAAGGCTGCTAGCCCTCAACACCAGCTCTGGGGGTGGCTGGAGGACACAGAGCTCCCTTTTGCGACCACAGGTGCTGGGAGATCTGCAGGGACCAGGGCAGCAGCAAACCCAGCCCATGGCTAAGCTGGGTTCCCATCCGTGGGGCAGGCGTGGGGCTGCCCGTGCCGTCCTGGCTGAGATGGAGCGGAAGGGAATACCAGCTGGGATGCCTCAAATACCTCCACTGCTGACCCTTGCCAAGTTCTCAGCATTTTCAAAACAGTTCCCGCATTTGAGAAAAAGCCCACACAACACAACCAACAAACCAAAACAAACAAGAAAACCCCAGCTCGCCTCCATGTCCAGATTGAGAGCCGCTTGATGCACCTTGTCCCCACGTGCCCTCTGCCACTGGGCCAGACCACCACCCGCTGTCACCGCTGGCGTGGGCTCGGCAGCCGGTGGAGGTGGTGGCGGCATGGGGGAGGCAGGGGACATTGGTGGGTCTCACCCAGCTCTACACCACGCTGCAGCGTCAGCTGAGCGGTGTTACTACCCTCGGGCAGACCATTAGCAGAAAGACCATCAAGTCAAACCCTTGTTCCCTTCCTAGACGAAGCCAATTAACATTTCACGTTGTCTTCTCCTAACTGAAAGCAGCACATGGAAGCACACTGCTTTAAAGCCATTTTAAGCTGAAAAAACAGCTTAAACCACCATTGAAATAAAGTTAAAATAATTCTGCTACTAAAATATTTATGATGGGCTCCTGTGGCTAACCTGGGACAGCTGAACCTGGCAGGCTCTCCCCTTCCCTCCAGCCCCAACACCACCAAGCAATGCAACCTCTCCCCACACCTTCACCTGCTGTTTTCTGACAGTTCAGGGGTTTACAAAGATATTTGCCAACAAAATGCGAAAGGTTTTAAGATTTCAAGTGCAGCACCTGCGGGGGAGGGCAGGTCTTGGCAGGCACCGTTGGGTATGGCATGGATGCTCCCGAGAGAGGAGTGAGTTGTTGCATCCATCAATCCAGAAAGTAACACAAGACAATTTCAGGTGCACAGAGAGGAAAAAAGATAACAGTTCTTACCCCCGCAAACAGGGAGAAAAAACGATGAGCCAGGATCAAGCATCTCTCTTAACAAGAGTGAGAGGCTGCTCAGCCTTTGCACGGTGAGTGGGCACGCTGCTGCCAACGTGCCTCGCTCCACCAGAATTTAGCCCTCAGCATTACACATTACTGGCACCAGCACAGCACCGTTATCTTCCCCTTTCAATCTTCACGGTGTTTACCCCGCCAAAGATTACAGTTTGAGGCAAAGCGACCTATCTAATCACAGTTTAACCTTTTGCAAGTTTCTTTTTTAAGGTGACATCATCTTGGCAAGGATGTACGTAATGAAAAGCTGTCTGTAGAATGGACTTGCCTTATAAGGGCCGTAACAAAAATAAAAGCTTGTATAACCAAGGGAAAGCTGGAGGAAAAACAAGGCTGGAAGCTCCAGGAAGAGCCTGTGAGCTCCCCACAAATTATCTCCCTTGGCCATACAAGGTGCCACGTTTTCCTTTTCAATGCCATTAAAGACGAACAGGTGTAAAACATCCTCGGGTATGGATGGGTCAAGTCCCCCAAAACCTGGATGCCACGTTTCCTTGCTGCACGCAGGCAAGGATGAAGGCAGCCGTGGTGGGCTGTACCCTCCCGCTGGTGTCTGGCACCTACCTAGAGATGCGGGGAGCGGGGACACGGTGTTTTAGCTCGATGGCAGTACGTTGGGCTGGAAGATCGTTTAGAAGGATACAATGGAAAAATGGTACTAATGCAACTAATTAACTATTTTCTCTGCTAGGTTGTGCAAGTTGGCATTTTCACACGAAAAGACACAAATACGTTTCCTAACCACCCCTCCAACCATTGTCACTCAAGGAAATTACATTTATATCTAATTCACAGGAAAAAAAATACACTTTCATGTGAAAACACTGCCCACTGCTCCACTACCAAGCCAGGAGACACGTCCTGTAAGGTGATCTGAATCTCCCATTCTCCATTCTTCAGTTACATACAAAAATTCCCCCAGGTACCCAGATTTTCCTGTTCCTGACACTTGTGCTTAACGTCACGTGGAGCCACTGTCTCCGCAGTTTAGGGAAGCATCCCCTGAGTTCTCCCGTGGGCAGAGCACGAGGATGGCCGAGCCATCCCCCATCTCTCTGTTCTGATTTCATTGAACTCCCCGAGCACAAACCCTTGCATAAGCCATTTTTCATTGCACTGAATAAACTTCATGGATTTCTAGAGCGAGGGCAGCCTGTTTTCTCTCCTCACCCTCACTAAATTGTGTATTTTTCCCAAGTTTCTGGTTTAAAAGGAGAAGCTAATGTGATTGGACTGGATTTCAATTGCAATATTCAACCAAGTCAACTGAGACTCATCCTGAGCAAGGATCAACAAATGTTTCTGCAGAGGCCTTCAGTTTTCAAGAAAACAATCTCTTCTGTTGATTTACACAATCTTTTAAGAATCCACACTTGATTGTAATTGAAAACACGATACCCGTCATCCCAGGTGGAGGGAGAAAACTGCAGTTTGGGTTTTGCAAAATCTAAGCCAAAGGTGGTTTGGATTTTATGACATCCAATCTAGACAACTACCATGATCAAGGGTGGAGATGGGGGCGGGGTGGAGGGGGAGGGGAGAGAAACACTCCCGCTATAAAGCCTTTGCCCCAGTACAGTGACAAACACGCTTACGATGGATGTCCATAAACCGAGATGAGACACCAAGCCCATGCCGTGAAGGTTTGTGCCCGGTGAGCCGTGTTGCCTGGCGTGGGGGTGGAGCAGAAGGGTGAGCGTGTGCGGACCCACCCGAGTCCTTCGGTGGTCCGGTCTGGCAAGGGGAAGCGGCGATGGGTGGCCAGCACGCTGGTCACTGCGCTTTCATCACAAGCTCTTCCAGCGCCTTCTCCCTCTGATTCCCACAAAGCAAAAGAACTTCTTTGATTTCATTTTGCTGGAAACCCATGTCGTTAAACTGAGCTAACAGACGCAAGAATTCAGCTGCCTGGAGGAAGAAGGAAGAGAAGAGAGCGATGTTATCATGGGGTGTTAAGGATGGATTTAGTGTAGAGTTGCAGCAGGAACAGCGCTGGGTGATGAGGTTGCAGCCAGACGACCTGGCCGGGTTGTATTACCGCTGAAGGGCATTCCAACAGCGGACCGAGAGCGCACATACCGCTGCTAGCATTTAAAAGTGTGCTTTTACATCAACTTTTTAAATAAGAAATATTGAATAAAGTCAGCCTCTAGCTGCACGTATTCCTTATAAAGTTTAATATAAATTCCATGCAAGCGTTTGTCTGCATTAGAAAGAGACCAGGGAAAGGCAGCAAGGACAAGCTGGAATTAATTTGTCCTGCTTCCCCCCTTGCTCAGGCTGGGCCCCAGCACCACGACATCTCCCAGAGCCGTGTCCTCAGTAAAAAACACCCTGCCTGCCACCGAGACCCAGGCGCTCTCCCCGCTGCCCCAGCCCCAGTGTGTGGTGAGCTGGAAATCCTACGTGCCGGCAGCATCACGTCAAACACCACCCGCCTAAATTTCAAGCATTTCTACCCCCGCAGGCTCTTCATTACCCCCAGGAGGAGACTGGTGATGGAGACCAATGCCTGGCGCGCCACCATGGATGGCTCTTTTCTCCCTGGGGGGTGAATGTGAAGGGAGAGCCAGGAGGGAGGTAGTGAGCATCGGGGAGGGGGGGCTTCCCACGCAGGGGCTGAGCGAGCATCGCGTTTGCACGGCAGAGTGAGAGGATGGATAGAGAAGAGCGAGGGAGCAGGTGTCCCTCCCAGGGGGTCCTTTTGGTGACGCTGTCCCCAGGGTCTGCTGTGAGTGTGGGCTCACAGCAATGGGTCTGACGTGCCAGGAGGCTGGGCGAGGGGCAGTGGAGGCGGAGGAGAGCGTGCAGCCCGCTGGAAAAGCCAGCCCAGAGGACGCAGCACAATGGGCCGAGCTGTGCCACCCCGCTCTAACCTTCTTCTCAGAGTACTGGAACATTTCCATGGCCTCCTCCACCTGCCCTTCCTCGTAGCCCTGCTTCAGCAGCCGGTCACAGGCACTCAGGTAGCTCAGGAACTGCAGATGACAACCAGGGTTAATCCAGCCTCACAGACACAGGGAGCGAGCGCGTTCAGGAGCCCACCTTGCCACCTCCCAGGGACACACTCATGGGGAAGACCTGGGCCACCACTGTTGCGTTGGTTCCCGTTCGATGCTCAGCCAGGGCAGTCTGTCAGCAGGACTCCCACCGGGAGAAAACAACATCTTGGTCCCCCCCACTCTCCCAAAGTAGGAATGGAAACAAGGTGGAGGGAGGATGAGGAGGCAAATCAAGCATCTGAACCACGCGAGATACAGAGCAATGGCCTCCAGGCTGTGGGGTGCAGCAGAGCCTGTCCTGGTGAGATGCCTACCCTCAGCCAACCCGGCGTCCCTTAGATGTGCCGGGGTTCAGGCACCCGTGGGTTTGCCCCAGGGTCCAAGCACAAAACCCACCCCAGGGGAGACCCGTGTGCTGTCATTACTGAAAGTAAACAGTTATTTTTGGCTTTCCTCGTTGTTCTTGGAGCGCTGACAGCACTATTCCCAGTCGTATCTTTTAAATACCAGAAGAATCATTCACTGTCCAAAAACATATGGGACAGACAATAATAAATGAGCTATACAATAGCAGGGGGAATAAAAACATCCCACGGCTCCCCCTGAAGCGGTGCCGTCTTCATCCAAGGAGCAGCTGATTCATATCTCCCCAGATCCACCAGCACTCAGACCTCCACCCTCCCCAGCACCGCCGTAGCCAAGGAGAAGGATTCAGTAAAAGACCGTAAAACTTGAAAAAGCTACAAAAGTCCCCCAGACAGTCAGTTGATCTAGTTCGGCTAAAGAGCAGAGCAAGGATTTTAAGACCTGTCAGCCTTAAGGACTGGCTTATTAACTCAAAAACGAGACAGTAACTTGTCATTGGCATTTGTAACCTGGTTTTTTTTCCCCTCACTCCCTCACTAACTGACCCCCCATCACTGCTGTGTTTTCTTGCCCTCTCGCAGCCGGGACAGCTGCTCGCCGTGCTCACAGACAGTCCTGGCAGCCTGCTCAAGCCCAGCATGAAATCGGTGCCATTGCCAAATCAATGATTTTTATCATTAAAAAAATAATACATACGTTTATATCTATATCCGCAAGACTAAACAGAATCAGGTTTTTCAGTCCTATGATCTCCTAACCTCCTGGGTCCAGCACTGGCCCCACTGGGGAGGAGGAGGAGGTGCCACTGCCCTCTTGAAGCTCCTTCTCCCCTTGTAGCTCTCAAGGAGGCTCCTTATAACACTTAAACATGAAGTTCCTCCAGCACAGGCACCCCTGGGAGAGCTCGGCTTTATCCATGACACAGCCAAACCAATAACCTTGTCACAAACTGCTCATGTGGGAAGAGACCTCCAGGCTCTGGTAGATCAGTAACCTGCCCATTTATCTCTTCTCTCATTTGCTGCTATTTGATACTATGTGCAGCAACGCAGCTTTTCACAGCAAAGACAAGCACGTGCAGTGACAGAAGGAAGTCCCTCCTCTGGCGGGTTTTACCCTGACGCCCACTGGAAAGGCCCATTCCCATGCAGTCCCTGCTTCAGGTGTTCCAACAACTGGCTGCTTAAGAAGAGCAAAGCCTTACCACCAACCACTTCACCGACCCAGCTGCACCATGAACTATAAGCTGATAGTGTGGAAAAAACCACAAGCAAACACCGCCGAAGACCCGAACGCTGATTTCATTGTGGAGGAACCAAGTAAACATCTCCCCAGTCCTGCAGCGGGGTTCAAGCCAAGGATGGGCAAAGCTGCTGGGCACAACGGCTCAGGTGCTAGCCTCCATGGACAGAGGCTCTCCGGGGGGACAGGGAGACCCCAGCCAGCACTGCAGCAGACAGCCCTGCTCAACTCACTGCTGCAAATGCCACCACTGAGAACACAACTTCTACAAGCGTTGGAGAGGCTTGAGGAGCCACCATCGGTGGGGATGACTGATGCAGCCTGTTCCAGTGCTTGACCACCCTTTCAGTGAAGAAATTTTTCCTAACATCCAAACTAAACCTCCCCTGGGGCGACTTGAGGCCATTTCTTCTTGTCCTGTCACTTGTTATCTGGGACAAGAGTCCGACCCCCCCACTCTACGACCTCCTTTCAGGCAGCCAGCTTTTTACCCAGCGCAGAGCACACCCATCCAAGCCATGAGCAGCTGGTCTCTCCAGCAGAATGCTGTGGGAGACGGTGTCAAAGGCTTTACTAGGGTCCAAGTAGACACCATCTACAGCCCTTCCCTCATCCACTAAGAAGGTCATCTTTCACAGGAGATCAGGTTCATCAAGCAGGACCTGCCTTTCATAAACCCATGCTGGCTGGGCCTGATCCCCCAGCTGTCCTGCACGAGATGTGTGATGGTGCTCAGGGGGATCTGCTCTGTAACTTTCCCTGGCACTGAGGTCGGGCTGACAGGCCTGTAGGTCCCTGGATCCTCCTTCCAGCCCTTCTTGTAGATGGGCATCACGTTGGCTCGCCTTGTCTTCTGGGACCTCCCCAGTTAGCCGGGACTGCTGATAAACGATGGAGAGTGGCTTGGCAAGCTCCTCCACCAGCTCCCTCCGCACCCTCGGGTGGATCCCGTCTGGCCCCATAGACTTGTGCACGTCTAAGTGGCGCAGCAGGTCAACCGTCCCCTCCTAGGCTGTGGGGGCTCCATTCTGCTCCTCCTTGTCCCTGTCTTCCAGCTCAGGATGCCGAGTGCCCAGAGGGAAGCTGGTCTTGCTATTAAAGACTGAGGCAAAGAAAGCATTAAGCCTTTTCCTCATCCTTTGTGGCAATGCTCCCCGCCGCATCTTATTGGATTATCCTTGGCCCTCCTTTTGTTTCTACTGAATTTGTAAAAACATTTTTTATTATCTTTTACGGCAGTGGCCAGCCTGAGTTCCAGCTGGGCTTTCATCTCTCTGATCTTCGCCCTGCCTAACCTCCTAACATCCTTACAGCCCTCCAGAGCTGCCTGCCTCTTCTTCCGAAGGTGGCACACTCTTCCTTTCCCCCCCACCCCCCACCCCCCAGTCCCAGCCAAAGCTCTCTGTTCAGCCAGGCCAGTCTTCTCCCCCACCAGCTCATCTTTTGGCACATGGGGACGGCCTCCTCCTGTGCCTTTAACTTGAGTTGAAATGTATTTTCCAGGAAGGTTTAGCCTAATCTGGTAGTTTTGTACTTGTAAGAGATGCACATACAAAAGAGGGCTAGGCTTTATGTTTTATCTTGGCTGAACTGGGCATAGGTGGGAAAGATGGAAACTGCTGGTGAAGAAAGCACAGGATATAAGGCAGACCTTGTCTTTTGCTGCATTAACCTCTTCTCCAGGGGAATGGGAGTCCCGGTGTTTATACAGAAGGGAGCAGGCTGTACCATTCCCATCCTCAAGAAGATGTGCTGCTTCTCGATACTGAAGCCAGTAGCTGCTACAAGGCACCCTTGCGCGGCTTTGTGCAACGAACGTGGGCTGGGCTCTGTTCATCTCCCTCCGCCCGGATGAAGCCCTTACGAAGAATGCAAAGCCTCCCTTCCCACCCCGGCCTGAAACACCAGCGAGGGGATGGGGGGGCTGCTCCAGCCGGGGGCGACTCGGGAGGGAGCCAGAAGCTGCAGGATGACTCAGCTGCAGAGCAGCTTCGTGCACCGACCAGCCGGGTAAGAGCTGGCCCATGCAGCACAGGCAGCTCCCCGGGGGGGGATCGGGAAGGGGACTGGCCCCCGGCAGTGGCTGCTCCGTGCCGTGCTGCTCACACCTCTGCCCTGCTCCCTGGCATGACAGCCCAGGGGACATCCCTCTTGCTCAGCTGCGATAGAGCCCCTTCTCTCTCTGCAAGAGCTGCTGGGATAATTTAGCCCTATTGAACACTCCACTGGGATGGGCAGGTCCAGCGCCGAGCCAGGGGGTCGGAGCCAGCAGCATCCCTCACCGCACAGGTGCTCTGAGCCCACCTGGACCACGGAAAGTTTGTCTGGACAAGCAGAGACGCTGGGAATTGGGATGCAGCACAGCAGGCTGCGACGTACTCTGACGCCAGGGGTAGGAAGGGGTTGTACGTTCATTATTTTGAATAAATTCCAGGTTACTATAGAGGGTTCCTCAGGAAAAGAGCTCTGGGACCCAGCCGCAATGCTTGCAGGGAGTCCCTGGTTGCTCCAGTGCAGGGAAACTTGTGTTTTGGAGAGAGCCCAGACAAATCTCCAAGGTATTTATACAGTCCCGCTCTGACAGGATGAGCCATGGCAATAATCACATGAATCTAACAGCTGGGAAAAAATTATGTGCAAAAAGTTTCCATATACAGGGGCAAAAATTGTACTTCAAAAGGACACCACACTCCAAACAACAGATTGATCAGATAACATTACCCGGCCGTTATTACTTGCTGAAAAGCTGAGGGCGACTCAGTGCTATTTTATTACAGCAGAAGTACAAACGCGTGATCTCATGGAAAACCCTGTCAGCTGAGGTCTGATTCCAAAGTGGGAAACCCAAGAGAAAAGAAAAAAGCCATGAGAAGTCCACCCCAAGCAAGGCAGCCATGCCTTTCTCCACAAAAATCACGTTTATCTTTACCAAAAGCTTTCCGCCCGATGCCGCACCAGCTCCACCAACCTGACTTAAGCTTTGCCTTCCAGTCTTCTGGAGGGTGAGGATGGCTTTGTGGGTGGGATAGCCCAAGGCTATAACAGGCTCGATGAGGTCCCGCTCCTCTTGGCTCAGAGCCAAGAGCAGGTCAGCCGCCGAATCCCTCTGGGATCTGTGGGAACTGAGAGGTTGCGCAGGCACGGAGGCCGGGGGGAGGCAGGCGTAGGGGCTGAGGGACTGCAAGAGAAAAACAGCAGATGGTCTTCTTGGTCCAGCTCATAAAATTATGTCAAACAATGCAGACTGAAGCAAAGCTTTCAAATGCCAGCAGTTACCTTGCTCTCTCCAGAAGCAGAAAATTCCCATACATAGAACAAACTCCCCTGGGCATCAGGGGAGACTGGACTTAATCAAATCCAGGCTCAGCTATGGACACAGATCAAACAGCAGTAGGGAGGGTTCATGAAGCAAAGTAAGCAAACCCAGCCTCCTTTCCCCGGGAATCCTGGTCATCTCTCCAGCAACAAATGTCATGCTTGTCCTTGAGCGGCCAAGCAAGAGGCAAGGTGATGCAGCAGCCCAGGCAGGAGGATGCTCCCCTGATGCCTCATTTATGCCAGATATATTTAGGCTTCTGTTACAAAGCCATCTCCAGAAATGACCTTGCACATGCACGCTCTTGCCTGGGGTTGAAGCTTTAGCATTCAGCATGATGCATGTGGAACAGCAGCCGAGAAGGGTAGGCAATGTACAAATACACAAGGGCATCTGATCTTTCCTTAATTACCCTATGTCTAATGCAACTACATATAAATAACCTGGCCTTCCATGTGTCCAATGGTTTCAGTTGCAGGTTTTGAGTAATTCATCTCCTAAATCTCTCAAGTAGGTGGATAAGACGTGATTTCTTAAAAAACATGGCGTAATTCAGATTTAAATTGACAAAGCAATATTTACTCCATCATTTCACATCACTGTCTCTGTCACTAAATGATCTGTATTTCTAGTAGGACTACGAAGTCCAAAGTTTCCTAAAGAAGACATGATGGCTGTAAGCGGGGCATTTCCCTATTAACCCTGTTTATATCTGTTAGAGGGGCAAAAATGGAGAACGGAGAAGGAAGAGGGGAAAAAAACTTATTTCTTTTTTTTTTAGTGTTTCAATTGAAAATCAAGACACCTTGCTTGTTGAGAAAAATAAACGTGCTCCCAGAAAGCTTGCCTTTAAACTCTAGCAAAAAACCCCCCACCTTCCTTCACTTCACTCATCAGCAATTCCTCATGGATTCAGTGTTCCCAAAGCCCCGTTTCGGTTCCATTTGGGACCACAGCAAACGGAACCAATTCAATGCCCTCCACCTCCCTCCTCTCTCAGCAACAAGCAAAGGGCCACCAGAAGGAAAAACGCCTCACCGGCACCGTGGGCTTATGCCGTTTGATTGGGGGGATTGGGGCAGCTGGAGGAGCTGGCACCAAGGTCCCCAGCCGGGACACATCTGGGGCTGGCCCATACTTGACACTGCGGCTGGTGCGGGGGCGCCGGGGCAGCGGCCGGGACACCGGGACCCCCCTGCTCTCCGTGGTGGTTCTGTTCAAAGGATGCACCAAAGCAGCCAGCTTCCTCCTGGCAGCTTCCAGCTCGTTCTTCATGTTGTTAAATATCACCATGGATCTTCTCTGCTTGCTCGGGTCCGGGCTGGCTGGCTTGTGGCCACCATTCTCCAGCGAGGGCTCCAGCAAGCTGGGCGATGTCTTTGGTCGGGGCTGGTAAAAACCAGGACGCAGAGCCACACCTCTCTCAGTGCTTCGCCTCCTGGGAAGCTTTTCATCCTTGTCGTTGTCTTCCCAGGAGGTTGAGGAATACTCATCATCCTCAGAGTACTCGTCCTCCTCTGAGTGCCAGCTCTCGCTCTCGGGCAAGGCACCTCTGCCCGCGGTGTGCCCGTAGCTGCTGTGGGCAGAGCTCAGGCTGATGCTGCGCCGCACCGCCCCGTCCCGTGCTCGCCCCCCGCAGCTGTCGGCAGGATCCACCAGCAGCAGCCAGCACGGCGGAGCTGTGGGGATGACTTCGGAGGTGACCTGATGCCGGGAGGTTTGCTGCTGAGAAGCCACCTCTACCCAGTAAAGCACTTTTCTTTCCAGTGAGAAGTCATGCTGCAGAAGAGTGAAAAGCAGGTGGTGAGGGCATCTGAACCCAGACCGTGCAGCACAGAGCAAACCACGTGCTTCACGAGGGCACCTTAAGGGCTGCATCCCTCCCATGTTGGCCCCTACTTCCCTGAGCACAGGGCTGGCTGCGGGCACTGAGGCTGTAGGACTGAGCAGTGCCAGCCTCATCCCTATAAGGAATCCCCAGATTTATACTTGAAAGAAAAATCTATCTATGAATTTATTCCTATTCTGAGCTGCATCTACGATTCTTTTGACAGGTGTTTAATGCTCAGAGGTGGTTTTGTGTCACTTTGGCTGCTGTGGAAGGGAAGAGGGTGCAGACAGGAGATGTGGGCATCCTGATTTCAGGCAGCTGCATCGGCACTGCATCCCAGAGCGGAATCTGAAGTTTGTCCTCCTATCCCAGAAAGACCCAACCCTCCTGCTTGGATGGGATTTGAAAAAAAAAAAACCAACACCAAACCAACCCCTTCCTCCCACCCACCACAAATCATCCTCACCTCCTCCCACTCCTGCTGCAAACCAGCCAATTAAAAGGAGATCAGTTAGGAGAGGTTTCCCATCCCTTTTTCACAAGAAAAGGAAACCACCACTGACATCCCTTTGGGCACCGCCGAGAAGTGAATCCCTGCATGGATGCAAGCGGAGGCGACTCACCATGGTGCTCATGAGGATGTCGGTGCAGTCGGGGAGCTCGATAGCCGGGGCAGTGATTAAAGTGTTTTCTGCCGCTGAGTCTCCACTGAGGCTTATGGCTGCCCGGAAGGGAACTTCATCCAGGTAGCTCATTGCTGCTGCCTGATTTCTTGCTGCTAGAGGAAGGGATGAAACAAAACTGTAAAAGGCAGGACTAGCACTATGTAAACTGGGTGGAAGAAGAGAAAGGTGAGCTGTTTCAAGTGATGCCGGTAAAAGGAAAGCAACCCTTAGAGATGCGGCCAGCCGAGTAAAAACCACTGTGTGTAATGTCCAGACTTGCAAAATCTTAATTACTGGTACCGGGAAGATTTGTCTGAAGTAACTTTTGCTATTCTGAGCATGAGCCAGAAGAACCTGACCAAGCTTACAGCTTTATTGGGAGAGATCCCGAGTGCTTTTCTCCTCCATTTCCACCTCCATGCGTGCCCCGCTGTTTTCCATTCCTCCTCGCTGCCCATCGCATACTCCCTTTCCTAAGCTGGGGACAGACCGAGCACTTTTTCCTGTTACAGAGGCAGAAACCATGGCCAAGGGGGACACCTCCCAGGCCTCCTCTCCCTCTGTGACCCGAGAGCACTCGTGCTTGCGGAGCTCATCACACAGCCACGTGCTGCTAAGCTGTCACACGGAGCAGCCCGGGGAAGCTGGGGTGAGGGCATCCCCTCCAGCGCCGCAGCAGCTTACCGAGCACCAGACAAGGAGGCTGGTGCGTCAGGAAAGCTTCAGTGTCAGAGGGATGTCAAACGAGCCATTTTAAGGCCAGGCTGGCTTTTAAGAGTTATTCGTTTTAAGCACGGTGATGCTTTTAGATTAGGAATAGCAGAAGAGGGAAAAACTTCTGATGAACTGGGAATGGTGGCATGGAAAATATTACTGCAACTTACTATGCTTTTTTATTAGTATTATATTAATAGTAATATTAAATTGTAGTATTATTAAATGTAACATTATATAAACATTACAATTACTACGCTTACTGCATAGCCATCAGCTCTGTATAAATGTCTCAACTTGCTGCACGAACCTCGAGTCCCCAGCTTCCTAGCGTTGACAGCATGTGAAATAATTTCCTTTATATACTGTCAGCTGGGAAGAGCTGATGGTCAGTCTTCTACTGAGTTCTGGTACCTGCAGCCTGTGCCTGTTCCTCCCAAAATCCTCAACAGTCACCCTCGAGACAAACAGTAAATAAAATGCTCTGTGTGACATGCTTAAAAGTTTTTACCAATTTATTTTTTTCTCTAAAAAGAAATTATTTCTACGTCAATGAAGATAAATGCTCCACAAAAAGAAAACAAGCAGATGAATGTACACAAGGCAGAAAAAGCTGCCTGTTTAATGCAAAAATGAGGATCTATAATGGGAAACAGCATTCAAGGTAGTTTATGTTAGCTTCCAGACCACAAAGAAAGAGCAACACACACAATAGCTTGGCACAGCTCAGTTGGTCTTATCAGAACTACAAAAGAGTTGTCACTCGCCTGTTTACAACAGGAGCCTTTAATAGCCAGGGCTGTGGCGCAGGCAGAGCCCCTAACCAGCTTTGCAGCTCCCACACATGCATTGCTGCTAGCACGCAACTCAAACAACGTGTCCAGAGCCTGCACGGCACCAGGCCATCTGCTCCCCAGCCTAAGAGGGCTTAGCATATGTTACAATCCACGTCAGCACTGACAAAGACAACGCGTGAAAACATCTGTAAGCGAAGCTACCCTCCCCCACTTTCTCCAACTGCTCCACGTGGCCCTGCAACACCTGCCTGCAAGAGGGACAGACCCTCTTTGCAGCTTATGCTGTAAAGCAGCTCTTCCCAAAAGCCACGCGGTACAAAGGTGCAAAGGGAAAGAGTATCTCACCATCCGTCACCTAGAACAGCTTTACTGGGGTTTAAATGCTACTTCAAGGGATAGAGATGGGTAGTGAATGTGTCCAAAGCCACAATGAAGAAAATACGGAGAGATTACCGTAGTATATCTCACTGTATTTCACTGCATTAAATACCGTGCTCTAAGAAAGGCTCCCACAAGTGTTAATTCCTAAAACCACTATTTCGAAAAAAAGCAGCACATTGGGGTGAGAAGCGATGATAACGAAAACGCTACTAAAGAATAAAAGAGGGTCAGTTGTAAACACCAGCTTACTCCAGAAAGCAACTCCACCAGGAGTTCTAACCTCATGTGCTTCGTGCCAGCCCTGCTGCTTTCACATCAAAGATATAGGCTGGCAAAAGAACAAATTAATATCAGGAAGCAAATGTGCCTTAAAAGCATGAAAAACCTGAACTGCACTGGGACCAGGGAAGGAACAGGATGCAAGCAAGTCTCAGAAACTCACAGCCAACGCCTCTCTTCTTCTGGGCTAGAATAATTCTTTAAAACTTAAAAATAATAGGAAATACTAAACCAAATTTGAATCTTAAATCTGAATACACCTTTTTTTTTTTTTTTAAGAATACCCTATCTCCATGTATTTTACAAGTTAAGATTTTAAACATTCCTCTTCCACCTGTGGCTTCAACATCTTCCTCACTAAAAACATAAAAAATTTTAATGCAGATGTCAGGACAAGAGCAAATATGTAGAACAAACCACAGAAAGCTTGAGGGGTTGAAAATCCCCTGGCATTTTCAAGTCCTATTTTTATTAAAAATATGAAGTTATCCTTACCATCAGACGAAATCATGGAGCTCTTCTTGCAGGGCTGGGAGAACAGGGTTGCTTCTACGCTGCCTGCTCATCTACTGCTCCATTCTTCAAATTCTTGCAGCGTCAGACAAGCATCTGGCTTTGACAGTTTTAAGATTATCATAGCCTAAGCGGCTAGCCTGTCCTGTCAGATGTGCTGATGGGATAAGGAGCCTAACTCTTTAAGCAGAGCATCCTTCGGTCACTAAGCTTCCTGAACCGAAAGCATTTTTCTGCAATTGTTTCTATCCTAACTGAACTTCTGCTTTTTCTTCAGGTGTAACTCCCCAGGATCTGACCTAGCCGTAGGTCTTGGAGTAACGAGATGTAGAGGTGACAGTAGGGGTGGGAAGACATATGGACATGAAAATCAGAACCCTTTCCTCCAGAGGACTTCACAGCAATCTGTAGGGTGCTACAGGTAAGCAATACACAAGTGAGCAAAAACTGCAAACTTCTGCACCCAGATTAATTCTAACTCTATCAAAAATTACTAGTTCATGCACTCTTGCTAACAGAAACAAATGCAAAGCTTCAGCCAAGAAACTATTAACGTTACACAAGGCCCAAGTGTTTAATTTAGGCAATTATACACATTGCCTCCTCCACGAATTACACAACGCTGTGATGTGAAGAGGTAAGGAATCGGCGAGATTAAATCCATTCCTGGACATTAGGGCTAAGCAAGAATAACGACCGCAGCTCTGGAAACACACCATGACAATCTGCATAGACCACCCCAAGCCCCAAACCCATATGGCCCATCACTGTTTCAAGCAAACTGTCCAGAACATGGAAGGTTTTGAAATCAGATGCCTCTGTCAGCTTGTAGGAGGGAGAAGTTCCTTGACGTAAACCTTTTCCCAGCAATTCTCTCCACACTAGAGTTGTATTTGGTGCCAAGTACTGAAACAAATCTCTCCCTTGAAGTAAAAATGCTTCAAACAACAAAAAAACCCATCAATTTTTCTCAATTTATTCTGTATAAAAACAACTTACAAAATAGAGCTGGGTTTTTAAATCAAGTATTATGTACATGACCTGTCCCTGTACAAAAATAGCTATATAGGCAAAAACAATTACAGTAGGTTAGACTTCAGATTTTATTGTTTTTTTTTCCACCAGGCTTATTCATCAAACTCATACATATTCACACGGCTGTCTGACCTATTTCACCACAACTGGGAATTTTTTCCATGTTGTGGTACCAGTTTCAGTCCACAAAAGTAAAACATCAACAGCTGCTTTAATCAACCTTGAAAAATCCTGTGTTGTTTGTACTCCAGAATTTGTTTAAACTTGTAATAGGTTTGTATCTATACAGAAAAATGCAGGAACTATTTTGACAGTGATGCCTGACATGCTTCATTTAAAAACATGTTTACTAATGATCTCTTTTTTTCTTTTTATACCTCTTTATTTCTGGAGATTTCATCATCTGGATTTAGGCTTATAAAGATAAAAGCCACTAAAAATAGGATGTTCATATTGGCACAAATACCCTTGGTCAGTAATGTTTCTTTATTAAGATTGAGATCAGTTAACAAAAACTCGCAGCGGGATTGTAATTCCATACCACAATAGGCCTAGCAGCTTTGGGCTTGCTCAGGTACTTCCCTGCAGAGTCAGATGGCAAAAGCAATTCTTACACTTTTCTTCAAGACATTCCAGTACCTGGCTACCGAAACAGAGGATGAGGCTCTTTGGACCCTCTAATATCTACACAAGCAATTATAATGAAATATTCCTCCAATGTTAAAATAATTTATTACTAAATCATCTGACCGCAGTGGCCCACGTGTCATTTGTGGGGAGACTCGGAAGAACCCATCCTGGAGGGATGCAGCTTCCTTCAGGGTGATCAGCTGGCACCAAGTACCGATCCCATCCATGCCTTTAACAGAGAGAGCGTTGTTTGAGAGGACAGCCGGTATGAGTTTGAAGATTTATTACATACCCACACAGGTATTTTTCTATACCCATCAATACACAAAACACTGTAAATTGTACTCTGAAACTTGTTTTTCAAAACACAAATGTGAAAATTCTAAGTACTATTCTATTAAATGGCATGGTTATGCATGGAAGTGCACTCTGCCTCACACGGGCACCTGTTTGGATACAACTCTACCAAGCGAGAAGCTTGATCCCTAACCAAAACAGAACAGGACAATTCACTGCGTAACCATATTTGGAAGTTTACGAACCAAAAGGGGCCACACATTTACGATCTCAATAAACAATACTCATCATCTTTGATAATAAAATAAAGACTCTGCGTTTACCTGATGTGGATTAGAGCTGCTACAGAATGCTCAGCTTGTAAGTAATACTCTCTGAAGGGTTGCAATAGATGGGCTAGAGGAAATTCATCTGTTAAATCAAACACAGAAATCGTTCAATAAATCAGAAAGACCTTTGATTCTACTAAGTCTTAGGAGCCCCAAATTTGCCAACTCATTTGCCACTCCCCAGCTATAACTGGAAATCACTTCCCTATGTAATACAGTAAGGACTGTTGCCATGTTTCGCTTGTCTCCTCATCCTTACCGGAGCTGTCAGAGGCAAGTCAAGACTAGCAAAACTTTTCCCACCTCCATCCTCTAAACAAGGGGAACATATGAACACTGAATCGTTACAGACTACCTGAGTCACACCTACCAAAATCACCAGACTAAAGCATCTGTTGGGTGCTGGAAGTCTTCAATCTATTCTGTCTATTCTCACTTCAGCTTCATCTACAACCTCTTCTTGCAGAACACTATGAAATCAGCTTGAGATATACTGTAGTCTACGCTGAAGAGCTGAACAGTTCTTCTTATATCACATGTGCTACAGCACACTACTTTTATCCCATCTTTTCCTCAGACCATAAATTACTGTGCTGGATGGTTTCTTTCTCAACTATTTTATGCCCACATTTTAAACCCAGTGTCTATGAAATGGTGATGTGGTATGGAAAAATACTGTTAAATACGGCATGCAGAATTTACCTGGATCCCCAAACAGCTTGGAATCAATTTCAAGTTTCTGCTGCAGCAGTTTTTCCCTTTCCTTCTTCTGTTTCTTCTCCATTTCTCTCTTCCTTTCCTCCTCCTGTTCTCCCTCCAACATAACCCTTAATGCTCTCTCCTCAGCTTCATACAGCTCTGTGCGATTTTTGAGCAATGTTTTGAGACTCTCCACCTGATTTTCAAATGCTTCGTCTGCTGAGGGGGGTGGACAAACACCTAAACAGAAAGAAAATTAATTTTAAATTTTCAAATTCAGAAGGGGCCCTGTTATCAGACTTGACAGCAGAGCTGGCAAAATCTCAGAGGAACGTGAGCTTAACCTTGCCAAAGACTACCTTACTGGAATAATTCTTCTATCAAGAAAGCGCCTGGAAATATAGGAACAAAACCACTGTCTTTAGCATTGCATAGCTATTCTTGCATAACAGTGTAACTAAAATCACTACTAAAGAAACAGCTGTTTCAAGCTGCACCCTGCTAGTCTGCACACCGAACAAATATCATCTTATTTCCTGTGCACGCAATTAAAAGTTTGATAAAAATCTCATAATTAACCTTTCCTGCCAGCAGCCTCTTTTCTCAGTTTCCGAAGCTTTTCTAATGCACGCAGAATGTCCACCATCCTCTTTGTGTCTGCTTGTTTCTTCCGCACTTCAGATAAGACACTGTCTGCAGCAGCCTTAAGTTCTCGTTCCTATGAAAGAAAGAAAAAGACCAGACATGATGTGTGAAATATCCCATGCAGACAAGAATGAAACTGTACTTTAAAAAGATTAGCGAAGCACTGGGGATCAGAATAACTTCCTAGTAACACAGCCATAGCAAGTTAAGTCAACCATCCAACCACACCTTTTTATGAAGAAGCTAGAATAGGATGGCCTTCAGGAAACAAAATTTCCAACTCATAGATTTGGGCCAAATGGCTAAAGCCTGATAACCACAAAAAGTTAGGAAAAACATTAACAATAAACATAAACCGTCCTACAGCTCAGCAATTAAAGACCATTAACACGCCACAGGTTGAACACAAACACTTCCCCAACAGCTGCTCTGTACCACCCTGGCAGCAGACCAAGCACCACCAGCACAGCAGCTCTTCAGCCAACACAAAGGTGTTGCAGCACTTCCCAGAAAGCCTAACTTGGGGTGGGGGTTGTGGGTTTTCTTTTGCTTTGGAGCCATTTTACTTTCTGGTGAGGCTGAAAAGCTTGTGAACGACGAGCTTTACAAGGATGAAGCCAGCTGGCGGCTTGGGAGCCGAGAGGAAGCCCTCCTCACGCAACCAGGAGTTCAGAAACATTAAAACCAAAATTGTTGAGGCCTCAGACACCAGCGTGGCACAACTGTGATGCCCACCAAGGCTTTTAAGGAAGAAGCAGGGCTGCCTGCTTTCGCAGCTGCATGTCTCCAAGCCAGCTGAAGCCGTGCAGCACCCAGGTGGCACCTACTGAACCAAAACCCAAAACACCCGGGTGGCACCTACTGAACCAGGGAGCAGCTATTGAACCAGGGGACCAAAGCACCCGGGTGGCACCTACGGAGCCAGGCAGCACCTACTGAACCTGGGGCCAAAGCACCCAGGTGGCACCCAGTGAACCAGGGGACCAAAGCACCCGGGTGGCACCTACTGAACCTGCCGGGTGGCACCTACCGCACCAGGTGGCAACTAGTGAACCAGGGGACCAAAGCACCCAGGTGGCACCTACCGCACCAAGGGGCCAAAGCCAGGCGCCGGCCGCGCTGAGCCCGCCGCGGGCCCGGTACCGCAGGCCTCCCCGGCCCCGCCGCGCTGCCCCGCCGGGCGGGCCTCCCCGGAGGAGGCAGGATCAGGCCGTACCCGGTTCTTCTCCTCCACCTCCTGGATGCACTTGGCCCGCCACTGGTCGATCTTGGCCTCCCGCTCGGCGGCCCGGGCCGCCTCCGCCTCCTTGGCCGCCTGGGCTTCCTGCTTCCTACGCTGCAGGCGCTGCCGCCTCTTCCTCGCCCTCTCGGCCTTCCTCCGCAGCGCCTCGCGGTAGCCGGGCTCCCGCAGGGGCCGCACGACGTCCCGCAGCTCCCGCCGCACCGCCTCCGCCTCCTCCCGCGCCTGGGCCCAGCCCGCTTCGTCCCCCTCGGCCTCCCGCCGCCGCAGGGCCCGGCAGAGCGCGGCCAGCCGCGCCACCCGCCCCAGCGCCTCCACCGCCAGCTGCCGGGCGCTGCTGGGGCTGGCGGCGGGCGGCGGCGGCGGCGGGGGGAAGGCCCGGCGCCGGCCCAGGAACTGCGACAGCCACAGCTCGTCCTGCTGCCGCTGCGCCGCCGCCGCCTCCTCCTCAGCCGCCGGCCGCGGCGGGAACGGTGGCGCCGCGGGGAAGTAGGGGCCGCCGCCCGGCGGGAAGCGCGGCCCCGCGTCGCCCTCGGGCCCGGCCGGCGGCGGCGGCAGCAGAAGGAAGGGCGGCGGCGCCGCTGCCGGCCCCGCGAAGGGCCCCGGCCGGGCGGCGGGGCCGGGGAAGGGCGCGGCGGGCGGCGGGAAGGGCCCGGCCGGCGGCGGGAATGCCCGGAACGGCGGCGGCAAGCGCCCGGGGAAGTGCGGCGGCTGCGCCATGCTGCCGCCTCGGGGGCCGCCGCGCCGCAGCGCCCCCGCGCGGCCGGGAGGAGCCGCCACCCGCCCCGCCCCGCCCCGCCGGGGGCGGCCCGCACAGGGGGGCGGGGGCAGCGCCTCGCAGGGGCCCGCAGCGCCGGGTCCTTTCGTACAGACCCACCCTTCAAAACAAACAAAAAAAACCCTCCTAAAGCGCCAAACTTTAAACTTTCTGGGGATGACGACAACTCTCCGCTGCTTGAATATTCGCTTTGTTTTATTCAAACGCCAGAGGTGAAGTACAAACTGTAGTTACACAGCATTTTGTTTCCTTAAAAACATTCTGGATTACATAATTCCAAACAACTTTCAAAACCAAGTTGTTGAACAGTTTTCACCTAAAATGGTTTGTTGTTTTCTTTTTTTTTTTTAATCCATTTAAAAAAGGATGTGAATTAAAGGACTCAATTAAAACAGTTATATTTTTTTTTCCCACTCTACAAAGAGGAAAAGTGAGGATGCAGTTACAGATAGTTCACCACAGATTCCCACTGTGAGGGGACCAAGCTTCTCCCAAGAATATCCTCAACTCCAAACCGCAGCTTTGTCTGAACCATTAGTGGGTCATTTAACCCGGAAAAACCCTGAAATCCTAAGGGAAGTATCTGTTGCACCTGGCTGCAGCTGCATGTCACACTGCTAGGTAAGATCACAAGTATTACATAAAATTTACATGACAGAAAATTAACAGCAAAACCAAGGTCAACACATCTGCAAGTATCCTTTCCTGTCCTAACACACCCACTAGACCAAAAAGAATGACCGAAGTTTTATTTAAATAGCATGAATTAATAGTTTAGAAAAAAGGGTTGGTAAAACTGAAGTCCACGTATCACCAAAGGACAAAACGTTGTAAGCAACATAATTCCTAAAACGAAAATCAAAGACATACAGGTCCTTTAGTGTTTTTACAAAGACTTTCCTAAAGGATTGAATTAATTTCGGTGTAGAACAAAAGAGGGAGGATTGCTTTGCTGTGCGACTAAAAAAAAAAGAAAAAAAAATCAAGACACCCACAAGACGCAATACTAGCATTTGAGCGTATAACTTAAAAAGCACTGTCATGTGAACAATCACTACCGATTACATCAAAAATATTATACATGTACTTCTTTCATCTCTTAACATTATAAGATAGGTTGGGCAAATACCTGGCACCAAAAAATTGATGCATGATAGTTCCAATATGTTAAACAAAATGTACTATATTAGAACATTAATATTTAAAAATTTCTGTCTCCTTCTCATCCAAATTCAGATGGCTTACCACTTCCTAGAAACCTTGTTCACCCCTCTGGAAAAATTAGCAAATTACTGACTTCACCGTCTTTCACAGTATTCAAGGTGACTAAAACTTAGTCCTAATGGAAGGGTGAAGGAAAGGATATTATTTGATATTGCATTCAAATTACTGTAACAAACTCGTGTCGCATTTCAGCAAAATCTCCCAGTAGTGCCATAAAGTGTGTCCCAGTTTTTCCAAAATCCTGTTGCAAGGGCTTCCTCCCCCACCAATGTAACAAAGTCACTCCAACACCCATCGGGTTTCAAACACCAGCAGGTACCTAACACTGACCTGAACGCACCCCCCCGTCAGCCGTATGAGGAGCTAATGGTTTATTCACCCTCTACTAATTATTAATCTTGATTTCCCATTTGTAGAGTAACATTATTGTAAAATCTAACTATTGGCAGCACCTGCACTGCTGTTTTAGGTTCTAGAAAGAGCAATCCAGGTGCTGCTGTATTTGCTATACATTTTAATTGAACAAGTGTAATATACATTTCATATTTGAACATTATGCTATCCAAGTCCACACAATGCCCATCAAATAAGTCTATGTGATGTTGCAATAAAATACATGATCTGATTTATCTAATAAAGTTCCTCATCATGTATCGTATCCACAATAGATCCAATGCCTTTAGTATCAGACTGAAGCCAGAGACAATCGTAAGGAAATAACCAAGTGCGCTTTATGCGGGCAAGCATTCTGACAGTATTTAATGGTTTGCAGCATCTGCTTGTCGAGGCCAGCCTTCTTCCTCAACGCCAGAGTCGTATTCTTCTTCAGACGAATCTTTAGTGGGAGCCCTATAATTAAAACGAACTGATCAGATACTTCAGAAATTGAGGAAGGAGACAGTTTCCATAGCTTCTGGTAAACATGCCACCTGCAAAGTGCCCCCAACCACAAGTGTCCTGACAAGCATCCATCTGCTAAATGAGTTTCTGATCTGAAAATGGCACTATGCCAATTTACCTTACAACCAGTATGGAGTCTCATTACTGAAAATCAAAAGGCTATTGAATTCAGTTAAGTCATAAATTTACTGATTAAATCAAACATTTCCAGCAAACATGAATGCTGGTGCTCTACAAAATCACTTAAGGCAGCCATGCGTGTAAGCTAATACTTTCCAGTGCAACCACCCCCTCTGAGACGCAAGGTGTGCTGAGCCAAGCTTCGGCACAGACACAGATGAATGCAAAGCATGTACCTCAGCGGAGGAAGTCACTCAAAAGTAAGTTGTCAGGCGTAGAAACCAAGCCAGAGTTACTAAGTTTCAGACCTGTGTTTTCAGACCTGACCCATTCCCTCTCAACTCCATCTTTTGTTCACTCAAATTAATTATTATTTTTTTAAAATCCAGATTTATCCAGTGCTTTCAGCATTTCACCACTTCATTACCATAATACAACCTTTACAACATTAATTAACATGAGTTCAGCAAATCAATAGATGTGCCTTTGTGGCTCTCCTCTGCTGCAAGAGCAACAGAGAGGAAAACTGCAGCAGCCTGGAGCTTGCATAAAAAAAAGCCACCTCACAGTGGTAGGAGGAGGAAAGAAAGAGTTCCATTTCAGAAATTTCAGTACAGTCACAATTAAACTTCAGGTTTTTACTGTTAACTTATGATGCTTATAATTTATTTCTATTTCTACAGGTATACACACACACAGAAAAGACTTAAAAGTACCATCGTATCGTTTTATTTTACAATTTCTATTAAAAACTGAAGCAATACAAACCCAAAGTCTCTAGGACAGAACAGGCACTAATTCAGCTGTGTACAGTATACAGAGAATCAGATCCTTTCTAGGTTGTGTGCATGGTTTTGTGTTTACATGCTCCTTCCTACAGCAAACATCAGAATACCTGTCTAGCCACATTACTAGTCTGTTCTGATACTTCCGTTACGGTTTTACCTAATGTATCCTGGCTCTTTTTTGCCTTCTACAACATCTTTGTCAACTTCCACGCACACAATGTCAGAATTGGGCACTTCAAACATGGGCTCCAGCAACAGCTTTTCCTGAAAGAGAGCAAGATGGAAAAAGTATTTCTGTATGCCTTCTTCTACGTAACAACATGGTCAGCAAGTGATTTTCAGAGCTAGAGAGTTTTCTTGGAAGAACTCTGAATACACTAAGTTTTAAAAAGAGACTTAGTGTACCCATAAAAGACCCAGAATTAAGTGAGGTTTTGACTGAAAATTGTCTCTATTAGGTCCATACACACAAACATACATAGCTTCATTTACTCAGTGAGACTTAATTTACTCACCATTATAGATCGAAGACCTCTTGCACCAGTTTTTCTGTCCAGGGCCAGTCTGGCTATAGCCTTCAATGCATCTTCAGTTACATTTAATTCACACTACATAAAGAAAAATGGTAAGCTTAGTTCATCATTTCATTTGTAACTCAACATTGTCTTGAGTGCAACAGTGCGTGCGTTACTGAAAATAACTAACAGTAATATTTACCTGTTACAGACCAGAACATTTAACATTTAAGCTGCATATACAAACCTTCAGCTAGACTTTGTTTGTGACTAACATTACCAGTAGGGACTACGGCCCTTTACCTACAAGTACTATAAATACCTCTGCAGTACATGAAGTGGCTCTTGATGCCTATTAGGCAAGGTCACACATGTTCATTTGAACACTAACATGAAGAATGGTCCAACTATTTCCAGATTACTTGCCCCACAAGGACAAGCACCCAATCTAAACCAGTCAGGTTTTAACGAATTAGCTTACTACTTTTTCAGAGCGGGGAGGTGCACATGTAGGGACAAGAAGTGATTCCAATTGATATTTTAGATTGCTTTATAAACAAAAAATATTGAAGAGCTGTCGAATAAAAATTCAAACCTTATCCATGCTGAATAGTGCCTGGTATTGAGGAACCACAGCATTTCGTGGCTCAGTGAGAATCCGTACAAGGGTTTTCTCATCTAGGCTGTGCAGAGGAACCACAACAGGCAAGCGTCCCACAAACTCAGGAATCATGCCAAACTCAATGAGATCTCTGGCTTCCACATGACGCAGCAAGCGATCTTTTTCTTCAATATCTTCATGTGGATCAGACTCTCCACTTATATTAGCAAGATCAGCTGCTGCTGCAGCCCTTCTGCCTTTTCCCATGTTAGATGGTGTCCCAAATCCTAGGTACTGCAAAACAAACATGTTGTACTTACAGAACTTTACTAAAGTTTTCTTTATGCAACTAAATCACATTCCACGTGCATTAAAAAAACGGAAGCAACCGATTATGTCATTACATACTCACTCAAGCTCAAGAAGTTACCAATACTAAAATTAGACCCCTTGCACACAATCAGTTTCTTATAACATTTAATTCCCTCAGTAAAGTATCAACACCTCAGCCTAAGAGCAAGTTTTTCTTAAAAAAGGTTAGTAGTAACATGTCCCACCACGTTTACAAATACCAGTGATGCTGAAAAGGCCTGTTCAGAAGTGAAGCAAATGCATGCAAGTGTGCTTACATGAAAAGCTACATGAATTACCATGAACTGTTATTTGGATTTCAGTCACTCTCATTAAAGACAGCGTGCACATTTTGTCAGAAAGCTGCAGCCAGAATTCTGTCCCCAGACATTAACACAAAAAATAGTGAACTGCATGACTAGGTATTTTAAGATGATGATAGCTCAAACTATCTGAGCATCAACAGCAAGAGCCTCTTTCTACTAACATCCAAAGGTTTTCTCAGTTTCGTACTTGGTACACTCCAACTGAAAGAAATCCTATTACAACTGCTAGAACTGTTTCACATACTCCCTTTTTAAGAAACATTGGACATGACAATTTAAAGCGTTTACCACTCTAGTACAGACAGCAAGTTCTCTACCAACAGTTTTCAACCTTCTTCACCCCCTATTTTTTTCCTGTTTGCATATGCTAAGAATGTCTCTGTGGAAGACCACAGCAAGCTACTTAAGCCTACTAACAACAGGCTTGTTCTTTGCTACCTTTCTTAGGCTTGACCTCAAGCTCCCAGGTAACAGATGGAAACCCACTGCTCTACAAACAGCGGGAGTATAAATATAGCAAGACCTTGAGAAGTCAGTACTGCGAACAGTAATTAAGATAATTTTTCAGTTCAAACACAGCCTGATGCACTCACTTTTTCATTTTTCCTCCTGCTGATAATTCTGTCAAGACCATTAAAAGCACCAGAAGCTACAAAGAGGATGTTTGTTGTGTCAACCTGCACCGTTTCTCCACGTAGTTTACGAGAATTCTTTTCTGGAACATTTACTATTGTGCCTTCTAGTAATTTTAACAAGCCCTAAGGAAGAAAGAAGAAAGAAGAAATATAAAATTCTAATGTGTAGCATCATATAAGGCAGCACACCATACTGTGGTTACTTTCACAGATGTACTTACATTTTTTGCTCCCTTATGCCTTTACAGTAACAGTAAGCGTTTAAAGGAATCTGTTCTCCATGTAAGACAATTCCACTCAGGGACAGACAAGTCTTCCTTTAAAGTGACTCCCATGAACATCATGAGCTGCGTTTACTAACAAGTTACTTCAAGTTTTGTCAAAACAGAAAAGGTTATCTATTTTTGCCTATGTTATGCAAGTTGCTATGTGAATGCTATGAAGATGTTTTTCAATTAAAACATTTCTGTGAAGCTGTCTTGAGTTACTTTTGAGATTTTTAGAGTTTTTTTGAATGAAAAAAGTAAAAAGGAAAGATGAGGGTTTCAAAGGTTAATAATTAAGGAACTGAAGAACTATGACTCTATAAACTCCCATGATATTTGACACATAGTAGGATGATACATAGACTTGACCAGCTGTTCACTTATGAAGTAAAATTACTCCACAAAAAATACCTACTTGTTGAACACCTTCTCCTCCGACATCCCGTAACTGATGAATACCAGGCACACTGCCAATCTTATCTACTTCATCCAGAAAAACAATTCCTGCAGTTACAGCAAATGGATTTAAGGAAGACTCCACTTTTCAAAGAGAAGCAAGAACTTACACACAGGGAAGAACATAATTTAATACAGCAGCAGTCTTTTCTACCTCCATACTATGAATTGCAAAAATGTATGCAATCCTGTCCAACTATGGACAAGCGTAAAAAAACTACAAGATATGCTTCAAGCTTTTTTCAGGTTTATTATTTCTGATTTAGTGAGTTAAAGTTTCAAGTACATGCAACAGGAATATATATTACAGAAGTACTGGTGGTCTCAAAGTTTAGAGCACTTAGGCGAGATGAACACAGTCTATGAATGAACTTCAGAAAACATACTGTAAAAGTTTACCTTGCTGAGCTTTTTCTACATTATAGTTGGCATCTTGCAGGAGTTTTGCAATGACAGATTCGATGTCTTCACCAACATAGCCAGCTTGAGTCAAGGTAGTACAATCACAGATAGCAAAAGGTACATCTAGGCATTTAGCTAGAGTCTGAGCCAGCAAGGTTTTACCTGATAAAATAAAAACCATGTTACAACTACCATACATTTCTCTAGAGCACACAAACCAAAATATTTACCATAGGATCATTATTACTGTTAGTAGACTTTTTGAATGATGCCAGCATGTTCATATATTCATATCAGAACATTTTTCAAGGGAGCTAGTGTTCATCAACAGTGTTTTTTACATTGGCAAGCTCTATTTCTGAATTAGACTAACAGTACACATTTGAGGCAGCTTGAAATGCATACAGTATCACAAATAAGATGTCACACAATATAAAAAACAGAATACATGTACTTGCATAGATTAAACATTAAATAAATCAGTAGACCTTTGCAGACACTCAGGGTGCAGTGCAAAGTCCAGTGCTCCTGCTTTGAAGTTGGGGAGAAACAGAATTAAAAAATTCTTCAGTGAATGTTCTCCCAAATAGTCTACAAAATGCTGTCTTCAGCACAAACACTTCCACTTCTTATGAACATACAAATATAATTTCTCTTTTATCTCCCCTGCAACTGATCTGTCCCAGGCGCTAACCAACACTTTCTAACTGCATCTTCTCAGCTTGCCATCTAACATCTAACTAACATGTAACAGAAACTTTAAATGTATTTTATTTTAGCTTAGTGGAAGTTGCATCTTTTAATCAGCCAGTAAATATAAGTATAAAAAACCCCACCCAAACAAAACAAAAAAACCCCACACATGACTAGATCCGCTTTCTTTTCAAGGTCATTTAGCTCAGCTTATTACCATGGCATGAAAGCACAAAACCCCCAGCTTTTTATACACCAGACTGGAATATTCACAAAAGAGGAAAATGACTTGTTAATAATCAATTCTAAGAAAAATCTGACACCTATAAAAACACACAGCTATATACCTGATCCAGTTGGTCCAAGCAGCAAAATATTACTTTTTTCAAGTTTTATGTCATCATTGGGCGAATCTAGTACCTCTCCTCCCCGTTTTTCCTGAGGTATCTGCTGGTTCATTTGTTGCTGCATCGATGCTCCTAAAGCATTACCGTGTGGACTGATTCCAGCAATCTGCAGTAGTTCTGAAGAGAATAACAGTACTGTTTGAGCGCTCACAAGGTCTGTCATTACCTTACATGCACAATAAAAGCTTGGTTCTTCTGTTTTGTTCTGCAAATCTATAATTCTATCTGTAGAGAAGTTTACAGATAGGACTGCAACAGCAATATGGCACAATTAGTACCAAAACATGAGTTCCAACTATTTTTGCACAAGCATATATTTATATATACAAAAATAGTTTCCAATGGTACAGTGGATTATCTAAAAATATTCCTCTATATTAAAAACTAGAGACATTTTTAGTTTTTACAAATTATAAAAAATTACAGTTAAAATGAGTTATTTTTTAACACAAGAAATAAACCCAAACTGTTGCTCTCTATGATGAAAAAGTACAAGAATTGGCATACTGTAACAACTACAAAAGCAATGCACAGCTCTAGTCTTGAGAGTTAAAGACTTGCCTCAGGTTGTTACAGGTTTTGTCTCTACACATGGATACAGACATTCAGTTGGATTTTCTTTTTTCAGAGCACTTTTTTAATTTCAGAGCAATTTTTTAATTGGCTTGCAGGGTAGAATTTTGAAGATCAAGAAAATTGGTTTCAAGAACAATAACCGTGATTCCAAATGACCTACACTAGACTAAGGAATAAGTTCACAGACTAAAGAAGTTCAATAGCCAGTGAGAGCACCAGTGGACTGAAAATAAACATAACTGACATCACCCAGACAAAAAGCAGCAACATTCTGAATTTCAAGGTGACAGCGCATATTAAGAGTGCAAATACCCTGCAGAAAACAGTTGCATAACTTCCTTTATTATTTACCTCACATCATATTCTGTATGTCATTACTAATATCATCTCACCTCAGATCTAAGTAAAGAAAAAATAAAATCTACATTTCATTTGGTTTACTGAGAATAATTCTAAGGACAGATGATTATTTAACTTCATAAAAGATTGTATTTTACAATTTACCTGCTTTCCACCTAGAACTAGATAAAAAGAGTCAAATCATAGCCACCTCTGTTAAAAAGCATACTCAATGCCTTCAATTAAACTTACTTGCAGAAGAAAAGCAAAGAGAAGTTTACCCAGCATTTCAAAACTAGCAGTCACTAAAGACTATTCTATGTTAACATCAAAAGAGTAAATATTGCAGAGGAGGACATGAGGAGAGAGTTCACTTACTTGTAAATCTGTACTCATCCTCCCGTCTTCTGATTTCTAATTCTAAGAGAGAGGATGAAAACAGTAATAAAATATAGGTTTATAAAAAGTTTATAAATTCTCCACCTCTTGCCCTCTTCTGAATATCTCATCACTGTGTACGAATGTATTTCTAACAAGACACTCCCACATGAATTAGTTTTTATTGCTGCCAAAATTAATCCAAACCCCAACTTCCATGCTTTTAAAATGACAGCAAGCTTTCTACAACTGAAAACTGTCACAATTATTACCTCTGATTAGATTTTAATTTTAAAACCACTTCTAGAAGGGGGAAAAATGCAAAAATATAATTTTGGTTTGAAAAGGCTGCCTTAAACTCTCACGTTTATATCCAAGTGTTATAATGTAGGATTTCACATATTTCAAAGTACTATCTGTCATAAGCATTTACTGCCAGTCTCTCTGGATGTGCACCATTTTATCTTTCTGTGGAGGGTTGGGAACTTTCCAGTGCCAAGTACACAACTGCTCTCTACCATTGCCAGGCCAGTGCTACTAGTGTTTTCCCCTCAGTTAAAATACTTCTTTACGTAAATTCACAAAAGGAAGATTTCTTTTCTGTTTGCCTAGCATACTATTTTTTGCAAGACCAAACAAAACACCTTAAAAAAAAAAAATCAAGGTACACTTTGAATCAGAAACAGTAACTGAATCCTACTTCTAAAAATAAATTAGATCAACATAGCTACACACTTAGTAGCAAAAGTACTGCCAAGAGTAACTCCATCTACACCTGCTAGATATGGAACAATACTATGAATACTATGGTCACCAACAGATGCTGCCAACAGCAGCAAGTAAGGTTAGAAAGCTAATTATTCATCAAATTACCTATGCAAAATATTGTCTTAGTTGTTGCTTGCAGATTAAGCAGCAGATTTACCATTAAGCAGTAAATGAGACTAGAAAGAAAAATTTAGGAGACTCACTTTATAAAGTTAAATATCTAATAATGTGTCAGTAAAACCACTAAACTTTTAATACCCATGGCACTATAAACCTTCTGGATTACTATTTAAATAGATCACAGAAGTTCACGTACAGTGAAAATTAAATTTGATAGAAATTCTTTTACATATACAGAACATCTACCATCAAGGTAAAACCTTTGTCAGGTTTGTTAAGTTAGGGCCATGAAATGATGGGTTCTGTTTGACCAGAAAAAGTACAAAACATCATACAAACCTCTTGGTGTTAGAGAAGTCTGCTTTTCAACTTCTGCTTGCTGTCTCAGGTTAGCTGGGATGTTATTGTAGATCCTCTTGTAATGATTGTACACAGCAACTGAAAGCACCTTCTTGGCAAAACACTGACCAACAACGTATTTGTCGAGGTAGTTATAAATCTGAAAGGTAACTCCATCTTAGTAACACTTCTAAATCATCTTGCAGCAGAAAAGAAAAAATAGTGTATTGTGCCAAAGATGGACTTTGGTCTAAACCAACCATTACAGAACTAAGAAACAGAAGCCCTGCATCTAAAATACAAAATACATTGCTGTTGATGAGTTTACTTAAAACCACGGTGCTTACACAATCATGCTGTGTCTGTCAGTTCTCCCCTAAGAATATTTAAATCCATTGTCATTTTCACCCAAATTTGTAAGAGGAACAGAAATTTCAAGCATACTTAAATTTCTTAAAAGAGGCCTAACCAGGAGCCACGTGCAGCTTCAGAAACCATTACAGTGCACTAGAAACTGAGAAACACAACAAGCTCCTGCATTATTCGAGAGAGGGAAACCAAATGATTTAAGATGGGTCATTGCCACAAGCTGACCAGCCACAGTTCTCACCCACAAACAGGCCAAATAAAAGGTTCTGCAGCTACAGAAGGAAGCTGCTAACCTAAGGGTGCAGAATACGAGGCCATTGCAGGAAATGGAAGATACTATGGATGGTGAGGGTTGAGGTTAGCAGGGCCACAAGGAGAAAATGAAGGTACTGGACTTCAGTCACAAGACAAAGGCAGAGGAAAACAAGCCCAGCTGCTTTTACCGAATCTACTTGTTCCTTTTATCAGAGTCCTGCTGGGTCATATAGCTCTCAAAGGTTTAATCTTGAGCTAATCTTCTTTATTGCTTGTTGCTGTGTCAAAGTGAACTGTTACACACCTGATGCAGATTAAGAAGTAAAGCATTTCACCAGGCTGTAACAGAAGGAAACACTGGGATGAAATTAAGAACCATACCTTTTTCGGTGGAGGTGGTGGCTTCTGCTGGAATGCCAATTTCACTGCTTCTGCTGCTGACTCAGGCTCTTTAATGATGCTCTTTTTTGTGTCTGCCTCTGACAGTACAACAAAAAAATGGTGACACTTTTCGCACTTCACAAAACGGGTGGAAGCTACAGAAAAGTAAAACAAAACAGTAAGAGGAACTGCTTAGCATTCATTCAACTGCCCCATTTGTCATACAAAGGGCAAGCACCTGTAAGACAGCACAGTCACCTCTTTGTTTACACACTTCCCCTTCCTTTACCTTAGAAGATTTAAAACAAATTATTGGACTATGAAATTTGACACAGAGGGAATACAACTTGCCCAAAAAGTCACAATGCAGGGCAGCAACCAAACAAGGGATTAAAAAGTAAAAATCTATTTCATACTTCTTCAATAGCACTACACTCAGAAGAGGAAACTTTGCATCTCAGAGCGATGTAAAATTAACGAGGGCTTTAACTACACAGTAACAGTTCCTAACTCAAACTAGCAGGCAAAAACGTAATTGTGGTTAGGGACCGACTACTCTAAAGTACAGGAAGCAATCTACACCGTCAATCTCAAAGACGGCATGCAGCAGACTCAGGAAAGGACAGCTGTGGCAGCTCCCAGTCTCTGCATCCCACTGGCTGTGGAACACTATGGAGCATGGTTCAGTCACCTAAGCCCAGGACACAGAGCACAGTGGGGTCACACAAAGGGCTCATCCCAACAAGAGGCAGCTGTGGTATGCAACAGATGATCAGGACTTTGATGTTTTGCAAGATCTTTTGCTTATTTATTTTTACTGCCAGGAGCAGAACAAATTTCTTTCAAATTCCAAAAGCCAAACACTTCTACCACTGACTTTGTGAACTGTATCTCAAGAAATCATGTTCTCTGCAAAGATTGGCTTCAAAAGCCTGCGAACTAGAACTTGCACTACCTTTTTTCCTCCCTTTGGAAAAGCAAAGTTGAAATAAACAAAAATAGACAGTAAAGAATAAATTTGTAATTATTGTAATCAAAAATAGATCTTTTCTGACCATACTACTATGCTATTAAATGCAAATCATGTGCAACAGGACTGATTTAAAGTAAATAAATTAGTAAATGTATTCAATTAAAAGTAAACGTAGCAAAACCACCACATGAAAAGCTTCAACATCAAAACTTCTGAAATCATAAGAAGTTTTTAGAAAACAGCTTGAACCAGCTCATTTTAATAACAGCCTCTAGCAATAAACAAGCTGCTTATTTATAACTTGTTATTGCCTCCCATAGATCTAACATCAGCAAAAGAGGAGCAGGTGTGGTTTTTTGTTTGGTTTTTTTTGTTGGGTTTTGTTGTTTGGGGTTTTTTTTAATACTAAGCATACCTTATGACTGGATAAGTAAGACCAGCAAATTATTTTAAGAATGTAGCACATAACACTGTGACCATCACAGCTTTATTAACTCTACTCCAAAGAAAATTCATATAAATACTAGGAAGTTCTCCTGGGTTATCTGCCTGATGGGACAAGATGAAGAACCACTTGCAAGCACCCACTGCTCCTACATAACTATCATTTAGCAACAATTTTGTAGGGAAAATTGTCGGGAAACCCCCCAAACTTTCTCCCAGTGCTCACTCAAAACACCTCTGATACTCTTGATGACTGCAGTGCCATGAGGTGGTTGTCCTTCCTTATACAATGCTAACAGTCAGCTTAATTAGGATGAAAGCGCCACAAGAATACTTGCCCCCTTTTTAGGTCCACCGGAACGGTTAAAAAAAATAGAAAATAAAATAGCAGGCTGTAAGAATACTATTGTGCATCTTCAAAACATCATTCACCAAAAACAAAATATTGTTTAGAGTACACTTTTTATCAATTACTCCAGGCAGCACAGAGGAAGGTTATTAGAGATCTTCCCAATTTTCAGCAAGACCAGTAAGGTCAATGGTTACAGAGAAACTCTGATGTACAGGGTGCCTGGGGGAGCAGACTTAGTTATCAAAACACAGCTGTAAAACTGGCCAGTTTCTGTATCTACACAGCAATCTGGGAAAAAGTATCAATGTAAGTTTAACAGAACAAAGAGAACTGAGAAGGTTGCTCTGAAATGCAAGGAAACCAATTTCAAGTACTTCTATCTCCCTAAAACTCAAAATTGCAAGCAACTTTGCTATTCTCAAATACTGGCATGTTTTCGCAAGTTCTTTTAGCAAACACATGAAAGCACAGCAAAGAGCTTCCTGTCAAACCACTTCACTGTCATTAAGATGTCTGCAAATATTTACAGTATACTAAAATTCAAGTCAAGTGTTGGTTTTTGATTCAGGCAACGTTACCACGGAGGCTGCATTTCAAAGAGATTTCTAAATACCATACAAGCTGACCTTATCAAAGAGAAAGGCCGCATTTCCAAAATACATACAGGAAGCAAAAACAATCAGAGGATTAATCTCAAAAACACTTGTAGGGTTGAGATGCTATAAGGTAAAAACACATCAGGAAAGCAAGCAGGGAAGCTTCTTGCCTATTAAGTAGGTACAATAGCAGGGAAGTCTTGCTTTGGAGGATGGGAGCTAACCTGACGGCATCAGGTGGAGACAGTAAAAGCAGCGCCTAGGTAAGGCTTCTTATGCCAATCAGCTTTACAGCTATTGGATTTCACCCTATATCTGAGGCTCACATCTTATTTCACTGATCACAAAACTCTTCTTACAGAGTCGCACAACCAAAACCAATACAGGAACTGCTGAGAAAGTGTGTCAAAGCAAAATTCCTTTTGGTTTGCATCATCTTCTGCCTTAATTGTTAATTACTGGAAAAAGCATTGCCAAGCAAATCCTTGTGCAAGATTTGCAGATACAAAGTGAAGCCCCATTAAAAACAAACTCCACCAGACAACCAGCCTGTCACACTACAACTCGATAGCAATTAATTTATTAATAAATGTGGCTTTTAGTTAGGATTTTGTTTCCCTACTTCTTACAAAATGACTGAAAAACCTAATATTTAAAGACTGAAACAAATGCTAATTGCGTATTTTCCTTTTGCTTTAAGTATTGACTTAAGGCTCTGCAGTTTGGTAATTCAAACCAGAATTGAGCAAATTCATCATTTTTCCTGACTAAGCAACATGAAACGCTTATCTGACAAATCAAGTTACAGTATGTTTAACACAACCTGCAACCCACTCATTTCGGGCAGAACAGGACAGATTTCTTTTTTCCTATTAGTTTTTGGGTTGTTTGTTGTTACACTGCTGCTTCTACTCCGGGGCAACGCCTTAGTGGTATTTCCAGATAAAAGCACAAACTCCAGTAACAAGAGGAGCAAACGGGGAAGGGAGAGTTTCAAAATGTCTGTGTCTACTCATGAACCATCTGATAAGAACGAAAATGAGGTTAAAAATCCTTCCACTATTTTCAACCACATCTAGTCCAAGGAGAGACTGATACACTGAACACCACATAGGGTTGTACTTCTAGTTACATCAACTAGCGCCAGCTTTTGCAGAAAAGTTTGAAACTATAAGCAAAAAGCAAACAACAAAAAAAAGCTTATTATTTCTGGAAAAAAATAGCAGCTGAGGACTTATCCTTTTATCTAACATAAATAAATATGTTAGTATAGAATTGTCTTGTGATTCATGACGTTTGATCATTTTTATTAAATAGTATTTTATATAAGTAGCAGCAAATAATAGCACATCCGCTCATTATTTTCACCAACTGTGATACTAACAACTGTTGAACAAGTTTATGCTGACCTTGTCTTAAGCTTCTTAGTGTACAAGTCTGATTATAACTTGATACTTCCTCCTCAAGACCCACCAGCTAACAATGGGTATTTGCTTTCTGGCAACTATTTTCTAAGCTGGCCTCATTAGCACTCAAACAAGGAGCAATGTCCTCAAGTCTGATTGAACCTAAAGCAGAACCGGTATGAATTTGGACTGCACTTCAAAAAAAGCAGCTGTTGCTGCTGAACACCAGGTACCTGACACATTTTGGATTTTCTAGTTGGACTTTACAACCTCCTACCTGGATAAAACTGCATACTCACAGTTGCAGTCTGAATTCCACGGCCATACTTTGCTCCACCACACATCACAGGAAATTACACAAACATATCCACAGAGACAATACATGATCAAGCCAACGTGGCCCAACCACACATAGCAAATTTTTTGACATTGTATAATTAGGTAGGCTAAAACTTAGCTATCAGGACTACATTAGATCACAAATACAGTCACATCTGTGGCTATTTAAAAAAGAAAGTATCATTACAACTTACACACAAAAGTCTCCACATGTGTGCACAAGTCACCACACTTCGGGCAGCGCAGCTGGTTCCCTCCTTTCCCAGAGCTTCCAGAACTTGACTTTTTACCACCTCCCTCACCGACAGACTTCTAAAAAAGATTTCCAGACAATTAGCCCCAAACAATGGAGCTGTTAACATCAGGCATTTAGCAGTGTGTTTATGGAATCCACTAATGTGAATACCGCAACAGCTGAATGACAAAATAACTATTGTCAGGATTTTTTTAAAGACTTCAAAAACTTAGAAAAACAGGATATAAACACTTTGAAATGTACACACATCTGCATTTCCCAGGTCTGCCAATTTTGGACACCCATCTATGTTAGAACCGCTTGACTGACACTAGAATGATAACAAGCTAAACTACAGCAAGAACGTTTTAATAGTATATTTCCATGTAATTTATACTAACCCCAGAGAAAAAAACAAGTCATACTTATAGAGAGAGTAATTTCATTATCGCAACTGTGTTGATTCTAAGGATTTCTGAAGCCACAACTCTTCTCACGTCCTTGACAGATGTAGCTATGCTGGCAGATGGCTGTAGGGTACATATGGCCTATAAAACAAGCATCTCAGAAATTGCTTGGAATACTTATGTTTTTTTACTTCTACAGCAGAATTCCCTGACAGACACGTACTTATCTTTCCCTGTGTTACCCTGCTTAGTGGTGTTCAAGGTTAAAAAATTTTAAATCTATATCCATTCTATGCCTTCATACTTTGGTTATTAATGAAAGCTACTATATTTGAGTAAACAGCAAAGATCTCTCTTCCCTTTTCTAAGGCAGTCACCCATTTTTTTTAAACCTTGCTTACCACCTCAGTTCTCCTTGAAACCTTCTCAAGAAAAAAGACTATTAAAAAAAGGTTTATCTTTCTTATTTTTAAAAAAAGTTTAATCTGAACCTTCAGAACACACCTGTGTCACCCAGACAGTTCCTCAGATGTCACAATATGCCATTGTAAGGCGACATTACTGCCTGTGAACTCTCAGAATATTATTTGCTGACTAAAGAGCAGTTTTATTCTCAGGTAATCATTTATCTGAAGAAGCTGTTTATTAACTATAACTATAGAGAAAGACTAGGATGAAAATAGACTACAATATAACAATAATAAAGCTAGCCTCCTCACAAACTTGTCTTGTTTAGTATAAACAAATCAATGCTGAAAAAAGAATTTCAAGATGTACTTACTTTAAAAAGCCTACTTTGGAGTAGCAGACTTTTGAAGAATAGTTCTGATTACTACTTTTTCCTGAGATATTGAAACCTGTTGTGGATTTGTAACATTCTACGAAATTTTCAAGTGTCCCTTTACACTAGGCAAAAAGATTCATAAAACTGGGAAAAGTGTTATGGGGCGCTTACGAAGTTTGTCTGCTAACAAATTACATTTTTCTTCACCATCACTTGTAGCAATTTGAAGGATCAGAAACGTCAAGTTAGAAAAAATTTCAGGAATATTCTAAGGAAATAATCTACTAAAAAAATTAAAGAAACATTTTATATAAACTATTGAAAAACCTAATGCATGAGATTACCTTGCTTCCATCGCCAGAAGCATCCTTGCTTGCACCATCCTTTGAAGCAAAATACGCTGGTGTTTCTGAGAAGTTTCTAAGAGGAATTCGTCTTAGGGAACGCGTTTCAAAAGTCCCAAGTTTTCCTAAAACAGGGATGCGTGTACGACCACAAGTAATACCTAAAAAAAAACCCAAACACACATGAAAATTAAACATCAAAAATACTCTAGTTCTAATACAAGTGCCACCAAACCCCAGAATTTATTTACCTTAAATGGAGATCAAAGGCTTCCACAACAGAAATCAACATCCAAATTTCAGTTATCCAAAATAAATTCTCTTTACCACCTTAATGTTCATCACATTAAAAGCTGCCTGGATTGTCCAAAAATGACCCAAAAGTAATTTCAGGTCCTCTAACATCAGATAACTGAGAGTCCCATTGTGTCATGAAATAGGGAACATCCCAGTTATGAAATCAATCCTCAGAATTATAAATACGATCAACATCCAGCATTTATTGTGAAATAATTCAACCCCTGAAGTCAGAAAGAGACCTTTGAAATGTCCCCTTATTATGCAAAAATTACCAAAAAAGCGCCTCAGACTCACAGACTGCACGTCTGGATCTGGCTTTCACTCATGAACTCTACTAAAAACTAGTTTCCAGGAATTGAGGTACCACTTCACAGAAAAGGTTGTCCTGAGGAAAACTGAAAGGTAGTGTTATATTTGGCACATGCTGACAGACACACACAAGCAAAAATTCACTGTAATTTTAACTTTGTTGAAATAGCTTATTGCCAACATGAAAAAAAACACCTCATTGAGAAACTAAACAGCCTTTTCCTCCTCTTGCAACAGCGGGCAGGATTACATTTCATGACTAGGTATGATGTGAATCAACAAATACTGTGCTTGAGATTTCAACATCTCAGCACAGACAAGAGCTTGGAATCTATCTCTCATCTCAAGTGGCAAAATTCTCACTTGCTCTCTGGTTTGGCAAGAACTCTGTGCCTTACTTGACAAAAGAGCTATATAGCAACAATGACAACTACAAAATTGCTGACAATACATGGTTTCACTATTAGAGAGAATCCTAGAGAAATGCAAAAAAATCTTCTAAAAAAATAATAAGAACAGTATGAATGGCAAGAGGAGTACAGAGTACAGTTAATCTGCTCTGAAAGAGGTAATAATGACAACCAAGAGCTGGAATCTTAGTTGAAAGAGGACACTTAAGAAAATTCACCTTGCTACTATAACGGAAAAATAGAAAAATAAAGAAAAGCATTATGAACAAGCTTAAATTTATCAGCAAAACCCTCACAGGCTTCTGCAAAGCCACAACCAAGATGACAGTGTCAAATAAGATTTGAAGTTGTTTTATTAACTTATACGCTGCTTAAGATTCCTGAACTTGAGGATCGTTTGCAGTTATTTTTAACAACTAAAAATGTAATCTTTTTAAAAATCTGTAATACAGAAACTAAGTGTTTTACCACTAAGCACTGCACATGGACTAAAGATGACTGATTTTGATCCACCGTACTCCTGTGACACAGAAAATACTGAAAACTGTATTGGATAAACTATGAAACTATATACAGCATCAAGTACTGAGCTAGTAAGTGCCACATTACTGACTGTGCCCATCTACTGATCAGAAACACCGCAGCTGTGGGGCTTCACCTCCAGCATTTGACAGGATGCTGGCAGCAGATCCATAGCCAGCAGCATTACACCCACACTGTAATGCCTTTGTTGCTGTTAAATTCACTTTCACAAAAGTCTTAGCTGGCCAGCCTTTGGGGAGCATTGCTACACATGCTGAACTCTAAAGGGTATAGATGGGCTAAACCAGAAAAAAAAACCCAAACATATTACTGCTACAACACCTTGTGGCTAAACACAAAATGCTTTGTCCCTGTGCTTATCATGAGGTCCGAGTGATTATTTTTAATAAAATACAGTTGTACAGTTAGAGAATAAAGTAGTAAGAAAGTTATCACAACTACTTTCTTGCATAAATAAGCCCAGAGGCAGATTTTCAGGAGAAATCAACAGTCCAGCCCAATGTCCGGCAACTTCCAGATACTGATAAATGTTCAAATATGCAACAGCTGGCTAGCACAGCAGTATTCACTCACACACGTAGCTGGCAGTCAGAGCTGGGGGTTTTTTTTGAAACAGCAAATTGGCATCTATCCAAGGCATTCAGATTAGTGTGTTAAGAAATACTGGGAGGCTCCTTCACACCTTATTAACCTTTAGTTGATACTTGAGGAAAGAAATCATGACTTTTGGGCCGAGCCTCAAATATCCTGGAAGAATCTATTGCCTTATAGAATCTAATCTATAAGGAAGTGACAGGGAGACTGACAGAAGTCTCCTCCTTGTCCCACACAACGCTTGACGGACTAGATTGATCCACGTACTCTGAATACTCTCACATTTGTACCAACCAGCAACAACAAACAAAGTACCTGGCAGAAGACGTAATCTGTTACAACAACAAAAATGCACCAAGGTTATTCTTTTTTAGAAGAACTTCTGTGGAAAGCTGATGCATAAATGATCTTATTACTCTGTATCTGTGTTTTAATCTTATTTGTTCTTTTATATACCTTTTAGATTTTAGTTCTGACCAAAAAAAAGAAAAATAAAAAAGATAATTCTTAAGTCAACCCAGAATGTTACTTGCTTTAAAGTTTATTGTTTCTCCAGTTTACATGAGGCCAGACAGGCTGGAGTTGAAAGTACTGGTTTAAACCTTTCATCGCAGATGACATCATGAAATGCAGATGTAAATGTAAAGTCAACTGCAATGAGTTAACTCACCTCTTGAAGGCAATAAATCACCTTGGACTCATCAGGCTATTACTGAGGGCACAATCATTCAAAATCTTGTTGCAAACGTGGCAACAGCAGAGATTTTCAGCACAATTTGGGGGTGATCATCTGCCTTTCACCAAAAGCAGCACATGGTATTGTCAACTCTCACCACCCACACCACCATGAAAAGGACAAAAGTAGTAAAAAAGTAGCAGCTTTCCTCCATTTCAACTTCCAGTAAGTTGTCTGTGCAGTCTCATACTTCAACCAAGCTGGAAATAATTACTTTTTGCTAACTGAGGGCAAGTCCTTTATAAGACATAATTCGAGTTCAGGCTGCAGAACAGGCAGGCTTTTAATCAGTCAGTTAATGAAGCTCATTTGCTAGCACTGCAGGGTAACACACACTAGGCAAATGCTGCCGAAAATCACGTCCGTTGAAATTAACTCTCTATGTACGTCTCCCAGGAGATATTTCAATGCCGGGTAGTTTCCCAGAACTTCGCACCACCTAACGCTGCCCTTAACTCTGACACAACACCGGCCGCCCCCTCACACCACCCAGGATGACACTAGCAAAAGGTAAGTAGCCCACAAAAAGGCGACAAGGCCGAGACACGCACCCACTGCCTAGTCGCAGCCCTTATCGCAGCGCCGCAGACCGGGCTGGCCCAGGCCGGCTGCCGCTGGGCGCCGGAGGGCTCCTCTCCCTCCCCCTGCCCCGGGGGGGGGCTGCTCCCGCTGACCCCGCTCCGGCGCGCCACGGCGGAGCGCTGCCAGCCCGCGGCGGCCACAGGGAACGGCGCTCCCCCTCAGAGAAGCGGAAGGGGCCGCGGCGCTCGGGCCCCCACGGAGGGCCCAGCCCCGCCGGCGGGCAGCGCCCGGCCGGGCGTCGGTGGGCGGACGGGACGGCGTTACCTCTCCGCGCAGAGGGCAGCGTGGAGCCCAGGAGGCGGGCGGCGGCGGCACAGCTGTGGCAGGCGGACATGGTGCGGCCGCGGGCCCAGCCCGCTTCCCCCGCCGCCGACTAGGCCTCGCTGGCGGCGGTATTGCGCGCCCCACCCGCGCCGTAAACAGCCCCCCCCCCTCCCCGCGCCGCCTCAGTGACGGCAGCACGCTGCCACCTGCCGTCACCGCGCACAGCCCCGCCCGGCGGGCATCATGGGAGGCGTAGTCCTGGGGCGGGGCCGGCGCGCTGCATCACGGGAAATGGGGGGGTGGGGCCGCGCGGGGCGGCGGGCCCCGCGGGACCTGCAGCATTTGCCCCCCACACAGCTCATCTCGGGCGATTCCTGCCGCCTCCTTCTGCTTCCTTCACACGACACCAGATAAATATGTCCCTTGGATCCTAGAAATAATTTTGACAAAAAGGCTTTCGTGAAAAAAAAAAAAACAACAAAAACCAGCTGAAAAAACTTTAGGCAAAAGGAAGCAACTTTGGGAGTGAGATGCAAATGATAGTGCCTGTCACGGGGTCAGCTCCAGGCAGGGAGCAACACTGTGTACGTAAATCTATACAAAGGTATTCTTTACACATACCTCTGACAATTAGCTATAGGTCCCTTTCTTTCAACTCACCTTCAGCTCCTACTAGTCACACACCAATTAAATGAAGCTAATTGATCCCAACTGGTTTTTAGAGGAACTCAGTGAGAGGAATATATCACCTGTCGCTTTCCTTAATTAATCTGAGCTGCCCTACAGCAAATACCATTAGACCATGCCAGCAGCAGTTAACACACACCATGCTGCTCAGCTGCAAGCAGCGAGAATATCCAACATCAGTTTTAGTTTTTGCAAAACTATGGATGGAGTTTAACCCTTGTAAAATACAGGTTTAACACCACCACCTACAGCCAGACAGATGCCAGTCTGATTTTTAACCGGCATTAAATCCACCTCCGTGTTTCCTTTCAGGAGCTTTTTGAGGGAGTTAAGCAGGAAGAGCAGGTTGGGCTCAGGGACACACCGACACACGTCAACAGAAGCTGTTTGCCCTGCGATCGCACCTTATGAAAGCACAGAAGGAACAGCAGCAGTGTCTCCAGCAAGTACCGGTTGCATGCTGCTGCGCATCCACAGAATGTCTGCATCACTCATGGCAACAGGCAGCGCTCTCAGCTTCCTTGTAAACCTGGTGTACTGAAAATACACCAGTAAAATACTACTTATGAAATAACTATTTGAACAAACAATTTTCTCAGCTCAGAGCTTTACCTGCAAATGTTTTCTTCATGTATGAAAGGCAGGTAGTGCCATTACACCTTCTAACTCACCTCACCTAACTCAGCTTTTAGCACAGCCTTGAAATGGGCTTTTTAAAAATAAACTTTGCTTGAACAGATGCAGCCAATGAAAAGACCCTGATATTGTATTAGACAAGCAAGTGCTGCACAACAGCCAAGTCAAGGGAGCTGGATAAAGCCTAGAATATTAAAAGTAAGACCCCGATCTGAACACAGCTGTTTCACTCACCGGTGCTTTCACTGAAATCACTCAGGATTTCTCAACATACATCAAAAAAATTATGCTCTCTCCTACTGGATGGCAGTGGCAGGTAACAGTGACACCTGCACCAAGTAGAGCGGCAGCAGAGAGCGAAACTAAGCACCACCGGGGAGCTGCTGTGCCTTTTTTTCTAGGTTAAAACCCAATTCTGTGAGGAACCAGCCGAGCAGCAGATCAACAACAACCATCACCTCAGACGCTGCCGCCCCAGACTTGTTAATGGCGGCCGCGGGCCCGCGCCGACCAATCAGCGCCCCGCTGCGGGGGCACGTGATCTCCGCCTCGGTAGCGATGGCGCCGGACACGCACACTTCCGCCTCGGTAGCAATGGCGGCCGCGCGCCTTGCGCCCCGCCCGCGCTCCTCCCCTCCGTCACGTGGCCGGCGCGGGCACAGCACCCGGAAGCAGCGGGCGGCGGCGGGCGCCCCCGCTTGGGTGCAGCGGGGCAGGAGGAGGCGAGTGGCGGCCCTGCGTCCCCGGGCCCTGCCGAGCCGGTGAGGGCTGAGCAGCGAGCGGGGAAGGCGGGGGGGTGGAGGGGTGTCACCGCTGTGGAGACAGGCCTGCCCCCTCTTCTCAGAGCCCCCGACCGGGGAGGGGGCTCGGGGGACCTGAAGGACCGGATGGGCCCAGAGGAGACCGGGGGGGTCTCTCAGGCTCCGGGACAGCATTGCCCCTGGGCGAGGCTGTGCCTGAGTTGTCGGGGAGGGTGTGAGGAGCCGTCGGGCCGGGGGAGGGGGTTTTCACGGCCCCTAAGGGGCCCTGGCCTGGAGGAGGTCTTGGGGCTCGGCCCCGCAGGGAGCCCAAAGCCCAGCCCTGGGCGTTCGTCTTCCCGGGGGAGGCTTCGGGGAAGAGGCTGCCTCAGCCTGTGCTGTGGGGCAGAAAACCAGGGCCGGGGGTGCAGGGTGGGCTTTGGCCTCCTCCTCCCTGCGAGGTTGGGGGTGGCACTGTGGCTGAGGAGGAGGGATGGAGCAGGGGCTAGGGTCGGCGGGCGGCTGCGTCAGGGACGGTGGGAACAGCACTGGGGGAGAGGAGAGGGTGCTGCTGCCAGCATCCCAGTTATCCATAACTTCTCCATTGCCTGTGTTTGGTGGTCACGAAGCACATGTAGCCTTACGTCTCCGCTGCATCTCCTGGGGTTTGCCCGCAGCCCCCGTCAGCTCTCGGTGTGGGTGTTGCTGATTCAGGTCCCTTGGCCCGTGGGAGTGGGCGCTGTGTGGGCAGCGCAGGGGGGGTGGCTGCGCAGGGCCCCGGCTCAGGCAGACACAGCAGCGGGGAGAGGAGTCACCGCTTGTCTGATCCACTCCGGGGATTCCCCTCTAGCAGCAGGATCAAAGTCTTTCTAAATCCATAGCGAGTGGAATATGTCATTAGTGTAGTGGGGATAACTCATAGGGAGAATATTATCAAGTGCTCTGAACACATCCGTAGGTGATTTGACCTAGGGGAATTGTTTTTAAGGGGTTAGGGTTCTTTGTGTTCTTTGGCTTTATGAAAAATTAAACTCGGGTCTTCAGAGGCTGGATCAGGAACAGTGTCATTTCTTTGTTTGTGATTTGAGTTACCTTTGGTGGCTGGTTTCCTATTTTGAGTTAATAGTTCAGCTTTTCTGTGTCCAGAAGAGCACATAGTTGTTGATGACATTAATATTTGTGTGTGCAAATTCAATGCCGCATTTCTGTACCAGGGGAAACAAATTTTAGTAGTAGGACGCTGACTTCAGCAAAAACTTCTATAATCAAAGAAAGGCTGTTTACTCTTGCTTTAAAAGAGAGGCAGTTCTTAGGAGTGGTGGTCACAGATGGACCTTTGCAGGAAAGGAGCTGGAGGAAATCAGCCTAGGGTCTTGGTGGCCAACGGTTTGCTTCCACAAGTGGTAGCAGGTGAACTGAGAACCTCAAAATCTAGGTTTCAGATGGACTCTTAACGCACTCTGGTGCGAGCTGAGGTATGCTGACAGGACAAAGTTCATCTGCATGATACCCTTTCCTTACTTATTCTAACAATAGACGGCTTTGTGCTCCCAAGTGATGTGCCAGCCCACAAAAATTGAGTGCACCCTCAGCAAGTTTGCCAGCAATGCCAAGCTTGAAAGGTGGGCCTCTGCAAACCTCATACCTGGGTCAGGGCAATCCCAAGCACAAGTGCAGGTTGGGCAGAAAATGGATTGAGAGCAGCCCTGAGGAGAAAAACTGGGGGGTGTTGGTTGATGAGAAGCTAAACATGACCTGGCAATATGTGCTTGCAGCCCAGAAAGCCAACCATATCCTAGGCTGCATCAAAAGCAGTGTGGCCAGCCAGTCAAAGGGGGTGCTTCTCCCCTTGTTCTCTGCTCTCCTGAGACCCCACCTGCAGCCCTGTGTCCAGCTCTTGGAGCCCCCAACATAAGGACATGGACCTGTTGGAGCGAGTCCAGAGGAGGCCACGGAGATGATCAGAGGGCTGGAGCCCCTCTCCTGTGCAGACAGGCTGAGAGAGTTGGGAGTGTCCAGCCTGGAGAAGAGAAGGCTCTGGGGAGATCTTCCAGCACCTTCCAGCACTTAACGGGGCCAACAGGAAAGCTGGAGAGGGACGTTTTACGAGGGCTTGTAGCGATAGGACAAGGGAGAATCACTTTAAACTGGAAGAGAGTAGACTTAGGTTAGGTATTAGGAAGAAATTCTTCATTGTGAGGCACAGGCTGCCCAGAGCAGCTGTGGCTGCCCTATCCCTGGCAGTGTCCAAGGCCGGGTTGGATGAGGCTGGGAGCAACCTGGGCTGGTGGAAGGTGTCCCTGCCCATGGCAGGGGGTGGAACTGGGTGGTCTTTAAGGTCCCTTCCAACCCAAACCATTCTGTGATTCTATGAAAAGTAGCTGAATGAATTAGACTGAGGTGGCAGAAAAAAGAAAGGTAATAACGGTAGGAAGAAATTGCTGACCCTTTATGGCAGCCAGAATTATTAGCAAAAAATCTTCTCCTGTGTCTCTGTGTTTGTGCAGTGCCTGGCATAGCGAGGCCCTGACCATGACTTGAGTTTCTTGGCCCTACTATAATATCGTACTCCAAAAGAACATATCATTTTAAGGCATTTGCTGTAATTTATTTATGCCATTAATTTGTCACACCCTCGTTTACTGAATAGCACTTTGAAAACTATTGATGTGTGGTTATGGAAAGGAATTAATAGTCTGCACTGCTGTTTCTTTTCTCTAATACCCAGCTGTCCCTCTTTAGTCTGGTAACGAATCTTTGTACCTGCTCTGCTTTGCAGGTTCTTGGGAGTAGGTATTTTTTACCTGCTGCCAGGCTATGACAAAGAGCAGAATAGTTGATGCAAGCACTGAAACAAAGCAACACAAAATTGAAATAATGGCCACGCAGCTGAATTTCCTACCTCAGACCCTTGTTGGACATGAGAGGTGTATCATGGGCTTTGTGGAAGATGTGTGTTGTCTTGCAGTTTAGAAAGTACTTTCCCTTTTGAAGTTCATTTCTGTACTTGTAAAATGGCAAATGAAGACTGAAAGATAAGGAAATTGTAACTGTTCGTCCAGCTGGAACCCAATAAGCTAGTTAAGCCTGCACACCAGCAGCTTTCTTGCAAGGAGAAATTAATTGGGCTGACTCACAGAACATACCAAGGTCTTATTTTATGAAGAATTAAGAGACAAAACCTATTGATCTGTACTTGGCAACTGTTAAGTAACAAGAGCAAAAGTTGCTTTGTTTTATTATGCTCAGTGCTGTGTGTGAATGCATGCAGATAATCTCTTGAGGCACTTGGCTTTCAGGGTAAAGCTATTGAGTTTGCAAGCTTCAAAACTGTTTGATACCATCTGTTGTATAAATGGAAGCTTTAAAAAAGTTAATTCTAGAAGTTACCTAAGTGTTTATTACTAATTAATGGAGTATTATAAGACACGCAGGACATTCTGACTTCAGAGTGAATTAGTGGTATTCCTGTGTGGACCCAACTCAAAATCAATTTGTTCTGTATTAATCGGTGTGCTTCAAAGATACCTTTGTTGGTAACTCCTGACAAGTCAGCTTCTGTGTGGATAGAATTAGAACTTCAGGACTCTTCTGTAAATTAAGCTTCAGATCAGCTGATGTTCCCCGTGCACAGGGAAGATGTGATCTTGTTTTTTTCTTTCCATCTTCTAGAGATGGAAGAACATGGTCTGAATACTTAGGCAGTTGGTTCATGAAATAATGTGAGTCTATTGTGTGAACTGCTGAGTGAATGGGATAAATATTTATTAGATATAAATTTGGAGTGCTTTATAAATTAAGAACAAATCAAAAACATGCTTTGAGTATTAAAGCCACTTACAGCCTGCAACACAATTGTCTTTTCTTACAACTGTTACACAGGAATACTGTTACAAAAGTGTCATCATTTCATAATGAGGCTGGTACAGTAAGGCAGTCAGGTGACTGCCTCTCAGGAGAATAATTAAATGGTTTGTGATGAAAACTGAGGATAAGTAAACTTGGTGTGAGTCAGAGGTAGAGGTATAACTGATAAGAGCAAACTTGCCCTGGAAATGCTTTATGTAAACACCATAGCTTTTGAATGCTGCCCACGGTAAAGCTACTGTATTGCTTTCTAACTTTGTCTCTCTTTTTCAGGCTGACCTAGACTGAGTTTTTTCTAAACATCATGGGAGAGATTAAAGTCTCTCCTGACTATAACTGGTTCAGAAGCACAGTTCCTCTTAAAAAGGTACGTACAGCTGTGATGGTCTTGTGGGTAGAATGTCTCCCCTTGCTTTGTAGTGGGGAAGGCTGAGCTGTTTGGTTAATGCAGAACAGTTGTGGCTTGTGCGAGTGACCTGGCTTATCTCCTGAACTGTTATCCCACATATCATATGAATGCATGAAAGCACACTCTTAATTTTCACATGCTGAGGTCACTTCTGCGTGTGGTGGGGAGCTGAGGCTCACAGTTGTGAGCCATGGCAGCGGTACCTGGCATCCTGATGCCAGCCACGCCTGAGGAGGAGACTTGGAGGAGGTGGCATGTGCTGGGGACCTCGTGCATGGCCTCTCATGGAGCTGCCTGTGCGCGCTGCACCACACCAAGGCGGGCAGCTGACCCAGCTGCCAGGCAGCCGTGCTGCCGGAGCCACCTCTGCCGTTCCTACCATCGTCCTCAGGTTGAAGCGGAGTATCTGAAGGCAGCTGCTCGGCAGTCAGGCTGCGCACAGGCTTCCTGCAAGTGGACAGATGTCTTAACGATGGTGGGGAAAAATAAATGCTTTCTTCCACTGAGTGTCCTTTGGAAGTCCTCTGCTTAATCACATTGTCCAACCACTTTCTCCTCAGACTTGGATTTCTCCACTTCCTTTTGCTGAACCACAGGAGAGTGTTTGAGGTATGCAGTGCCCCGATGTCTGCTCCCTATATGTTGAGCGACAGAGGGCATGAAATTACTTCAACCTGTTGTAACACTTCACTTGACATTTAACATGAGGGTTTTTTTAAAAAAGTGCTTTGAATTACTGTGTTCCCAAAAAACTAAGTCTGGTGAATTCTAAAATCAGTAATTTTACTTAAGAAAACTGTGCAATGAAATTCTAGACCAGTTAAGAGCCCTCCCTTAGTACATCACTCCTGACCTGCACCAGCTCTCATGCATAGCTCTTGCAGATAAAGCCTGCTGGGGCTATGGTTGCGGACTAACCTGCAGCAGCAGCCCAGGCGCCCGTCAGCCTGAAGGACGGTCTTGCCTTTACACCCCAGCCCGCTGCTCCTGCAAGCGTGGTGGCTGCTCATGTGACCGCGCAAGCTGAGCAGGGTCAGTGACCTGCCTAGCTTGAAGGTGTTTTATAGTTTGGTTTTGGGTTAAACTGACTTCCAGTTGGTTCAGCTCCCTAACCTGGATGGCTGTGTGGGCTGCAGGAACACGGGGATGGTGCTGGCAGCAAAGGCAAGAGCAGCATTACCTCCTTCAATAGCAAGTTGCTTGCAGTTGGGCCACTTGAAAGGGACTGTGTCCCCAAACCTAAGGAACGATGTTTATATGTGCCCAGCACTATTTCCACTGAGTGGTGTGTAACTTTCTCGAAGAAACTACCTTTATGGAAGAACTGTAGGATTTTCCATTCAGGGTTTCTCGTTCATTTTTGCCAGTTTGCATCTTCTGTAAGTAAGAAAGATCCATTGCTGTTGGCTATGTCTAGGCTCTGGCTGTCCAGCTGCTCTTTGTTTCTGGCCAGTACCAGATCTGCTGGATCTGTTTGTGCCATGCTTTTGCCTTCAGGCAGTGCCTCACTGGGTCAGCAAAGCCGGGGGACAGTATTTCAGAGGAATGACGCATAGGTGCTTTTAGGCGCTGCTTTGTGGGATGCGGTACAGTAGATGAAAGGGGCTGGAGGCTGTAACCACAGGACACGTTGCTGCTGCCTGGGGACTGTGTGACGCTGCAGCTCGCTGCCAAGGGGCAGTGCCTTCAGCTGCTGCTGACTACTCAGTATTTCATAAATGGGGACGTGTAAACTGAAGCTGCTGTTGACCTGGTGACCTTCAGACTAGGGAATACCTTACCCTTTTGAGTGGTTCAGTCTACTCAAAAGTAAAATGATGCCACAGTGATGAATGTGGGGTATGAAGAAGGTAGAAAGAAACAAAGTAGCCCTGGTTTCTGGAGAGAGAAGAAAAAAAAAAAGTCCAATTTGAAGATGTAATCTCTGAAGCTGTAGTTAGGAAAACAATTGCTTGCATTATTGCCCAGAAGTATAGGCAAAGCATGTGCAGTGCTGAGGAAGGAATGACCAACCATCATTACTGCTGGTAAGCACACATCACTGCTGTCAGATCTACTTAAGGAAGTCTTTTGTTTGAAAATGGGCTGAGATGTTCCTCCTGACAGGAGCAGGAAACTCACAGCTCCATTACCCTTCCGGCTCTTCTCAGATACAGGAAGTACAGCACAGAAAATAACATTTTTAATGTGAGTCTTTAGCCTTGCCTGTGAGCCTGCATTGCATACACTGCTTGCTGTCTTAGATAACCCCTTCCTAAAAGTCTTCAGCAAGGGACACTCTGGCTCTGCTAGGACAGGGGAAAGTTCTGCCCGTTTTTTAGTGCAGTGCAGATTTTACCCTTTATGTAAACTGTAGGTGATAATGATCGATTGACCAGAACAAGAAAAAGGCTGGTGACCTACCAAACCAGCAGTTAGCCACACTGCTATCTGCCTACGTGGTGCTTAGCCTTGTTCGGGAGCTGGAGTTAAACTATCCAGTATGTGGCTGGGAGTCAAATAGAACAATTGTTTAAACCCATTGATTCATTGTCTGGGCTTGAGGAACATTATCTCTGAGCCTCAGCTCTCTTGACGTGAACTAACTTTGGTTTTGTGACTTCAAGGAGCATGGTTCACCTTTGGAAATACTCCTAAAGAGAAACTTTGTAGTAGCCACCAACCACCACCCTGAACGGATCCTGGATCCGACATTACTGGTGGAATAACAGCTGAGAGCGGCGAGGCCTGGAGCTCTGGAGTTGTGTGACAAGGGTTTTGGGGGGAGATGGGAGGCTTTTGTACAAGGTTTATTTTTAAATGGTTTCAGTGGTCTGGAAGCTCTGGTATGCAGTTTTATTTTTTTTTTATAGATACTTTACAAAACAGCAGTATCATGTGATCGCTCACATGCCCCCAGAGCCTGAAATACTGGCTTTATTACAAGCAGATTTGTTAGTCAAGCAAATCTGATTTGTGGTACGCTATTCTTCTCCGATTCCCTGAGAAGCTTAACTGCTGTGATGAAGCAAATTGTGCTTGTATATTGCTGTTCAAAAAGCTACACAATTTTGATACAGAGGAGATGAATTCCTGCTGTGTGACGCAGGCTTTCCCCAGAGGTTTGTGCTTGTTGATCTGGTACAAGCTGCACGCTTTTGCTGGGTTGTGGAGCACTGAAAGAGCACCTTAAATATATAAAACAGTTTGCTGGTAGAAAAGGCTCTGTAAAAGCAAGTCAGGCTCCAGCACTGCAGAAAGGATGACCGTTGCCTAATTCCTATACTTTTACATATACTCACTGTGGTAGGACTTCTAACTTCTGCCCAAGATGGGCAGTGTATGAGGAACTGCTCACCAAGGATGGCAGCTTGCATGTGGATAATGTGCTTCAGCCAGCCACATGTCCTAGGCACTACAAATGCTCCCGAGATGCTGCCAGCTGATGGAAGCGTTTTGGTTTTTTTTCCAGGTCAGCTTTGCAGTGCTGCTTGGGGAGTTGTGTGCATCTCTGTTTCTGGCAGCTGGCTTTAACTGTTTCAGATCAATAATTTGTGGTGTTAGCTGCTTAATTCACTAGGCTTGCATGTATCCAGACCTGTAACATCTTTTGTCCAGTGAATGTAAATATCCATGGTTGTTTAAAAAACTGCTCCCAGGGGCAGCCCTGTGTCTTCCAGCCTACAGCTGCTGCTGTCCATACCTTGAACTGACCTCCTGGGTCTCTCCTGGGCCATGGCACCGTGTTTGTTATCCAGCTTATGTCAGGACACACAAAGCATTTGGTCTGACAGTGCGTGGCTGTGGTTCTGCTCCAGCTGTATCCACACAAACACTGTAACTCCAGTTAATAGACAGCCTGAGAGAGGAAAGCTATTGTGAAGAAGAGTAAAAGATGGTCTTGTTCAAAGGGGTCTTGAGTATTATGGTGTTTGCTAGATGATAAAGTGTTGTGTAGAAGCAATCCTGGAAGGTGGCTGAAGAATCTAATTTGTCTTGTGTGTTTCTTCTCCCCCGATGCCTGTCATTTCAGATAATAGTAGACGATGATGATAGTAAAGTCTGGTCACTGTATGATGCAGGACCTAGGAGTATTCGGTGCCCGCTCATATTTCTCCCTCCTGTAAGTGGAACTGCAGATGTGTTTTTCCAGCAAATTTTGGCGCTGACTGGATGGGGCTACAGAGTTATTGCTGTGAGTATTCTCTGTCTTGTGTCAAAGTTAGTATTACTTGTGCTTGTTGCTGTCATCAGAGGTTGGATAATGAAGATGAACAACTTAGTTTTGACTAAGGGAATCCATCAAAAACTTGGTGCTAGTTGTACTGTGGAATATGTAGCATTGCAGGTCCAGGCTGAAATCTGCGGTATGTTTATGGCAGTATTTACCCAAAGCCTTTGTGTGTGGACATTATTAATTACTCAGTCTGCTTTTTTCCCTTGTGTGCCCTGAGTGCCAGTCATTCTTGCCTCCAGCTGTATCTTTATTAGCCATGAGGCAAATGTGAGTTAGTTCAGGGTTTCCATGTTTTCCTTAGGGTTGGTGGATAACCTGGTTCTTAGCCTGCATCGCTGCAAGTGCTAAGTCACTCTGCAAAATCCTAACAGCGTGCTCTTGTCTGGCTTCTCAGCTCCTGAGCTGAACTGAGATTATTGAGCTGTACAGTATTTCTGCTAAACAGTACGGCTTTAGGAATGCTGCTGTATCTCTTGCGGCAGTTAACGATCTCTGTACCTGCCAACTCTACGTGCTACAAAATTGCTGAAAAATCCTCCCAGCCTCTCCTGCCACTGATTAGAGTGAAGCAATGCTGTACTTTCCCCTGCAAGTTTGCTTTCCAGTACTTTGAGTTGTGTATTTTTGTGCAAGCGAGGGGGAGGTGTTTGCACCCTGGGGAGTTAGGGACCTTGCTGAAGAGCTTGAGCCTCATGACACAGGAGAGGCAGGTTGCTACCTTGAAACCTTTCATGTGAGAATTGGTATAGCTTTCAAGCAGACAGCTGATGGGTACTGCTCCGAGGCTGGCTTTTTCTAACCTTGTGTTATTTTAGTTGCAGTATCCAGTGTACTGGGATCACCTTGAGTTCTGTGATGGATTCAGAAAACTGTTAGACCACCTTCAGCTGGATAAAGTGAGTGCTCAGAGATGGGGAAATGGATGTATAGTTGCAATAAAAACCTGGTGTTTGAAGAGTCATTTAAAAGAAAGGGTATAAAATATGACACAAACATAGCCTATAAATAAAGGAGGCTGTGTTGCAATTTTACATTTGAAACTAGTTTATTTTTGAAGGTGAATACCCTTGAAAATTGTCATACTTGGCCTAAATTCAACTGCTATTCTAGGCCTATTAAATTGCATTGGTTAACTTCAGTTTTTCATGAGATCTCATGGAAGTTATCCTTCCTAATTCGTGTAGTACAGAATACCACAATAAAGTATCTTGGATTGGAAAGCTGTTGAAGACAAAGTGAAATGTTTGATTTTTTTTATTTTCTTAAGCTTGATGAGCACACAGAAACATGAACTGTGATCTGGAAACACTTCCCTTTTTCAGTATTTATCACATTTATATCATGCAAAAAATCAGAAGCTGAACAGAAGAGTGATTCTTTGAAAAAAATGGCTTATGACAACAGTGGAATTTGGATGACTGATTTTTGTAATGAAACATCGTGCTTAGAGTTCACATCTCATAAGTGTAACATGATTCTTTTTCCTTTAATTAGGTTCACCTTTTTGGAGCTTCTCTGGGAGGCTTTCTAGCTCAAAAATTTGCTGAATACACACACAAATCTCCCAGAGTTCAATCTCTGATCCTGTGTAATTCCTTTAGTGACACTTCTATCTTCAATCAGACATGGACAGCAAACAGGTGAGGGAGACTGAGACAAGCCTGCAGATTCATGGCATTAGTTTTTTTGCAGTGAAATGTCACGCTGACCTGGTTTGATGTGCATCTAACCTGTTTCCAGCCTGGGGGAGGGAGGTGCGGGGTGGAATGCTTGTGACTTTTAAAGCCATGCCGCAAGGAGAATGGAAGTTTTTTAGAGTGATGAAAGTGTTATTCACCTTGTTTAAAATACATTTTTGCAATGTAAGGTTAACTGCTTCCCAGAACATTTTGAGTACCTAGCTGCCAGGTTTTCCATCTCAGTGCTCTCAAAGCTTCTTCAGGTTTTCATTTGAAGTTAAAGCACAAAGTCTGTGCAAGGAAAGGGAGTGCTTACAACAGAACATGTTAATGTTGGAGTCCTGGATGCTTGAAGATTGTTACATCTTGTTTCTGTTTCAGCTTTTGGCTGATGCCTGCTTTTATGCTGAAAAAAATTGTCCTTGGGAATTTTGCATCTGGTCCTCTAGATCCTGAAATGGCTGATGGGATTGATTTCATGGTGGACAGGGTAGGTAGCTGTGTACGCTAACGGCTGTGGTGTCAGTCTCTGTGAAAGATTTACTTAGCAGGAGGTTGTAGGTGTTTCTGCTGCTTTCTTCATTTACTTTCCCGGAAGGGAGGAGTGAGGAATAAATTTTTAGCAGGTATTGACTGTCACAGTTCCAGCAGTTTCACTGATGCTGTGACTGTCTACCTTACAGTTCTGTTTATGTAAATCCGGAGTTAAACTGAGGTGGAAGAGAAGAAAGTGCTGGGATGCATCTGTAGGTTCTGGGGGCAGGAGCAACTAATGGAACATGTTTTAAGCATTTGTCTCATGCAGAGTAATGCTAAATTGGAACTGTAATCTTCATCTGAAGTGCAGTCATGTTTTCCTTTAACTTCTCTTTGGCTGTATTGTTAATATTGCATTAACTTCCTGCAGTGAAATATGTTGCTAATCAGTGTTTCTCTCTACTGAAAGCTGGAGAGTCTAGGCCAGAGCGAGCTTGCTTCAAGGCTTACTCTCAACTGCCAGAACTCCTATGTAGAACCTCATAAAATTCGAGACATCCCTGTAACCATTATGGATGTAAGTTAATCTCCATGTAATCCTTTTTTTTTTTTTTTTTTTTAACAGTTTCTCCCCTTGACCTGGATATCCACCTGGATATCCAGATGGGGCCTAGATATTCTGTTAGCAACTTGCTAACTATTTGTGGCATGTAACTTCATATTTAGATAAGCCACCTACTGACTGAGCAACACCGTGACTCTTCTGTGTTAAATTATGAATTAGATATTCTGTGCAATAACAGAGTCATATGTTTATGTATCACAGCGTTAGCATTCTAGCTGTCAGTGCCTAACACAGAATCATGGAACGGTTTGGGTTGGAAGAGACCTTAAAGATCCTTTCATTCCAACCCCCCTGCCCTGGGCAGGGACACCATCCACTACACCAGGTTGCTTGTTTTCTGTTTCTTCAACACTGCTCCAGAGAAGCTGAGAATTGCTTCTAGGAGCAGCACGTATCCAGTCTGATTTAATAAGCAAAATCTGAGATTCAGAGCTAACTCCTGTGACTTGTTATGCAGGTATTTGACCAAAGCGCACTTTCTACTGAAGCAAAAGAAGAAATGTATAAGCTCTATCCTAATGCCAGAAGAGCTCATCTCAAAACCGGAGGCAACTTCCCCTATCTCTGCAGGAGTGCTGAGGTCAACCTATATATTCAAGTGAGTCTCTGCACTCAAACCCAATCGACCAATGCATTCAGCCAGAACAGCTGTAGGAAGCACCTTTTCTGTGCTTACTTTTATTTTTTAGCTTGCCTGAGCTCTGTTTGCTCCGGCTTGCAGATAGCTGACACAGGGAGGGCAAGGCTGGGAGCAGCCACGTTCACGGAGGGCTGGCTTTGGGGGTTTGGCTGTTGCCTGTTTCCTCTGTCCTCTCTCTGAACATCTTGTACTCCAGAGCCATGATTTCATCCTCTCAAAAATTATTCTGAAAGAATGCTTCTCTTTTACCAAAACCTTGTGCTTCTGCACCTGTTTCAGTGTTATTTTCCATGTGCAACAGATCCATTTACTGCAGTTCCACGGTACCCGGTATGCAGCCATCGATCCCTCCATGGTCAGCGCAGAAGAGCTGGAAGTCCAAAAGATCCGTCTTCACACCAGCAATGAGCAAGAAGAGCAGTAGGTTTTGGGTGCCGGTGAAAATGAGGAGTTGGTTTGGTGGTCTTCCTGTGTACAATCAACTGTTCCTACTCTGCCTTTTTCCTTGTGTTAACCGATTATCACTGTGTGATTCCAACAGGATCAATAGTCAGTGAACTACCCACGGACAGTAACCTCTGGAAGTGTGACAGGATAGGTCTGTTTAATTTTTAGTCTTTGAATTCAAGGAGGCTTCCTTTGAAGATTACAGTTTTAAAAACAAAGACATTTTTGCTACCAAAGTCGTCACTGTCATGTTCTTAAGCAGAACAATATTTCTTTTTATATTTTTCACTCAGCTGTATATATTGCCACATGCAGATTGTGTACTTATAAGCTGACATATATTTTTGTTGAATATTTGGTTTAAAAGGTGTTTAAGTGACAACATTGCCGCCACTCACTTGCTTCATATGTTGTGTTGTTAGTTCATTTCTATTTGAAATAAAGCATTTGAATTTTTAACTTTCTTGCTGTTTAAAAATGGTTTTCAATAAAACTTCAATTTCAGCAGGTGTCTCCTGTTTTGACTACGAGAGAAGAGCAGTGTAGCTTACTGCAGTCCTGGTTTGCCTCTACAAGCACCTCAAGAAATTAAGAAAACCACCACCTTCTGCTTGAATTCCCCCCAAGCTTTAATCACTAGGTTGCACTGGTTTAGCTCTAAGTAAGAATTATGTAGTATTTTTTTAATAAAGAATAAGGCACAACTTGCAAATTTAAGGGTAAAATCTGATTTTATTGAAATACAGACGTTATTTTCCCCTTGAAACACTGTAAGAAATAAATATGAAGTATTACACAATGAATTGGTATTTAAGAAAGCTGTATGTCTTTGTCAGAGGCTGTGTAGATAACCAATGACAACTCTTACACTTTTCAAGCTGTAACCTAAGGGATTAAAGAAGTTACTTTTATGCAGTACTTCTATGCTAATCTACACTTCTATATATATAAACGGTATGTGTTAATGTTCTTCTCTGAAACTTCTTTGTGAAGAGTTGAAACATTAAAGATCACAAACCCTTAAGGTTCCAAGAGGACCAAGCAGTAGCCTTGACTTTTCTTAAATTCCTACCCTAACAAGGACGTTATGAACACATCTAAGATAGAATTGATAGATGCCCCCCCAAAAAGGTAAGTAAATAACATTCCTGAAAACAAAGGCTTTCCCCTTGACAACTTAAAAAAATAACAATTAAAAATTTATATACAAAAATGTGATGTAAACAAGTTACAGTAAAATAGTGTAGTATTTCCTGATACAGTATGCCAAGTGAGGCTTGCTCACTGAAGTCTTATTACAGTACCTGCACTGTATGCAACAGCTGATTAAAAATCTCCCTTCTGTGTAAAGAGGCATTTTAGACTGTCAGCCTTTGCTGACACCCTTGCCATTTCAGACCAAGAAGGCGGCAGCAGCGATGCCAGCTCTTTATGCCGATCAGGAGCAGAGTGGGTGTTTCTCCTGTAGCTCCAAGACAAGCCAGGGCTGCAGCAGCTGAAGGAACCTCTGGTGTCCTGCTGTTACATGGCTGTGCACTTCCGTGGAGATGCAGAATCTGCATTTGCTTTTTTCCGAATGCTTTCTGTAAACAAGAGAATGTTCTGCTGCACATAAAGTATAAAGCTGTGGCAGGATGTGTTAATTGATCAAAATAAAAGGGAAAAAAAAATGATGTATAATAGTGGCAAGGGGGCAGGGTGGCTTCTAGCCTGTGTGAACTGAATTCAGTTTTCCTCTGTGTATGTTGTATAACCACAGAATTCAGGTAGTGCTCAGTGTGTATTATTTGGAGGAAGACAAAAGGTATTACCTGCTAAATCTCTTCTTCCAATCCCTACAAGGCCTTCGTACAATCCCTTGATTGGGTTTTCTCCTGCTGCGATCACACCGTGGAGCCAAATAAGCAACATTCTGTGGCCATGTTCCCTGTAGCTTTTAGTGCCTGGCAAGATGAAACCACAAATGTAATCCTGCACACAGCACGCAGCCCTGACCAGAGCAGATTTCTGAATCAGTGGGTTTGGACAGCCCTCCCTCCCCTTTGGATTTTACTAGGAGGTTCTGAAATACAGTTCAGCTTAATTCCTGGTTGCGGTGTGATTGCTAGATTCATGTGAAGCTTAATGGAGTGGCTATGAATGAGCTTGGGCCTGTCAGACAACCTTTCATGGCAATACAGAATTTCTGCCTTCAGAGCACAGCTTAGCCCCTTGCTCGCATCGTGCAAACTACAGGAGTCCTTACAGTAACCGAAACAGCGGTCATCTGTTCCTGAAACTCAGAACCTGATTCTGCTAACATATCTCTTAAATTCTGAATGGGACTTCCCTGACTTCTTGGTTCAGATCCTTAAAAGAAAAAATAAAGCCAGCAAATTTCTCCTGTCCTACAGAACAAGAACTGTGGCAAGAACTCGAAGGTCTGGCAAGTGCCTCAGAAGTGAGCAATGAACCACTAATCCCCATGCTTTTGTGCTTTACTCCTAGACTCCAGTGTGTAAATAACTCCACTAAAACCAGGATTTTTAACCTAATCTTTTGGTTGTTTCAAAAAAGTCAGCTGCTTTTCTTCATGCCTTAGTATTACTACAGACTTGCCTCCTAGAAACACAGTTGAACTGAAGGAAGGGAAATAACCTGGGCAGTGGTTTATACCTGTCCATTGTTGCTCAATAGCCCTAATGTGGGCATCCGTGAATTTCCAGTAATGTGCCAGTTTCTTCCATTCACCAGGTCTGAGGTACTTAGTAGCTAATCTCCACATTACTGAGCGAATGTGCTGTGTTTCCAGCCTGTGATCTTGCTTAAAGGTCAAGTGCTTTGCCACCCAGGAGTCAGAGTCGCTGTTCAGATTGTCCTGCAAAGCCAGAACGGGGTGGGGGGTTCAGCTGGGATGCTGCAGATGTACCTGTCATACTGCAGCCTCCCACGTCCTCAGCTCTGCAGGTGGCTGTGAGTTCCTTCTGCCACAGCACAAATTTTTTATTCTCTTGTTTCACTCTCTTCTAATCAGGCATGTTAACGCATCCTGTTAATAGCAGCTTTGCTGTGGAAGCCCATGCAGATCTCCATTTGCATTTCTACAGTGCCTTTTATCTGAGGCTTGTATGCAGAATCATTTAATTAAATCTCCTTGGTCCCCTGCAACACAGTCGCAGCTGCTCAGCCCCCTTTAAGTGCCAGACTGCAAAGAGACTAAATGACTTTCCCCAGGGCTGTGTGGGAAGCCCATTGCAAGGGCCTGATATACATAGCATTAATCCTGAAGCTGCACCTGAGCCACAGGCGTATGCCTGCCTTTCCTTCTTTTTCCTTCTTTGCTGACTTCCTACAGCACTGCCTTTCCTTCTTTTTCCTTCTTTGCTGACTTCCTACAGCACTGCCTTTCCTGGTATGGGAGGATGCCCAAAGTCTTACCAAGAGGCAAGGGATGTGGTGTTTGGCTGTACTTTCAGCACACCCTCTGCTCAGATTGGTTTGGGCACAGGCTTGGTGTAGGCAGGGTTTCAGGTGGGGGACCGGGGCTGAGCAGCTGCACACGGGACGTGGGACCAGAGAGACTGCTGGGCCACGCTGGGAAACACAGGAGGAACTGCCCCAGCTGCGGGGCTCTTTGAGAGGGAAGTCAGTTGTATGCCTCCACCAACAACTGATCTCTCGGCTTGCAAGAGGTGTCTCCCTTCCACTGTTGAAAAACTCCTCATGTCCCATTCGGTGACCTCAGGCCAAGCATTTTCCTGCTCAGTGCTTCAGTTTCTCCTTCTGGGAAAAGGAACAAATGCTACCCCACTCCCTTCTACAGGGCTTTGGGAACAGCTGCCAAAGCACCTTTGAAAACCCCAGTTGCCTTCAGCACAGCCTGGGGTTTTTAACAACAAGGCTGTTTTGAATGACGAAAGCCTTAAGTAGATGTTGTTGGCAGATGAGGACTTTGTTTTGTAAGGTGATGAAAGTAGAGGTCAGGCCACCACAGGGTGTCCTGTATTTCTTTTCCTTTTGACAGCTGGTAATGTGGAGCCTCAATGAAGAGGGTAAAGCTACACCTGCCCTGCAAAGCACAGGGGATGGTGGTGTAAGCTGCTCACCTTTTCCCATTTGTAAAACCTATCGGCTTTGATAATCATGTCCACCAAGTTGATGTGATTGCCTCGGGCAGCGACATCCAGAGATGTTTTCCCTTGCTGAAATTAGAAGGGGAAAAATGAGCTTGCATGCTTAGGGGGCACAATCTCCATGCCCACCCAGCAGTCTGTAGTAGCAGGCAGGATGGCCTATTGAGCAACGCACCCAGCCGGGATGAAGGACCCCTGTTCTCTACCTGTAAAGACATAGATGTGAGCTAGCTTTGAGCTACTGCATGCAGGGCATGGGAAGTAATTTTCTAGGCTGTGCAGCATCTCCCCTGTCGCCACAGGGGACCTGCCTGTTTGGCAGGAGCAGTTGGGAAAGCATCCTGCAACCCACAGTGGATGGCAGGGTGCTTTCAGGCTGCACAGCAGGTTTGCTGACACCAAACTGAAGTGATTTATACAACCTCATTAAATTTATAGGCTCCCCATATGTATGATTAGAAACGGTCTCCTAGAAGCACAGGCTGACGGGACTATGAAAATGTAATTACACTCCTTACATGAACATGATTTTGGACTGGTTGGGGTCGGGGGGGATTTGTATTTATATCTACAAGCATATAGCAGAAAGCAACGAGATTTGAAAGTTGCGTGAAGGAAAGCGAGCCAGCCCAGCCACGAGGCATGACAGTGAGAACGGTTCTAGCCTCAGATGTGAGCAGAAACCTAATTTCCCACAGCAAAGTGTGAATGTGTTCCCTGCACTGTCTCACTGCGGTTCCACAGACTGCTGGAAGGTGGCAAACGTTCACTGCAGCTGAAGGCCGTCCCAGCCAGGTGGCTTCAAGTCTCTATGTGCTTTAACCCGCTGTGAATAGCTGGCATTATCTTAATCTCTGCCCAAGCCCCCCTCAGCATTTTCTGGGCACATGCCATCCTTGCAGGCTGCACAAAGCTTGCCTGATTCCTCTAGAATTCTTTTTGTTGGTTTAATTAAAGGGTAGAAGGCCTGGACACTGGTGTCAGATCAATACTATTCAGGTACTTTTAACCTATTAAAACATCTGTGCTGTAATTCTTGAGGTATATTTTTTATCATTATTAGGGATGTTTGATATTAACGTGCACGATAGCACGAGTAGAAGGAACTAGAACAACTCTGAGAAAAAAAAGTTTGCTCACTCTGTGAACTGTTTTCTACCTTCCTAAGAACCAATCACTTCTTTCTGGGAAAATACATCAAAATAACCTACTAAGCAGTGTTTCAAGGCTTTATCCCTGGAAATATCCAGATTTTAATATTACTAGCATCCCTTGAAAATGATGAAAAACAGTGACAAAGACCATCTATATTTTCCCTCTGTACCTCCACAGAACCTATTCAACCCATGGAGACATTCACCTTGTCTGTTAGCTTCAGATTAACTCCTGCGACAAGAATCATCTCGGCAATGTCCTGCCTGCCATGCTCCGCAGCGATGTGGAGTGAGGTCTGCTGCCTCTACAGAAGGAGGGTGAAAGGACTAAATTTCAGAGAAGAAAAAGTGTGAGGCTGGAAGGACAGGACAGAACAATACCAGGAGGAAGCACTGTAAGAACGCTGTCATCTCTGCCCTCCTTTCCCTCTATCACTTTTCAAACTGAGGGCCAAACACCCTCCTACCTCAAACTGGAGTTGGGTTCCTGAGACTGAGCAGAACTGATCTGTCCCTGTCCCAGCACCAGCACTAGGAAGCCTCCTTGACAACATTTCAGTCCAAAGAAGGAACTTCTTCAGTTCCATAAAGCTCCCTAGGGTCATTTATAAGACTATACTATTTCCTGTTATTTAAACAATATCTGCAGGCAGACAGTTTGGCAAAGGGAGGAAAGGACCTGTGCCAATTCTTTGTTCCCGGGACACAGGGCTGGGTTAATGTGTATGCACTGTAAACTGTATGTACCTTGGGACTGTTTAACGGAAACAACTAAAATCAAACAAAAAATGTGGCAATTTTATGGTGTCATCAGGAAAGAACATCACTACAAGAATGAACATTAAATAAAGCATCACAAACAAGCTACAACAAAGTCCCTCATTCACAAAACTATGATTTGGTGAGACAACCAGCTACCTCCAGGCTTGCCTCCTATTCTCATCCCCCCAAACACTTAGCAGAATATCTTCTGGCCTGAAAATTCTGCCACCTTCTTCCAGCAGGGAGGAAAGAATCTGACTATGCAACGTCACTTTGCACAGGTCCCAGGGGAATGACACAGTCCATGTGTTGAAAGCCATCAAGCTATTACCTCACTGCAGCGATCCAGAATCATTTCACAGGTTTCATGTTTCCTAAGTTGCGCTTCCAGGTTTTCTCCATTTTAAAGCACTCCTCTTTAATCCTGTCCCCAAGGTGATCAAATCCCCCATGAAACTGGTTCACATTTCAAAGACAAAGAATAGGAACCGCAGTCTTACATTATCTGGAATGTCAAGGTCACACTCTGCATCAATGAAGAGCTTCACCATTGCTGGGAAGTTGTGCAGTACTGCAATGTGTGTCGCTGATGCGTTTTGCTGTGGAAAGTAGACCCTGTGCTTAGGAAGAGCTTATCTCAGGGCACTGAAAGGACCATGCTGTGCCCAGCATGCCTTACTCTAAGGCAGCTGCCAGCCTGGACTGGGGGCAGACTGGGGATGCTGCCCCATAAGCACAAGCCCCGTAGCAGCACTGGTCCTTTCGGAGTTGCTTTATGCTCTTGAGCAGCTTTATAAACTGGCTTTGCCTTTCGTAAGTGATGAGAGCATTGAGCAGGACTTACATGATTAACAGCATCCGTGTGGATTCCTGCATCCATGAGGATCCTTGCTATCTCCTCATAGCCATGCAGGGCTGCGTAGTGGAGGCAGTTCATCTTCTTCTGAGAGGCATGTCAGAAGAGACGGGTATTAGTCAGGGCTTCTTCTCAGAGGCTGCGGTGTTACAAACTATCAACAGAGATCTCCCCGCCTCCCCCATACCCCCATACTGACAAATTCATACAGAATGTCCCCACAGCCAAACCAGTTCCAGGGAGCTTCACCCATCTCTTTGTATAAAGTCACGTGTGCTTTCCTGTGGACTCCCTGCACTATTTTTGAAGTGCTGGGCTCCACATGGCCTCACCCGATCACGGGTGCCCTCCCTGGGAGACCACGGGCCTGGGCAAAAGTCCACAAAGTAGTGTTTGGAAATGGAGCCACTTCCATGGAGCTAACCTGGGTTTGGGCATTGACATCAGCACCTGTTTCCAAGAGCAGCTTCACACAGTCACTGTGACCTCCCTCAGCAGCCAGGTGCAGAGCTGTAAGTCCTTCCTGGACAAAACAAAAAAGGAGACAAGCAGCATTTCTGTAGACGAGGCCAAGAAGAGGAGCAGAATGAGCAAGCCTCTACCCCATCTTCTGAATCCACGACATGTTAAAATACCAATTCTGAGGGCCAGGGATCTCCAATCGATTGTTAGGAAAATAAAGGACACTATTACCTGCCACCAACATTAGAGTACTGCTCTGTCCTTATGCCACTGGAAACAGCTGGCCTGTGGGCCACAAGACAGACACCGCGTCTACCATCTTTCCTCCCCTTCAGCCCATCAGCAAACAGAAAAGAATTTCACGTGGACAATGAAGACAAACTGTTTTCCTGGAGTAGCCCAGAGACAGCCATAGGCAGAACTGGAAACCCATGGCCCTCAACCACTGGTTCTTCTTTCTAAGAGCTACAGCTCATTTCTTTACAAGAAAACAGAAACAAGCAGAATCCCGAAGTGATTTAATCTGGTTTTATTATTGCTCTTTGCACAAAAGGGAAGACAAATGCTACCAGTTACCAGAGAAGGTGGTTTCCCCTTTCTTTCAGATCCTAATCACAATCAAATACACTTTTCAAAGACAGTAACTAAATAAGACTAAAAAAAATTGCTGATAAACTTAATTGGGAGTGTGCCCTGAAATAAATAACAGCGCTCCTAAACCAATATTTGCTATCTAAATCATTAACTGTGTACCAGCCACATAATTTTCCAAAGCAGGTCTGGCAAAGAGAGATCTCAAACAGAAGGTCCATATGTTCAGTGACTAAGTCAATACTATAAAGCATAGTGAAGTTTAGTTTAAAACACACTCAATAACCATTTAGGCACTTGAATTTACAAGGGTCAGGGAGAAAAAGGGAGATTAAATGGAGTGATACGGTAGGTCAGCAGATAGAGCAGGAAGAAAAGGCAATATTTTAGAATGCGATATCAGTCCAAGAAGCGTGCTGCCTTTCACTGATACTCTGCAAGTGTGACCTGCAGTTACACACGTACACTTCAGATAAAATCAGCTATCTTCTAGACCTCTCCTGTCGATACTGACTGTTCAGCCTGATGACTGTGGCAGGAGGTTATTTCTAGGGAGGGAAAGGGCGAAACTGACACAGTTTTTATTTCATTTAAGTGTACTTACTAAGTTCTTTCCATCAAGGTCCACTCCAATGTCTACAATCTTCTGCAGTACAGAGAGGTGTCCATTTTTAGCAGCTAAATGCAATGCTGTGTTTTCTTCCTGAAGGTAAACAACACTTCGTACATGTATGTACCACAAGACTGAGTGTTCATACACCACAGCCTTGCACAGAGTATATCCAGGGTGGCTGAAAAGGGGGGTTGTAACCAGTAACAAGAGTCTGAAACAGTTTTCTAATAGCTGCAGCAGGGAGGGAGGAAACCCAGCTACCTTAAACTGGAGCATGGTCCACTAGGCTTGCTGTGTATGCTGTCTGACAAGTCCTGGAGAGAAATCCAACATGGAGTGAGGTGCAAATGGCTTGCAATTGGATAGGGAAGAAAAGCCCTGATATACCACAACCATAGTCACAACTGCTGAGAACTTGCATGCATGAGCCTCTTCTGGTATCCTGTTCCCTGACTTTCACAGCCCCTAATTCTTGGACTTCACCTCCCTTGCATGTGGTTTTATGCCTGTACCTTGTCTTTGGCACTGTGAGAACAACCCAGTCGAATCAGGAACTCTACCACCTCCAGCCGCCCATACTCTGCAGCCAGGTGAAACGCTGTCCTGTCCATCTTCGCAAGAAAAAAAAAAGAATTATAGTCCAAGAAAAGCTCAGAAAACACAAGATTAGATCACCTTCTGCAAGCAGTACAATAATGCCTTGGGCAATAACCCAGTCCACAGGGGGGGGAAAGTGCTGCACTTCAAAAATAGTTACCTTTCATTCTGTTGTTAACTTTTATACTGCTTTACATTTGGGATGACCCTAACAAAACAAGGTCAAGAGAACTACCCACTGGGGCTAACAGCTCCAGGCACTTTGGTCTCACCAAACACTGGAAAAGAGATCTTTTCAGTATTTATTTCATATATATAGGGGATAATAAGTAGTTTACTAAAAGCAACTACGGATAAAAAAATGGAATTACTATCTGAGATCCCAGTTATTGAGTGAGTCAGAACTCCCTTGGGGGAAAGGCAGATCTCTTGTTACTTTATTTAACTCCCAAGCATCAGAGTGGGGACCACTCTTGGAACCATAAAGGCCATGGAGTCAAAAAGAATGTGCGCTAGCTCCTGTGTGTTCTTATGCTGTCTCCAGGAACAGATCAGCCAATGCTGGAACATGCTGGGAGAGGGTTAGCTTTGGTTATTACTTATCCACAATACCCTCTGAAGCATCAGCTGCAAGAGAGGAGGACACTGAAATTCCTGAATTTATTCTATAAAAGGCTACATTGCGAAGCCCTGGCTGCCAAAGCTTTACCAGAGCCAGAACCCCCATCGACCCTAAGCCCCCCTCTTCAGGAGGGCTTCCGGGAGTAGCATCTGATTCTGAGTCTCTTCCCAAGACAAAGGGCAACATTCCTGCTAAGCTTGGCAGAGGAAGGTCAGACCTGACGAAACAAAGCAGTGAAGAGCCTTCCTACCTTGTCTGTCTTATCCACACACATGTCCTCCAGGTCCTCCATGATGAACTCCATCACCTGGATGTGTCCCCTCTGAGCCGCACAGTGGAGCATGTTCCTGCCATTCTGGAGAGGAGATAAAGGACTGCTCATTTAACAAGTCCAAGATCACGGGACAGTCTGTTTTAACAATGTGATCCTGTTAGCAAAGAACCATTCCATGCCTTCCTGTGCCTCTAGGGCTAAACTAGCCTGTGCTGCACACAGCACGTTACGACTGAAGTATTAATGTTCCTTTTCCCAACCAAGGCCTATTTTAAAATACACGAACTGCTGATTCACTAAACCCATGTCCCATTTCTGTAACACCTGCCACAACAACACTGCACAAATATGAGCTAAGCAAGCTGTGTACATCTCTATAGCTACAATTATTACATGTGTAGGAATAAGGCAGAAGTGCAAATCTTAGTTCACAGGTAAGCCTCTCTCTCTCCCCACACCATCACTGGCTAGAGGCACGTGACAGACCCAAACAGGGAGACTGCCTCACCCTATTGACACAGTTAATCTTGGCCCCAGCACTGACGAGGATCTGCAGGACGTGGAGGTGACCGAACCAGGCAGACAAGAGAAGTGCATTCATTCCAAACTGGGTGGAAAAGAAGAGAGATACTTACAGCTAAACTGCAGCCACCACCATCCCCACCCACCCTGGAGGCAAGCTGTTCCTTTAGCTTCATGAAGTTTCCCAAACATTTTTGTTTCTTTCTGGGGTTTTTTTAGCCCCTTTCTCCAATTACTATTATTCCTGCCACAGATGGTTGCAGCAGCTGAGCAGAGACCTGCCTCTTGACTGCCACTTCCTAGTCAATGGTGTGTATTAGCCTGGTTGTTATGGGGGAAAGAGAACTTGCTGGCTGTCCCTGTCTTCTCACAAGCCCCAATAACAGGACCAGAAGCAGCCAAACATCCCCGTGCTATACAGGAAACCTCACAGATTCTACCAGCCTACTTCCTGGTCACTGTGCAAGGAAAAGGCCAAAAGACAGAGCACTGACACCTCTGAAAACAAGGCTTGCTCCAGAAAGGCACTGCACCTGCCTCAGCAGGGAGGCCACAGCTTCTCAAGCACTGCAATGCCTTGTGCCACCCACCCAGGGCTAAGGTGAAGTCTGTAACTGCTGGCCCAGCACCCAGCCCCCAGCGCTCCCCCAACACATTTGCAGGACATGCAAGGGAGAGTCGCCTTTGTACACTGTCTTCGTCATCCACTGGGAAATCGTGATCCAGGAGCAGTCGCACAGCATCCACGTGGCCTGCTCCTGCAGCCCAGTGCAGGGCAGTCCGGTCTATCTGGAAGGGGAGGAAGGAGAGAGGGAAGGCTGATGTATGCAGAGCGCATGTGTATCTCCCAGTCTTCATGAAGGCCAAAATCTCCTTTGCCATCCATGGAGCCAGAATTTCTCACACTGTACAGGGTTTTCTTCGGACACAGCCATCTGTCTCTTTGCTGTCTTCTCAGGTAGACGGGTGCTAGTCACCTTCTACTCAGAAACTGCAGTTCTGGACTATAGCAACAGCACAGGAATTAAAAACATCGCTGACCGTCAATGGACAGATTGAAACAGCAGGGATGGGTGCAATCCCCTATTTCCAGGAACCTACTGGTCAACAAGGGGGAACCTGCACCAGGAACTAAGTTACACCCACAGCCTTGGCGTAAAGAGATAGCAAAATCAAAGCCTTTCATTGGAGCTGTATCTGACACACAGGTTGCAAGGGGAGGCATAAATTACCACCCTCTCTCAGCACTTGCAACTTTCCAGTCTGACCAGGATGACAGCGCCGTGGGTTTCAGTGTATTGTGAAACTCATCAGTTGCCACAGGCCCTATTTAGCACTGGGCAGTGTATTTTAAAGCTTTGACCAATTGAGCAGCTAATGAGAAGAGTAGCATTAAGGAGCTGCAGTTCTGAAACATGCCCTCAGCACTTCCTGCAGCTTGGAGGTAGAAAACCCCAGGACTTACATTGTTTTTTGCTTTGATGTCGACCCCTCTCCTGATGAGCTCCTCCATCCTGGCTGTGTCATTACGCTTTGCCGCATCATGGAACTCCTTCTCTGAATGAAGCACTGCAACAGAGACACAAGAGCAGGCATTAACAGTGCTGGCAAGGAGCATGGAGCAGCATGCCCGAACAAATCTCCCCTGCATCTCACCGGCCCCAGTGGCTTCAAGGAAGGATGACTGCAGAAAGATTCTTTCAGCAAGAATTCCAGCCGAACAAACATTGGCATGTTTGCTGGGTTTGTCCTCTCCCATTATCTCCCCTTCCCTGAGTACCTGGTGTGACACCAGTGCTCTTCCAGTCCTACCAGCTTTTCTTCTAACTCAGTGTCCTCTGCATGGCCTTGTTCCAGCTGCAAAACCTTTTGATCCATTAGGTCCATGTTCACTGGGCATCCTCTGAGGTACAGAGCTGGTGTGAGGTCTCAGGCAGAAGACACTGACTCTTTTCTCCACCCCTCCACTTACATCCCACTGCTCTACAAGGAGGCCTTTACACATGGTCCTGCTGTCCCCCTCCAGGTAACATGAATCAGTCAAGCAGCACAAAACTGCTAGCCTGGCCTGTGATTAGTGTTGCATCTCTTAATAGACCGTTGCAGTTCTGCACATAATTTACCACAACCAGCAGTATTTGTCCTGCACAGTTAGGCATAATTTAAGAGCGTTTACTCTCCATGTTGGGCCTTGCCCCAGCAATCTTCTCCTTGATCAAACAAACCTTCCTGCCAAGAAACGAGAGCAAGGCTGTGACTCTGGGCCTGCTGCATCCTGACAGGGAGGCTCTGGAGGCTTTTGGCAAGCCTGGTGTCAGTCTTTGCTGGACTTAGTCTCTGTCCTAATGCTTTTTGGGGAAATCTTTTGAGAAGTGCTTGTGTCAGACCCTCACCCTGTTACATCCCACTGGAGAGCTGGCTCAGAGGTTCTGCTCTCTTTCGCATTTCTGCAGATCTCAGGCTGCAGTTTGAGGGTAGCAGGGGCTCAACGCACCTGCAGTTTGTCTCAACATATTGGCTAGACACTAACCACAGGCCACACAAGAGGCATCAAAACATATTATTGTTCCCATTCCACCACACTGAGGAGATAAACAGGAGACTTGCTGTCTAAATAGCACTACCACATTTGTCTCTGGAGGGCACAGAAGAAAGGCACCACTACTGTGGGCTCTTCAGGCAGCAGAGGTATAACCTCATCCTCCAGTTTCTGTTCCTCTTACCTTCAAACAAAAAATTTTAGCTCAAGAAAAACACAAATAACACAAACCTTAATACCAGACAAGGGAATTTAGGAGTGTCGGACCTACTGCTACAATTAAGGCAGTAGGATTTGGACACTGATTTCTGCAGGAACAGGATTTTCTACACTGTATATTGAGATCCTGTTCTCATCTGGTCAGGTGTGTTAACAGGGCTGCATTTTTACACCACAAGGACCCTTCATTTGAGGGGAAATATCTGGAGAACTTGGGAAAATCTGTAGAGTTTATGTTAATTAATTAATAGTTAATTAACAACACTGATGGCTTATCTCCATTCAGTGGAGTAAATCCTCCGTTTCAGTTAAGCAAATGTTGCTGCACCTGCTCTCCAGGTGACAGCAATGTGTTCTTACATTTTACGATGGCACAAAGCATCATTGCCAACAGATGTCAAACTGCCCCTTGACTTATTTACTCTTTCCTCTACCTGTGAAGATGCAACAATCAACCTGGCATCGCTAAGGCTGCAGAAGTCTCAATTTATTTCTTTTCAGCAACACATAGGAAACAATTTGACAGCCTGAGTTTCCTATTTATTGTCCACACAGGCGAAGTAATGTAATGTAAATGTACGTGCACCCCCCATCATAGCACACACCCTTCCAACAGCTGCATTCCCATAGATATTTAGCAGTTTTCTTTCTCCTTCAGGCTCAGGTTCTGGGGTATTTCATACCTGATGGTACTGAATATGCATTCAGTTATCCCAAACAGCGTGGAGCACAATTTAAATGATTTGCCCTCAGTTCAATGCACCAGCTCACAGACAGTTTATTATGCAAGAGGTTTAAAAAAAAAAAAGCAGCGAAGGAGATGAAAGGACCGCAAAGGAAGGCGCTGGCATGTCCGCTGGGCGCTACCTGAGGCTGCAGGACACCAAGCCAGCCCAGGGCGGCCGGGGACCGCTCCGTGAGGGGGGCAGAACGGCGCGGGGGTGGGGGGTACCGGGGTTACATGCAGCACCTTAGGCATGCAGGATGCTTTGGGCAAAAGCAGTGGCGATTGCCGCGTAGGTTACGCAGCTGCGTTGTTTCTGAACGGATTTTTACAGGTTGTGTTATTCCTAAAAGCACCGCGGCCCTGCCGCACAGCCCCCCGCCGGCACGGGCCCGGGGAGGCCGGCGCCCCCTGCCGCCACACAGCCCCCCCCGAGCGCGCAGCGCCTCCCGCCCCGCCGGGCAGCCCCCCTCGCCCCCACTCACGGCTGTCGTCCTCCGGCGCCACGCCGGCCTCCATGCTGCCGCCCGCCGCCGCCTCGGGGCGGGCTGACGGGCGCGGCCCCGCCGCTTCACGGGCGGGCTGGCTGCTGCGCCGTAGGGCGCCTCTCGAACTGTCATTTAAAGGAAAATAAAATAAAATAAATGCTCTTTCCGACGAGCACGGTGCTTTCCGGCCGTTTTGGGGTGACTTGAGGGGCGAACATCCAGCTGGCGCCATTTCAGTCAGGGGATCGCACGGCTGTTACCTGGGCCGGTGCCCCCCTTTACCACAGCGTGGCTGGGACAAGTGCTCGTACTCCGGGGCTGTGAGTGGTTTAATTCTGTTCCCAGACCGATTTGGGAGGAGAGGGGTTGCTGCTCCGTGGGAAATTGGGGGTGGGATGGTGGTTTTTTTCCCTGAAAGCAGGGTTTTGGTGTTCCCAGGGGATGAGGTGCTCACATCCGCCACACTGCCGGGGTGCAGCAGCAGGTGCGGGAGGGGGTTAAGAGCGCTCATCACTCAGAGTTTTAGTTAATTCTTCTGTCCCAGAATCTGGCTCTGGTTTTGTCTTTTCGTTTCCATTTTGATAGTATGAGGAGAAAGGAATCAGGCAGTGGGCTGAGCTGAGGTTGGGAGAATCAGATCTGTTTTGGTGAGGTCTGAGGTAGGCAGAAAAAAAGGGTCCAAAACGGCCTAAACAATTACAAAACTGGGTGCTTGGTCCTGTCAAGTGTTGTCCATCTCCAGGCCAGAGAGATGATGCTGCTTTTTGATGAAGGACCAGGTCATGGATCTCCTGGCAGCAAACCTTTCCTGCAGCTACACGGGGGCCACCCCTTCAGCCATTTCAGTTCAGCCCATGCAAGGTTGCTGCCATGGGTCTGGCTGCCGCAACGTTCCCCCCGTATCTTAATTTGTCAGGGTTAGTGTGACACATGAGTGTTCCTTGCTCCTTGCATTTTCTTGCCTTTGCCATGTTTGCTTGCACTCAGTCTTGCCATGGATACGGGGTGATAATTGAGTGACACCTCGGGTTGATTGACTCGGTGCTGTTTGTTGGCCTTCAAACGCATAGGAAGGCGCCGCGAGGAGAAGGGAATAACCTGTTCTGCAAACCCAGGATGGGCAGCGTTGGGAGGCATGAGCTTAACTCATGGCAGGCAGGACGTTGGTTCCTCCTGAGTACAGCTTCCCAGCAGCCAAGACAGCAAAGGGGACCAGACTGCAGAGAGGGAGGTTTCTTTGCTGCTGGTCTCAGGACAGGAGAGGTGACATCAGGTCTGTATTCCCTCCCTGTTCCATGCTGGCCTACAGACTTGGTCCTTGTCACGGGCTGTCGCCCCTCCTGAGCAGGACTCCGCGGAGGAGCCTCCCGCAGCCCCCAGCCGCGCCGTGCCGGGGCTTGGCAGCGAGCGCACACCGATCCCGGCGACCACTTGAGGGTGCCCGTGCTGTTCCCCTGCCACGCTGTGCTGCGGCGAGCAATGAACTCCAGGGTGCAGACGGGCCTGTTCTCTGGGCTCAGGCCAGTTTTGGGGGTCACCCCTGTCCTGGGACCCTTGTGCGGGTCTGTGCTGCTCCGACGAGACAGCGCGGGGTGTGTGCCTGTGGTGGGAGATGCGGGGAGGCTGGCAGCGTGCCGGGGGGATGCAGGGATGCAGAGACCTGAAGGAGCTGAGGGTCTCCTTTAGAAACAGCCTTCTGTGGGCACAGAGCTGTCTTCAGGGCAGGGAACAGCAGGGCTGAGCTGGTGGTTTCCATCTTATTGAAGCCCACCACCGAGGGCCTCGGGTAGCCAAGCGTGGCGCTGATGCAGCTGACCTGCTCTGGGCCCGCAAGCGGGGCTTGGCGTGCCTGGCTGGGAAATAGGCCCTAGGCCCTTGAGCGAACACAGATTGGGGGGGGTGGGGGGGTGGGGGGGGGATCTGTGGCTAACTGCTGGTCTCAGAGCTTTGGATTTGTGTTTTGTTTTCCTTTTATTCAAATTTAATTAAAAATAGACAGTGTCCTTGGTAGGAAAAGCAAACATAAGGTCTGTCTGGATAAAGAGGGAGACCTTTTGTATAATAGCCCAGCGGGTACAGCATCCTCCCCAAGGAAGGGGGAAAGGTAGGTTTGATCCTCCGTTCTGCCGGAGGGGAGATGCAAGCCCTGGTCTCCTCAAGACCCCAGAGAGTACCATAAACAGCAGGCTGTGAGCATGTCTGATGCGGAGAGTTTTTCTTGCTCTTTGCTGTTATTTTAAATAATTAATGATCTGATGGAGCAGGGAGTGGAGAAGGCAGGTGTCCCATCTCCCTGGAGAGCAGTCTGTGCACCCGATGAGACAGAGTCTTGCTCTCTCTTGATGAATATTTAAGTGTCTTTAGACAAATTGGAATGTTGCCAGCAGGAATGACTGAGAAGGGTTCAGCCCTTCCCACTGGGTATCCTAGTGCCTGGGGGTTGGGGAAACAGCCTTTAATAGGGCAGAGAATAATCCCTGCTTGTACCGGTGTACCATGCATCCCAGCCTTGGGTGGGACCTCTGGCTCTTGCTAGTCTTTTGTTATGCTGCAAGAGATCCTTGGATGGAAAGCTGGCTGGATTTAACCTGCCACTGTTAATGTCATTGTCTGCACTTCTTCCAGAGCTTGAATCAGCCAGGACTGATCACCTACGGCTCTTATGCTGCTTAATGCTGACCTCAGAAGAGAAGTAGCACAGATGCACTGAAAGTTTGCATCTGTTTGTAGGCTTGGGTGTTTCCAGCAGGCAGCAAAAAAGCAATGTAGGCAATTCCTGCTGTCCTTACTAAATAAGTATGTGTTCAGGGTTGGAAGGGATGAGGACTTTCTGCTGATACTAAGTACAGAATGCTGCAAGGATTTATTAATGACACCGAACACTTGCCTAGCGATCTATTTGTTAGCTAACAGACCTAAAAGTGCTTTTGGATTTTTCCACTAATGTTGTAGCATAACGAATGACAGAGGGAGGTGGTAATTTGAGCTTTTTTTGCAATATATTCCAGATATTGACTCCATCTTTAGAAAGGTATTAAAAGTCTTTGACTTTATTTCACTTGAATGATAATTTTATCTAAGCCAGCTACATGCTCTTTCTTGCTTAGGAGTGAAGGCTCTCTGAGACGCAGTATTTTGTGCTCTTACCTTGCATGCACAATTTTTATGTGTTAGTTTAGGATAATCGTTATTTTCGATCTCCATTCAAAAATCATGAGTCAAGCTGCTCAAATCCATGCCATTTTAAAAGGTGTCTCTGCTTTCTGGTTTAGTTGTGTACACTGTGATTTTAAAGTCAGTCAGATTTGCAGCTAGCCATGTAATACAGCCCACAAACCAGTATGTGTTTATGCAGAAACAGTTGCTTACCTAAAGGTTTAGAAAATTGGACTTCAATTCATAATCTTCCCTTGAAGCAAAACTGGAAGGAGACTCCTCCTGCCTGCAGCTGCCTGTAGTCCAGGAAGCCAAGCCTCTGCTTCCCTGGAGCTGCCCACAGTGGGGGAGCCTGGCTCCGGAAACAGCCTCCAGCCCTGGAGGATTGTCTTTTCTGGCATATGCTGCCACAGTCAGGAAATTGAATATTGCATGGGAGAGGGGATGACCACGTCCCTCTTTCAGTGCTGATGGACTGTTTTTACATGACTGGGTGTCAAACAGCACAATGTGCTGAGTAGCAACCATGAGATCTGTGTGGCAGCATGTAAACCAGATCCTTTGGGCACTGTGGTACACGGCTTCCATTGATGCCACGAGGAACTGTATGTTTGTGCTGCTTTATGTCCCTGCTGTGGGTACGAAAGGGACTAACCACACCAGTTCTGTGTCCTGATTTGCAAACTGCACTTTCAGATATGTCCCATTAGAATGGAATACACATTACAACTCTGGCTATATGGCTTCATGTGTGGCTCCATCTTATTTATTTTTTGTCTGGGCTACGCTTTTAGTTGTCCTGTAGACTAGGTTATTTTTGGTGCTTTCTTTGATAACTCTGTTGCTGTGACATGCTGCGGAGCCAAAACTCCTGTGGGAACATCCCAGAAGTGCACACAAACATCAGTCCTGTAGCTTCTAACAGTCAACATATGAAGCTTTCAAAAACCCTGGACACCTAACAGGACTCCACAAACCCACTCTGGAATCCTGAGAAGGGATCCAGCACTTTCCTCAAAGGCTATATTCATCTCCTTGCAAGGCTTCCACAGAGGAACAGCTTGTTAGAGGGACCTGTGGAGCTTGGAAGCTTTGCCAATAATAATTCAGGCCCAATTCTGAAGTCAAATATTTAGTTAAACAGAGACTGTCTGATGACTGCATTAAACACAGACGCATCTGAGTGAGCTTGATACTTCAGGTTTTTGTCAGTGTCCATTTCACGAGCTTGTAATTCCATTTTTCCTGTCTTCCCAGACTCTGCTCATCCTGTGCAGTGTTGTAAGACAACACAGAATGAGGTATTTTGGCAGAGCTGTTGTTCCTAGCTCAGGAAGCAGCCTGTATCACAAAGTCATGTTCTCTGTTTTAGGCTTAGGGATGATCCTGTATTATGGGATTGGGAGAAAATGACACTTTAGAGAAATTGAAGGTTTTCTTTCTTTGTTTGTAAGGAAATGTCTCAAGGAAGCCACGAAATGTCAGAGAGGGTTGGTGAGTGAGTCTTGCCTGGCAAGATGCTGCTGCATGAGGTTGACAAATATGATTCAGTCCATGTTAACAGCAACTGGAAGTTTCAACTGGTGATTTTGGACTTCCCTTTCCTGTCACTCTTACTTCCCAAAGCTGATAGGCCTTTAAATCCCTTGAAAAGATGAATGAGCTTAAGCTTCTATGTAGCTTGGAAAGTGAAGCTTACCTGCAATTAGCACTGTGGCCAAGTTTGTTCCTGATGATGAGGTCACTCCTATTGATGCCTGACCAGAAGCATTGAGCTTACTGACACGAGTTTGCTACATCTTCGAATGGAGTATGTTCTCCTTCCAGCTGTGGAGAACTGGGCTGACATCTATCCTGCCGGACTACATGAGAAGCAAAAAAATAACTGCCCAGTATCATTTGTACCTGAATGATATCTTAAAAAATACTGAGGGGGGGGGGATATTTGTTATTTCTCTGATGCTTTGCTGAAGGAGGTTTAGAGGAGCCCATTGTGTTCAAAGTCTCTTAATGCCCGAGTCCCAGCTTTTACCAGTAGCAGGGAGGTTACTGGCACGACAACCTCTGTCTCACAGTGATGATCAGGTTACAGTGGTCATTCTGGCCTTGCTTTGAACTGTATGCCTTACTGGAAGACTGGAGGCCAGTCTTTCAAAATCAGGAACATAAGACTAGTATGCTCTTAAAACACCTTTTATGTGAACAAAAGCAAGTGTAGCAGGGAAGGGTCTAAAGGGTCTTGAATATGAGAAGAGAAATACTGTGATGGAGCTGGGTTCCTGAGCCTTCCTGGTTTGAATGTGATGAGGAGCTGAGCAAGTGTTTGTTTGCGGGAAGTGGGAACTGCTGCATCCTATAAACCAAGTAATAATCGTACACTAAGCCTAATCCCCTTGCTGACATGCCTGCAGGCAATGTTTTTATTCTCACTTTCCTGCGTGTGTAAAAAGAGGGAGGATCCTCTGGTTCCTGGGCCTCTGAGGACTCTCTGACTCCTAAAGGCAATCTCTTCCCTGCTTTTTTCAGGACTAAAGTGTAGCTGAAATGTAGGATCTTATAACCATAAACCTGCAGTGCTGAAACCCGTTGCCAGAAGCACAGCCCTGAGCTGCACTTATGCCATGCTGTAGGACTTCATGCAAAATTTGAAGCATAAAAAAAAAAATCTTGGTTCTGAGCATTTAATAAAAGCAAAGTGGAAGCAAAGGGTCACTAAACTGTGATGCCATTGCTCCCTTCTTCTCTGATCCCGTGGTAAACCACGGAGCGCAACAGGAGCAGGAAAGCTTACTGTTAGGAGACAGCAGTGCAGCTTTGGAAGCATTTCATCTCTCTCTCTCAGTAATTTTCTTCCAGAGGCTGAAACATCTGTCTCTGCCTCCAGCCACATGCAAGTGCACCGAAAGAGTTTTGTTCCAAGCCTAATGAGTAATTTCGTGGTCTCGGAATTGGGAGATGGGGGAGGGGGCTGGGACAGCAGCCAGAGTCATGTGCTGTACAAGGAGCTCTGCTGATGTCAAATCGCAGCCTGATGACTTTTCTTTTATTGCAGCCCACCAGGCTTCCCTTTAAAATCTGCTGCTAAAGTTGCCGGTGATCAGTGCAGGAACAGCTCCTACACAGGCTGCTGCGTTCCAGGGGCTTCCTCATTTCTGGACACAACAAGCAACATGGAAAATAATGACATCAGTGGAGAGGAGGTGGGGGAGCACAGCTGGGCTTCAGCTCTGCTCTGTTTCTGGAGAGAGCATGTGTGAATGCAGCAAGTGTTTTGCTTGTCCTGCTTCTGGCTTCAGCGCAATGTACTTGTAGAAGGAGGGACAAGGGAACAAACAACCCTGGACAGATGTGTAATCACATTGCTTGAGCATCTAGCAGATGATGCTGTGATGGGGTGATGCACACGGTCTGAGAGCAAATATAGAACAAGTTGATTCAAATGGTAGCTGGTCTCAGCAGCGTTTAAAAAGCACAAACTCTAGCTTTCTCTTTCAGAAAGATGGGGTTATCTGTAAAGAGAGAGAACCTATACAGAGCACAGGGAACAGAAGGTAGATCTCGTCATACATTTATCATGTTTCCACCACAGGATCATTGGGACAGGCTTGCAGATCCCAGGCTCTGGAGCATAATTCCATGGACTCACCATATTGTGTTTATCTAGGGCAGAAGAATCCACAGAGCTCTTCCTCCACCTGCCAAGGTTCTCCTGGTCTGAAGAGGAAGTTTATATTCTCTTGCTGTGACTCAGCTGTGGAGCCTGACTCACTTTCATGCTGTTACTCATGGAAAGGGAAAACCAAATGGCAACCAGTCTGTGCCTGTAGACACCTGTAATTCTCCAGCTTTCTGCTGTTAACCTGTGAATGAGTTTCTGTTTATAGACAGTAACACACTTATTCTGCTGAAGCTTTTAATACTTCTCTCTACAGAGAAAGACTGATGGGAAAATAAAGTTTTCTACTCCTAAAGCTAAGAGGAAATGTTCTGAATTTCCATACTGCTTGTGGAATTCCCAAAATGGGACTATTTCAAGCAGATGCTTCACAGGGGTAGCAATGGGCTGGAACCAGGTGGAGTGACCATCAGGCAGGGCTGGGGACAGCTGCAGAGTTACTGCAGCTCCTGAGCTGACCTCTGTGGTCTGGAGGGAGTTGCTGGTGGTCTGTCTCTTAAAGGTGCACAGCGCTAGGAAATCCTGCTTCTAGTGACGATGGTTTGTTGGTGACCAGAAATCTGACTTACCAGCAATCTGGACTTCTGTCCCATGCCTTGACTCCCCACTGTGATACAAGGACTGTAGCTGCTTGGGGTTCTGTAGGCTGTCAGTCCTTAGAGGAAGGGATGGTGTTTTACTTTGTGTAAGCCTTTGTTGCACTGCCAGCTCAGGAGTCTCTGCTCACTTGGGAGCTGGCTGTGCCTCACTCATGCGTATTTTGACTGCTCATCCAGTAAACACTGGGTCCTGGTTCCTTCTCTTGCAGCATGATGGGTGGGTTACTCTGTGTTTGAGACTGCACAAGCATGAGTCAGATTTGAAAACCTCACCCAAGATCTGCATAGAGAGGCTTTAGCTGTGAGGTGGGAACTGGTGCCTGCCACTACAACTGGGCCAAACCCAGCCTTTCCCATTTCAGCCTCATTCCATGTAAAAACCACAGTACAGCCCTTCCTGCACGGCACAGGAGAGCACCGTGAAAAGCTCCAAGTGGGTGGGCTGTCCAGAGGACAAGGAGGTATCTTGGACCTGGAGCAGGGGTTGAGTTAAGGCGGTTTCCTCTGGGTTATGAGAAGCTGAGGTCCAAGTCACTGGGCTAAGTCTTCCAGAGGAGGCTTGGCCTGAAGCCTGGCTCTCCCTTCTCAGCAGCCTGCTGCTGGGTGAGAGGCCACCTTACAGTTCTGCTCTCTCATTTTTCTCCTTGATCCCACCTAAAGAGCTTTGATCAGAGTTGTTCCATGGCCTTGCAAATGAAAAGCTGGGGCTTTGGTTATTTTCTGGTGGAAAAATATTTAATTGGAAAAAATCCTGCATGGCCTTGGTATGCTTTGAGCTGGCATCCTGCCTGCCCCTCTCTGAAAATGTTGCTGATTTTTGAGTGCAAGCGCTTCTTGTGCAGCTGGTTTCTTTGGTTGCAATCCCTCACTTAGGTTTCATTTTACCTTGAGCAGATGGTAGGAGCTGGCCTCTCGTTACATGGCACTGAAGTGACCTTCTGGGGCTGCCTGCATGTCCTGCTGCCCTTCATGGGAGAGCATCGCTGAGAAAGGCCGGAGTTCCCGTAGCATTTAAGGAGCAGACACTGCCCTGCTGCTTCTAGCTGTCTGCTGCTAATACTCACCACAACCCCCAGCTCTGGCAGCCGTGTTTGCAAAAAGCTCTGCGGGCAGTGGAAGCAAGCTGGTTTCATCATGACAATGTAGTTATCCTTTTAAGGGAAAATTCCCTCCGGGAGCCAACCCTCAATTACCTCCTGCTCCAGTGCCTTCTTGCTGGAGATGGCTTGTAACACAGCTCAGTTACAGCCACAGTAACTCAGTCAAGAGCCTAGCCACTCTGAAAACAAATAATAATTAAACTCTGTTGGCCTCCGTTGTTTGCTGAATCTAGAAATTGGGGTCAAAACCCAAAGAGCTGGCTCCTGTCATCAGTGCCTTTGTGCCGAACCCATCTGTGGACATTACATCTTCAAACCCAGACGCTATTTCCATGGTATTAGTGGCATTGTATGCAGATACTGTGTTCTTCTCTAAAGAAGTTCATTGCAATATTTGGGAGCAGTGGGTAGTACAAGGCTAGTGATAATTAGCCGATGCAAGTGTCTACCTAAATGCCAGGAAACTGGGGTAGGCAGTGGCTGCTTTTCAACTTGCGGTTACTTGCTGTGGTGAATAGGAGGGGTCCTCCGAGGGCCCTGATGTGGAGGCCAAAAAATTCCTTCTGTTCTGCTGACATGTCTCATAGTCCACAGGGGCGATGTCTGATCAGGACGGGGCTGCTGCAGAGGTTGCCCTCTGATTCTATTGCAATGAGCAGAGCAGGAGCATGCAGAGCTGTAGAGAACAGCCTGTGCTCTTTCTATTCTATAGGAATGGTGGCTTTGGCTGCAAGCCCCCAAATTTACATCTCTTGTGTTTAGTGCGGATAATATCATAATTCCAAACGAGCTGCTTACCAGAAGAACATGACACTCTTGAATGCAAGCCTGTCACAGGAATGAGACCAGAGTCCTTCCAGAAGTTCTAGGGACTGCTTCCTTTGACATCTGTAAGTTTACTGTGATTGTCTGAGAAAATGGCATTTTCTCTCTGAGCAATGACAGACTTATTTAAAAAACACAACCCTGTACCTGTGCAGCTACTGTTGTCTTAAGCCAAAACAAATAGACCACCACAGCCCATGGCCTGACTGGATCACCTGAGAATGAAACTGCTCCTTGGAGGAGCAGAGGAGCCAGACTGGATTAATCTGTGACCCATTTTGAAAGAAATGAACAAGAATCCTATTCTGTCGGCCTAGGTCAGACTGAAAGAGCTTTCCCATTTATCAACATTCCCAATGGTTTGAATTCTCTTCCCCTATCTAGAGCAAGGGGAAAAAAATAATTAAAACTTCTGTAAGCAGACAGGAAGCAATCACATGAGTTCCATCAAAATATGTAATTTCATACTTTTAAAAACGTAGGGTAAATTAAAAAATGTAAATTAAATGAAGTGTTGAAATTGTGTTTTCATGCTACAGAGAAAAACTGTCCCTTTTTGAAATGTCAACTTTTCAAAGCTTTCTTCTTACTTTTTTTAAACAGGGGCACTTTTCCACATCTGTAGTCTTCTGTTAACTGTTTTGGGTTGCTTTTTTGCCCTGAAAATGTTTTGCCAGAAAATTTCTCACCAGCGATTCCCATGAGGCCCTGATTCCACCCTTGGAAGTGGGTGGTTTTGAACTCGCCAGCCGAAGTGTGACTAAGCTGAGAGCAATCCTGTCATTTGAATACATAACTATTGCTGGAACTGATGACCTTTCAGAAGTTCATTAGTTCTTGGCAGTCAAAAACACACGGAATTTATTTGCCTTGTTCAGTAAATTCAACCTGTGCTCTTGAAAATTCAGCGGTGCTCCAGAGAAATAGCTGATCAGAGGCTCTGTTGCTTGGACAGGAATGTTATCCACATGCTGGGGACTGGCACTGGAGAGCATAGGTCCAAGCCTGTATCTCGTGTGATATCCCGTATGACATCTGACCATGTTTTTTGCTTTGAGCTTCATTTCCCCTTCACCACTGTTTCTTGCAAAGATGTACAATACGTGAAGAACGGGGCGGTGCTTTGCTGTCATGGTGATGTGGTATAAACAAATGCGGGGTATTTTGCCAGTATTTCAAAATTGCCTTCTTGTTGCGAATGAAATAGCAGAGGAACTTGCAGCTTTGTTTGCACAGATCCTCACCCAGTTAGTCATGCTGGCTTGCATACCCATTGGACTTTTGGAGATTTTCTAGTGTTTTATCAATTTCAGTGATAAATATCCCAGCATGCAGTAATGCGCTACATAACTTTAATCTAAAACTGATTAGCATTTCTCCTTTAAGAAGGATTTCTTTCTGTGCAAGGTAGGTTTCTCCAGAAGAAACAATAATTTTCCTCCAAAACTACTTGAGTTTTTTTGGGTGGGAGGGAAAAATATTAATATAGTTAAAAACTTCACCGAGCATCTGAAACTATTTAGAGACCAAGAGGGAATTAAATGTTTCAGTAAGGGGTAAGGGAAAGCCAGTAACCAGCTTTCAAATATCCTTATTTCTGGATATGACCCTACTGTGTAGTTCTGAGGGAAAGGAGAGTTTGGATCTGTTTGTGTTGCCTGTATGTCACATCCTTATCCATGAACAGGAGATAGTACTTAGCATTGCCTCCCCATGTCTTGCCCTCTTCCTACCACTGACCTCTTCTCCAGTACACACTCTTACCATCTCTGCTCCAGATGGCTTTGTCTTTTCCCCCAGAACATCTCCAGAATACTTCAAGTTCTCATTTCTTATTTTAAATGAACAATATGGTAGATTTAACACCTATCTGTAGTAGTTGCACAGTATGTCTTATCCACTTACGGGCTAGAAATAATTCTTTAACTGTCATATTGCCCAAAGAAGGCAGGATTTGGAGGTCTGTTCCTATCACTGCTAAGGGTTAAAAAAGTTGTCAAAGGACAAATTCTCAAAATTGTCTTTTTGGTTTGTTTGCTGTTTTTAGGAGCACTTCATCTGGTTACCTAAATGTTCAGGTCATCTAATGTTTGCTGCAAAATGTCACTACTGCAGCAATTAAAAATAAAAGTATCTGCTTCATTCTTCATGGTGAGAAGCTCCACTGTCCCTCCTGGCTGCACTACAAGGCGGAATTCATTCCTGGTCACAAACCACCTTAAGGTACCGGAAGATGCTATAAAAGAACTGTCAATAGCATTGTTGGTCAAAAAAATTGAGGTAGTTCTAGCTTGGGTTCCCAGCATTTTGATCCATTCATTCATTTAGCTTGAGCAAATAATTTTAAAATTAATTTCCTGACTTTGAAAACTGATCACATTCCAAAGCATAAACTTATCTCCCATGGGGATGTAGAAACTTATCATGAATCCAATGGGGGCAAAAGGTAAGGAGGTTTTTCTTGGCAGCGGCACAACTAAAACTTATGGACAGCTTCTACCAACATAGTGCTGAGTTTTCCAGGAATCACTTGTTCTGGCAGAGAAGGGACATGAGATGGGAAGGTGAGGAGAGACAAGAACTGAAATCTGAAGCTGGAGAAGAGAAGAGAATAAAGCTGGGGAGGGCAGGCCAAGCTGAGGAGGTGTGAGCAGGGTCACAGGGGACATCTAGAGCACCACGTTTATCATCTCACAGTGCCTCAGTGAGAGGGAAAACAGGGTTAGACCTGAATAGCCTGTGGTGTTTATTAGCCCCTGAGTCTGGTTGTTGAGGCTTCTGTCAGTGTCCTGCAGAAACCATATGGCTGAGAAGGACCTCAGGCAACGGTTTCATCCACCTTTCCATGCAGAAGAGGGTGAGATGTACCCACCTTCCCTGCATACTGCTCTTAAGAAATCCCAGTGGTGGAGATCCCATTCTAGAATACATCCACCCTGGGCCTGGAAGTTTCCTAAATAGAGGTCTTTAATCCTTTTTTGCTGCAAGTTAAGCCAACTTTGGTTTTTTCCCTTTATCCAGTCAATGTGATAAGCTGTTGACAGCCATCCCTCCTGTAATAACTTCGTCCAAACGGCATTTTGCAATATTCCACCATTTTCTTTTTTTTCTATAGATGTGAATACACGTGCTTTACGTCACCTTCAGTAATGATGCACTAAGGTAGGATTCCTTCACCATGTCCTCATATATTGTGTTTTACAACCTCTGAACTGCTAGGCTGGTCTAGCTCAGGCAGAAGGGACTAACACTGAAAGCAGGAGATGCGAGGACTAAGCCTCCAGCTGCTCTCTGAAGTGAAGCTGGTGGGACTGGGTCTCTGGTACCCAGGAGCGGATGGGAAATACATGGCTTAAAGTACCTTGCATTGATTGCAGGCAGCAGGACTGCTGCTGAGAATGAAATTGTTAATGGTTTGTAACATCACATTGGTGGCTGTCACAGGAATACTGTGGGTTGCTTAGCCATGAGGTAAGGTGCTAGAAGAACATGGTGACTAAGTTTCCTGGAATAAATTAAGCACTGGCTTTCTGAACTATGTGAACTTGCATATCATAAAAAAACGGGGATCTCCATTCTCTAAACATGGTGGATATCTTCTGTGCCTGCAAATTGTCTCTTTAAACTGGAAAGGGCAAGTCTTGGAGAGCTTCACTGTTGATGACTCATATTTTAGATAAAAACCCACATTTTTTAATAGCAAGAATAATTAGTCATCTGAGTAGAGCAGCCAATGCTGTAGTAAATTTTTTGGCACCCTGGGACTGGAAGAGCTCTTTCTGCTCTTTTTCATTTGCAAATTATTGAGTCCTGTGCAATCACTGGACGGAACCTAAGACCTGCATTTTTTATTTCAGTTTACATGGTAACATAGTCTCTTTGAACCAGTAACCCATGACTATCCATTGGATTAAAAGGAATTAGACAAATGTTTCATATGCCAATATTATGTATGTTTTCTTTTGCATTTTTTTAGATCATGTTTTATGTGGTGCTAGACACTTGCCTTCCTTACCAACAACAATTTAAGGCCAGAATGCGATGTGTTGTCTGTTTTCTTAGTGTGAGAGGAAGAGGGTGCCTTTCTTTACAGTGTATCTATAGAAATAAACCCTGTGTCTTGGAGGTTCCTTTGAGGTACAGCCCCCTTCCCAGCAAGGGGTTAGAGGAGTTGCTAAGCACGTTTTTTTTAGACAAATGAAGCCAAACTTGTGCAATAGGATGGCGTGCATATTGCACTCTTTTCCCTGCTTCCTTGTAACTTTTGACCAGTTCCTGCCCAGTTGTCACAAAAGGGAAGCAGTCACTATGGTACGAATCTTCCTGTAGCTTACTGGCATCTGGGCAGAGGAATGAGGCTCTGGTGTTGCTTACCACCACAAGGATGACTGCTGAGTTAGCTCAACATTTTGTAGACACCAGAGAGTCCACATGAAGATGTTAAGGGCTGCCCAGACAGCACTGCTGGAGACTGCACTTGGTGAGGTCTCCAGCAATGAGGATGCTGCCCACTGCTTTCCAGAAGCAGCAGGAGCATATCCTGGCCTCGGCCGTGCTTTCTGGCCAAGGCAGCCAAGCTGGCAGGCAGGGATGACTCAGGAACTGCACTGTGTGCAGCAGCAGCTCCAGCTCTGTGCCAGCCGCAGCCCCCAGCACTTCTCCTTCCTCCAGACTTGCGGTTAGCACAGCATCTAGCTCACCCCAGCCTGACCACAGCCTGTACAGCATGCCCTTCTCCAGGGTAAAGCCTCCATGTACTGCTGCTGGTGGATCTTCTTTGCTCCTGTTTAGGACAAATGGCTCTTAAACAGCTGATATTTAAAAGGGGGGTTTTATTGCCAAATCTCAAAGCTCTTTACAAGCAGGAGACAAAGTGCTGCCTTTCCACGGGCTGCAGCAGTTGCTTTTCAGATAGCCATCCACATTTGCTTGCTTGCAAACTCACTTCCTTCCTGTCACAGACATGTAACCTGGCGGCACAGCCCAAAACACAGACTCAAGCCCCAGCGCTTCATGCCCAGAGGGTTTTCAGGCACAAGAAAACCAGCCTTAGTGCAGCCAGAAATTAGATGTAAGTTTAAATGTTAAGTTTAAAAGAAGATTAAAAAAAAAGTGCATGGTAGCAGGGCATACCCCGAAGATGGGACTTAATGTATAAGGTCAGAGCAGACCAGGATCCTGTCTCTGACTCTGCCCAGCACTGCCATTTTCAGAGGATGATGTAAAAACACCCCAGGAGGCAGCTGCAGGAGAACCCACTCCCCAGCCCTAGGCACAGCCTGGCTTATGACCAGAATGAGAAGAAAAGTGGGAAAACTGCAGAAGGAACATGATGGGTTTTTTTCCTGCAAGGTCCAGGTGCATCAGGTTTACAGCTGGGCTAGACATTTTACGATGAAACTACTAACCCTATTAGAAAAAATAGTTAAAACCAAAGAGTGTCTAACATAGCATTTTCAGCAGTAGAGTTACTGGGTGCTATGGAGGTTCCACTTAAGTTATACTTATTTACAAGACATAATACAAATCTAGTAAGTTCTGTTAGTACAGCAAATACAGTAATTAGCTGTAGCTTGTAAAATGATTTAACTTGTCCATTTCTTAACAGATACAGGGTGTTTTACCTGTTAAGATTCCTACTGATGGGTATTCAGTAACATGTCAGACATTTATTCATTAGAATATTCAGTATAATATAAAAATATACAGTAAATGTAAGCACATCCTGTAGGTTTGGCTGTAACAGATAGGGATGTCTGGGTATTTTCATCAGCGCTTTGTCAGACAAGTATCCACAGAACATACTGCCACAACAAAACACCTGTGAGAGCAAAAGCCTTTGTATATAAATTAGGGGACTGAGCTATCCCATAAGCTGTTTTCATTTTCCTGGGTTTTCAGTTCCAGGCTTTGATTTGCCCATCCTGGAGTTTAGGAATGGCTTCAGCTTTGGGATGTGAACCTGGACCCAGAGTTTGCCCTGGTTATATTCCTGTGAGTGTGAACTGTTTTTTCCCCCATCTAATTCATCTCTCGTTAAAGAACTGCATCTTGCAAAAGCCTCCCTGCTCTCTGTAGCTGATGTCCCTTGACTTCCAGTGCACACCAGGTTCTGACAGCTCACATTCATACCACACAGTGTTCGGTAAACAAAAGTGCACATGCAGAAAAATACATTTAGATAGCAGATAGGCACTGATTATTGTCTGTGTTATTAGCCCTTGTCCTAAGTATGTCTGGAAAGGTGAATAAGACCCATGGTTCACATTGAATCTACAGCAGCAAATGACACAGATCCAGAGTTTGCTCCAGGCTGCGTGCCTGGGAGTGGGCTTAGGACGTAGGAAACTTTTTGTCTCAAAGCAGAGCTTTTTGGCACCTGAGCCCTGAGTGTTTTGACTGTGTAGAACTTTCCACGTGAGAGAATAACAAGTGAATTCCCATGCAATGTCTATGGCTGTCTTGAGAGGGGGACAGACCACTAAAACCAAGGCTGGTTTAATCAAAAGAGGCAGAAACACCAGTTCTAGTCGCTACCTGTCTTGCTGGCTCTGGGCGGTGAAAGCCAGGATATCTGGAAGCCCAAAACCAACATTTCTGTGCTTAGACCTGAAGTGCCCACTGCCCAGCCTCAGAAGAGGCTTAGATGGAACTTTACTGAGCTGCTGCTATGGAGGGTATTGGCAGCCTGCTGCAGCCTTGTGGAACCTGGGAAATTATAAAAGAAAGAACAGAAGAAAAAGAAATGGGTGAGCTAAGAGGGCAGGGCCAGCAAATAAGAGACGAGATCTTAGGTAGCATGTCACTCCTTAAAACCAGACTGGGAAGATCACCCTTTTCCATGCTTCCAGAGTCTGGCTCAAGCAAAGGAGAAGCCCTTCAGGCTGTCACACGATTGTCATCAAGAGCAACTGTAGAGATTAGGGGAGGGGACCCAGCCCAGGTGAGGGCCTAATACAGCAGTGATGCAAAGACATGATTTTATCACAGCTGTAATCACGAAAGACCACGGGAGCTGTGGTTGCTTTCAGTGGGTGGGCAGGGAAGTTGTGGGAATTGTGCCGGAGCCTTCTGCAATGCCTTCCTCAGACCCTTCTGTAGCGATGCATTTTTATTTTAATGTACTTAAGCCACTGGGACCAGCCCCAAAGTTGTGCGTGCAAAAAGCCTTTCCCTCCATGTACTCCAATTACTGATGTCTGTGCCAAACCGTGGCTTTCAGGCTAGCCAGGACACAGCAGGTAGAGACATGTTAAATAGGAAGAGGGATGTCACCCAGACCTGCTGCCTGATGCATGCTCTTGTCAGTTAACATCCCAAGACAACACAGAGAGTGAGCCTACAGCTAAAGGAACACACATCCCAGCTTCCTAATGACAGCTCTCCTAAGAAGCTCCTGGGGCTCTCCTGGACACAAGTTCTCCAAATGCCTGGCTAATTGTTCCCTACAATGATGAGGGGATTCAGAGTTACCAGATAGGTATGATCCTCAATAATAAATGTGTTCCGTCGCCAGAAGACACTCCTTCGAAGGCCAAGTGTAACCTCTTTGCCTCAGTTCCCTATTAATGAAACAGGAACAATTAATACTCGCCTAGCAACGATGCATTGAGACTTGTGTTCACTTACACAGTGCTTAGCACACCTGAAGCTCTGCAGAGCCAGACTCAGTGCTTCATACAGCTGCTCCAGGTCTGAGGACATGACTTGTAGCCACGAACTGGCCAGTTTTTGTTTGCCTCTGTGCGAGGTCACTTTTTAATCGTGGATGTGGTTTTATGAGTATCTTTGGAGAAGATTAAACCATTTATCTTTACATTCCCAGATGTACACTGGGCCAGGTGGTCAGGGAAACCTTGCCAGCAAGTGAACAAACACTGACTACATTTATCCTTAAGTGATGTAACTGGGAAAACCAGATAAGTGCCAGTGTAATTTGGTATCTGCTTCTCTGTAAATACAAATAGACAGAGGCTTTTGCTAGAATAGCCATTCTGCTCCTTTCAAAAATCTGGCTTGGTTTGACTACTAGTAATTTTTAAGGCCTGATTCATGGAAAGGACTTTGGATATAGTCCTTAAAGAGCATTCACATTTCTGAAACTGTTCAATGTCCTGTAACTTTCTGCTGTGCTAAGAGGATTAGAACTGAACTGGTATGTACAACATGAAGAGAAAAAGATGCTATAACTGAAAGCTCATTTCTGTCCCATAAACGTGGTGTGTGCACAGCAAAACACCACCTTTTACACACTGGCCTAGCAATGGTACAAATCATAAATGGCAAATGTTTAGCTTTGATTTTGAGAAAGAAGTCTCTTCGAAGCGTATGTCAGGGAGCACTTCTTCTATAAAGAGTCACTAGATCCTTTTGCTTTTCTTTCTGTTTCTGTGTTGCTTCTTTTTTCAGTTCTCCGAGACCTTTAATTTCTTGCAAAACTTGTGTAGCTTGCCGAAGTTGTTCTACTGCCTCATTGAGCAATGTCTCTGCCATCACTGGGGGTCCATTCCCCTCCTGGGCCTGTTCCAACCCTTCACGCAAAACCTTCTGCAGAAGTTTTTCTGCCTTTTCCCTTTCATTAGCAACTTTCTCCTCCATTTTAGCTAAGCATTGATGGGAACCCTTGGGGAAACCTTGGCTTGGAAGTGCTCTCTGTGTATTTTTGGAATCAGACAGCAAGTCTCCCAGAGAAGAACTGCGAGGTTTGAGACCTGAAGTGCTTTCTGCACACTCTTTCTCCTCCACAGTTGCTTTTACACTGTCGTGGTCTGTTTCTGTAGCTAAGGAAGTCTGTATCTCTTCTGCTGAAGTCTGCTGTTCCTTCTTGGCAGAGGTTCTCCCATTTCCTTCTTCAGCTTCAGCTGTTGGGGATGTGAACTCTGCTACCTCGCTGGTTGCAATCCCATTCACTGGGGGCTTGGACCTGTCAGACTCCAGGTCTTCCCAGCCCCCAGCTTCCAAATCACCATGGCTGGAGTTCACTGTGGCTAGCATTTTTTCTGATAGAACCTTAGGAGGAACCAGAGGCTTTGTAACATCTGCAGCAGCAATCTCGGCAACGTTGTCTTTGCTGCTATCTCCTGATGATTTCAAGTCTTCTGTGTTTTTAGGCTCAAGGACTGGTTGGTCCCAAGCTACTTTTAGCTTGTCTGGAAGAGGAATTGGTGCTTTTGCTATGCCCCTGTTGCTGACCTCGATGAGGTTCTCTCTGTTCTCCTCACTTGGTGCTTGGGATCCTTCCATATTCTCCTCTGGGTTTACAGAGTCCTCTTCCCTGGCATTTACACTGTCCTTTGATGCTATGCCTTCCTTAAGCTTCTTATCTGGAGGCAACGGAGGAGACAGAGGTTTTTTATGTTCCTGGTCAGGAACATTGTTCCCTGCATCTTGGTCTTCTTTTGTGCCAGTGGGTTTTATGGGTGGCATAGGTGGCTTTGGAGTTTCTTTCTGGGGTGGTGCATTGTCACTTTCACTGATGGTGGAATCCAAGTTTGGCGGTCCGTTGTCCACTATATCCAGATCTAGTCGCAGGATACCATCTGATGTAGACTTGGCAGCCTGAAATAGAAGAGAGAACTTTTTCAGTATCTACCCCATCATCAATCCTGTGCTCCATCATTTAAGTGCAAGACCCTCACAACCAGCACAGCAAGCAAGGGCTTGCCGCTTCACACATCCACCCCATATATACTTAAGAACTGTCAACACTGCAAGAAGAACCTGACTGATAACAAAAGCGGTGCTCTTAAGAGCAGTTTTTTCTATAGCTCAAGAGCAATCTATGGAGCTTGTGCTTCTTCCATGCAGCATCGCCCTGTGCTACCCTCTAACATTCGTAGCCAGCTCTACCTCCGTTATTCTGGTAAATGAAACCCAATGTGATCTGCCCTGCTAAAATTTAATGAGCTATGATAATCATCAGTCCCAAACATCTCACCCAACAAAGAAGAAAGTTGGGTGAAGTCATGTACATTGCAGCAAATCTTATAGTGCATAGTGAAGCACTTTGATCCCCCTGCACAGTCCTGCTTTTCCCCCAGACCAGTACATTCTGTGAATGTCACGGGCATTTTGCTGTTATTTTCTGACTGACAGTGCAGCAACTTGCATGAGAATATTGTGCAAAAGCCAGTAACCATAAGCAGTCAAGAATTAGGACAAAAGGACAGAACTTATTTTACTACTTCCTTCAGAAGAACGTCTCAAAGCCTGTTCCACAATAACCTTAATTCTTGGTTTTCCTGTCGGTGCTAAGTGGTCAGCTCTGCTATATTTTAATTCTTTATCCTGTGGTAGCTGAATCCCTCTACCCCCTTCATTTACAACACGCCTACCCAAAGCACACCTCCTTTCTGCTTTTGGGACTGTCATAGTTTTACTTGAACATATAAACCAAGTTGGTCTTTGGACTGCTTGGCCATGGATACTATTGCAATATTTCTGCTTGCTTCCTCTAACTTGATGTCATCCCTGTCTTACTGGGACCAAGCCTCAGCTGGTTAAACCTCCTTCAAGCCACAGGCTGTGTGGAAACCACTCTAGTAGGGTTTTTTTTCCTAAAAAGGATGGACTTCGTAAAGACATTGCAGTGTGCAAGCTCAGTGCCCCAGAGGGAGAAACAGGGTGACAGTTCCTGTGTGAACCCAAAACCACATGAAGGCGTAGCTGCAGCCAGGGCCAGACTTATGCAGTGCAGAGTTTAGTTAAGAATCTCTCTTTGCCTTTCCAGGCCATCAGAGAGACAGAGGCAAGCTGCATCCTGGCAGCTTGGCCCTGACCCGTCCTCACCTGGCCGGCTTTGATACTGGAAATCATTGTTCATCCCATTTCCTTCATGATACTGCAGCCAGCAGCCACGACACACATATTTCTGCAGGCTCTATCCACTCCCTTTCCCCTCATTCCTGCTTCTGAAACTTGTAAGCCAGTTTCCCCTGAATTTGGCTGAAGGTGAGAGGTCTTACAGGTATTAACCTCAGAGGTATCTCGTGAACACAGTGAGCTGAGCAGGGGAGAGAGATCTTTTTAGTGCCTAGGGAAGGGCTTCCTGCCTTACCGAACCCATATTAGGCAACAGAAAATCCACACTTCAGTGCTGCTGTGACTTTTGTCATGTTTTCTCCTGCGGTTTTCTGGAGGAGTGGATGGGAATCTATGATTCATTCCCATGCATTTCTCTAGAAGAGACACTCTCCCTCCATTTCCATGCAAAGTAAAAAGTCTCGGGGCATCTCATTTTCTGCACGAGGGTCATCTGAGTGCCATGCAGACACATAAGTCAGAGTCTTAGAAGTCTGAAGAAAGGAGGTTTGATTTAAAAACCCTGGCTGAGATTAATGCTCTGCTGAAATATCAATCTGTCTGTGGAAACTTTTTCATAAATCACAGGAATCACACATTAGTAAGAACATCTCCCATGGAAATGAACTGCAGGTTTATTTTGTGCTGGTTTTTCTTTCTTTTTTTTTTTTTAAGTCACAGATCCAGAAAGTCAGTTAAGAGTAGACAGGCTAGTCCATAAAACTGCCTGGGAGAATAATGTATTCTGTTTCAGACCTAAGGAAGGGCTTGTAAGCTTGAAAGCTTGTCTGCTTTTTTCAGTTAGCTTAATAAAAAATACAGCTTCTCCCCACAAACCATGCAGTTCTTATACCTTTAGACCACTGTGGCTACAAAATCATCAATTCTTAGAAGATAAATATAGGAGCTTCGTCTCTTCTGATTAAAGTGAAACTATAATGGCTCTCACCAGATGGTGAAGCAGCTCATGAGTTATGGAAAGCTAAATATATTGTAATGTGTTGCAGCAGCTACAGTTCTGTGGGAACCTGGAGCTTCATTAGGGGCTGGTGCAGTCTTTCCCAGAGGAAGCTGTTTCCCTTGTCAGCTTTCTCTGGGCTGTCTGTACCTGGGATTTTCCCTGGGGCTTTGTACCGAAGTGGATGGAGCAGCTCTTGTGATCCCAGCTGGGGAGATGGCTCACCCCAGGGGCATGCACTTACCTCCTTCAGGTGACTTCTCGTGGGTGGCCTGCGTCCGTGGGTCATTTTCACCCTGTCCCGAGTTACATGGTCCAAGGAAAGGCTCTCATCTACTTTCACCTTTAAAAGGGAGAAGAGGAGGGAAAGAAAAAAGGAAAAGGGCCATTAACTTCTTAAGATATGTCTATAAAATTCTCAGTCACACATGAAGGGATGCAGCATTTGGATGAATATTTCACAACTACAGTCTTTGCCTCAGACTTCAGTTGCAGTCCGCCTGCAAAGCTCTGCATGTACATGAGGGATATTAAGGTATCTGTCCTGTACAGAGCTCTGTTCATCTAACAGACATCCCAAAGCAACGCACCCAGCCTTCAGAAGTTTGTGATGGCTAACCTCCCCTCTACCTAAGGGGCAGGGAAGGAAGGACACAAGGCAGCTTTGTTGTCCTTGCTGCAGCCTGGGCTTGGACCAGCTCCTGCATGTGGCAGAGCACAGCGCTGAAACTGCTGTTGCTATCTTACGAGGTGAAAGCTCATTAATAACCGTGACCTGACTGTGAACTGTATCAGCAGTGCGTTGTTACAGACCTTTCCTTCTACAGCTCTAATGACTGCAGGATGCTGAAGAGAAGGTGTGAGCAGTGACCTGGATTAATTGCAACTCTAGCTGAATTAACAAATTTATTTCCTGGAATCAGATGAGAAATCCACTGCCTCCTGCATGTGGGGAGAGAAGTCCCAGCCCCCTGGCAAGGTATTTCTCTGTGCCGGCTCTGTGACTGCCCACCCACCCATGCCATGATGGCTGAGGGCTGGAGCCTGCTCCACACAGAGGGGCAGCACTGGGGATGGTGGAAACATCAGTGCGTCCTTGGTTTGCTGACCTTTGTACCACAAGTTTGTACAGTAGGAAAGCTGGCAAAGGTGAAATAGGGATTTAAAGGAGAAAATGGGTCCCAGTCTCTGGCTGATATGGCAGAGTGGGTTTACAGCTCTTTCAGCAGAGAACAGCTAATCCAAGCCAGCTGAGGGCTTGACCCATTAGCTTGTGCCTGGCCTGTGCAGAAATGCTTTAAATCTGAGGTTTGATCCTTACTGGAATGAATGAGAATTAGAGGCTGGCTCCCTTTGAGAGCCCAGGTCCTCATAAGGAGGATAACCCCAGGCCACAGGCCAGGGAGGTGACCTGAGATCCCACCTTGCTGTGCTGCCAAGGGGGTGTGCAGAGTTCACTGCCCACCAGACAGCCACGTGCTGTGCCACTCCAGGCAGCTCCGACCCCGAGCGGGATTGCTCCAGCAAGGGCTGAGCTGCACTGCATTACAGGACGTCACATCTCCCACCCGCTGAAACATGAGAGCAGACCTGGCTGCTAAGCTCTCTGCTGCTGTGTTTTATCATCTCAGGCTGCTGCTGGTCCCAGCTGGTCCCTTTAATCCCACGTGCTGCTTCCCACTTGGTCCAAGGGCCTGAGGAACCGCTACGTCCCACTACCAGCAAAACCTTGACACTGAGTGCCATTTGCTTAAGCAAAAAAAGGAGCATGTTCCAGCCTCTCCTCCTGCTTTTGCCCCCTTCTGAATAAAAGCAAAGCCCAAGCTCTCAGAGTTCACATCTCCAGCACCGTATCTGCAGCGCTTAGGCCTTTTCTCAAAAATTTTACTCATTGCTTTCATTTCCTTTGTTAAAGATCTTGCTGTTTGCTTCGTCCCCTTGTTACCCTGACCATTTCTTCCTGTGTCATTCCTGTGATGGTGGTTTTGTGCACTTCCTTTCAGTTACTGAAACAACAACAGAACAGACGTTGCTCCTTTGGTTTAGTCCAGGGCTGATTTACAAGCTAACAGGGAGCAGGTCAAGGTTAGTCAGGCTCTAGAATGTGCAATTTTCATCCTTCTGTCTGTACAGCAGAGTGGGAGGAGAATCTGGGAGTGCAGGTGTGCTGGGGCCAGCTGAGCGGCAGGCATGTTTGGCTGGGGCCATGATGTAACTTTCCACCAGACTTCTCTCCAGACTGCAAGCGGAATAGCTGGTGGACTGAGTCACTTCAGATTTTTCCAGTCTTGAAGGCTGGGCCATGTCCTAACCAAATACCTTCATCTCCTTCAGGCTGCTTGGTGCTGAGGATCACGGCGGTGTGGGCAAGACTAGTCTCCGGGCTGCAGCTCCAGTTTTACACGACTCAGCGCTGCAGCTGCTTCTCTGCACCAGCCGCTTCCACCAGGAGAGGAGAACTCCCATGCATGTGCTGATCCCAAACCCACTGAAGTCACCAGACCATCTCCCACTGACTCTGGTGAGGTCTTGCGACCCATGGGACTCTGGATGAGATGTTAGCTCTTAGCAGCACAGACCACCCCTCTGGCACACCATCTACTCAACCAGCTGCCTGGGCCTCCCTGCATCTAATCCCAGCCAGGAGAAAGGGAAAGGCAGTGAGATGTAGGAGGGTGCAAATGGCTCTCTACGTGTTCTGCTTTCTTGAGCTGGGAACTGAAGTGGTTTAAAGCTCCCAGCCTTCAGGGGAGCAACCTGGCCTGCTTTGCACACCATCCTTCTCTTTCTTTTGACCACGGCTGGCATGCGGGAAGGACAGGGAGCATGGGCGCTCGGGCAAGTGCTGCTTTTAGCTAAAAAAGCAGCGGATGAGAACTGACAGAGAAATACAGGAGTTTGAACACTTTTTCTCTTACCTCATCAAATACTTTGTTTTTGCCTCTATTGATCCCTTCATTAAGAGCTTTTATCCATGATTCCTTTTCTTCCAAAGTTGGAGCTTGAAATTTGATATCATGAACCTGCAAGAACAGAGAGTCAATTTTTGCCTAAGCATTCCTGTCAGGACCAGAGAGGTAGCTCTGCTCTCTGGATATCACTTCAGTTTTTATATAACATCCAGTTCCAGCCTGTGTTTAAACTACAGATTCCTTTGTGCTTTGCCAAGTACTTCATAGCTCTCATGAACAGGATTTTGTTATGCTGAACAGTTTGTTGCTGTAGTTTTATTTTTGCAACTAGCAACTAAAGTAGTTAGAAAGTAAGAGTTTCGTCCTTCTGCAAAACATTTGGAATAGCTCTTAGAGCAGCGGTGAGTTGCACAGCAAACAGTGACACTGACTATAAGGAGTCAGACTGAAAGTCCAAGTAATTTTGTGCTGGTTCGGATGCAATGAAGGACTTCATCGCCAACTTCCCCCCAGGCTGCAAGCAATGGGAGGGCTGCGGGCAGCAGGTTCTGCCTGCTTCCCTCTTTCTGTGGCTCTGCAGAACAGAACTGATACGGGAATCTGGGACTCTGACCTTGGTGGCACTAAACCCAGTTCAGCTGAGCACGGATATGATGAGGCATAAGGGCAAAGTCAGTGAAAAAATTAACCATATCTTCTGTTTGCAAATGAAGAAATACAGCAGTGGACACTAGACATACACTCTCTGGGGTTTGAACAGCTGTACTAAGAAGAAGGGAAGAGTTGGCCATAAAAGAGGGAGTTGGCAAGAAGCATGGGACACAAATAAGGAGGGAGTGGTGGGACTGCATGGCCTGTCCTCCAGCCAGCCAGCTCTCTCCTTCTGCCAGGGAAGTCCCGTGGCTTTGCTCAGTGTTTTGAACCTCTTCTTGTACGCAGCAGGAGCAATAGGTAGGGTGTTATTTATTTCACTGCTGTGTTCTCTGAGCGCCTCGCTATTATTATGTAGCTTTTCCCCAACGTACACTTCAGGTGAGAGCAGTATCATCTTCACATTACAGGTGGCTCTATGGCAGACTGGCTTGGATCCAAATAGCTCCTTGAAGTGCCCTAATCCGCACTGCACAGGCACACAGAAATACTCTTCTGCTAAAGAACATTATTAAAGTTGAAAAATCAAGCCCTTAAAAATTAGACAATCCCAACGTTGCCGGGGCAGTCCTAACTCAGCCTGCTATGCATGTTCCTGCTAGTACCTTCCTTAACGACACAAGCAGCACTCCTTACAGAGCCATCCCATTGTGTGTTTTATCCTCGTGGGTCAGTATGTCCTACTGATTGCACTCTGCTCAAGCCCTGCCCTGAAAACAGAATTACCGATTCCCCCAATAATCTTTTCTTTGCTGCTTATCACTACAATATCTGGGGGCTTCACAAATTACTTTTCAGAGCAACTGCAATTATCCACTTCTTCTCACAGGTGGGGAAGTGAACTACATTCACAACACATACTAGTGGAGTCTCGTTTGGAATAGTTTTTGGGGGTTGTTAAATGTTAAGTATCTTATAGGTATTCTGCACCTTCCCGTTGCCTTCAAGAGCTTACAACTGTGTTGTGGTCCCAGCCTTTTTGTAAATGAGGCCGCACATTCTGAAATCACAGCAGTGTCTATATGAAACTAGGGCTATATAAAACGAGGGTGACAAAGCTAATGGTGACTGACAGTCGAATGCTCTTAGCAGCTCCCTGTTTTGTTGATGGCACAACAAAGCAGCAACTGTTCTGAGTCTCAGCAGCTTCTGAAGGTACCACCAGAAATTCTGCAGAACTAAAGCCTGATCTCCTTACACTCACTCCTGTTGTTTAGCTAGAAACCAACGGCCCTTCCCTTCTACATTTATTCTTTGCTTCAGTGCCATGGTTTTACATGTGCACATCACAGCAACCAAGTGCCAGACCCTCACAGCCAGCATGGCAAGCAGGGAGTTAAGCAGCAATTTGGGGAAAGATTATTTATTCAATTAGTTTGCACATAAGGTGATGGGACCACATGTCTTCCTGAGAGCTCAGAGAAGAGGTTAGGGCCTGAACCACAGCCCTCTGGAAAAAGAGCCCTTTGTCTGGGGTGCAGAAGGGCCACGCTAACCAGGGAACCTAAGGGAAGGCAAGGCTCCAAAACAGAGTGACAGCCAGATTTTGTTTTAGTCCAAGCAGGCCTGGTTTTGTGTGTGCTTAAAACTTTCTTTTTGTTTGGAAACGATTTTGCCCCAAAGCTTTGTGATTATAAAAGCTTATGAGAAAGCTCTACTTGTGAGCAGCTGAGCTGCTGCACTGCCTGGCAAAGACCTGGCAGCCTGCACCAGGGTTTAGAAATCTCCGTACATGTTGTTCAAGGGAAGGATTCCTGCCTCACTTCAAGCTTCCTCTTCCAATACCACTTTCTGTGCCTCATTCTCAGGCCCCAAATAAAGCCTCCAAGACTGTGACTAAGCGCTGGTGTCAGCAACCCTGCGGCAGTGCAGAGCGAAGCCTTGGGGGGATGGTTTGTCATTAATGAGAAGCCGAGATGTCCCTCTGGCATGCAACCCTCTGCCGCACAGTGTATCACTGACCTACCGCTGCAACCACCAAAGGCAGACTCAACGGATGGTGAGGGAAAGGGACTTGTGGAAAGATGCTCCCAAGGCAGCAGCAGAAACAGCCCTCCAGCTCCCCAAAGGGCTGGCTGAGCTCTATACACTAATCTGAAACCCCCAGGTTGGCTATAAACAAGAAACAAATTCATTTATCTTGTCCGTATTTTTACTCAATTGAGTATTCACAGATATCAGAGGACGCACCTGAAGATGGATACTCCCCACAAAACATTAAGCAGGGTCTGTTCTCCGGCAACAGTTTAAGGTAGAGAGTCAGTGACACCAATATAAGAAGGCAGCAGACTGGGTAACGCATTTGCTCTCCTCCTGCTAAGCCAGCTGAGACTGAGTCACACCATAAACAATAGGCTGGTGTGCCAGGAAAAGCTGTCATGGCTAAACTTAATGTGATAGTGACCATTGTAAGCCGTGAATACAGACTACGCAATTTACTGTCAGTTAACTCAGAGCACAGCACGGCCAGTCAGCTCCTGCTGAATCACTGGCTGGATGTCGTGCAACAAGAGGCACACACACGGGTCACTGTCCATGACGGCAGCGAGCATGGTCTCCCTGATTGCTCCATGTCTTCTCGGAGACATCAGTCTCTTCAAGCAGTGACAGTCTTATAGCTATGCTGACCCTGCTTTCCAGGAAAGAGAAGTGTTTCTGGGGTCAGTCTGTTGTACCTGCACTAAATGCTTGAAGAGACAACCTCTGGAGAACTGTATAGGTGCAGTTTAAGACCTTTACCAACACTAGCTCTTTGCTGAGCAGTTCTGCTAGATGCTGCTGATCTGCAGCAGGGGTGGGCAACGGAAACCTGTGTTTGCTGCTTAGCTGTTTTAGTGCAAAGCCTTGCGTCAGCTCCAGTTCAGTGGGGCTGGGCTAAACTGGACTGTGAACTGCTGGTTTAGGTGTGGGAATGTGTTCTCTTCTGCTGACTTTTGGTTACAGGGTGGTCACCTCCAGAAGAAGCCAGAACAGAGCTGGGTCAGTAACATCTTAAACTACCAAAGTCCATCTACCAGACGTGAGGCCATCTCCTGCCACCTTCTACATGACTTTGTCAGGTCAGATCATAGAGGGAAAAGTGGAAGCCAAGGGACTGGCACTTAGGCAATTCTTGTGGTTTTCTGCAGCTGAACCAAGAGCTACCTCATCCCTGGGGATAAGGCAGCTTCTCTGCCAAATTGGCAGACCCCAGGAGCAAACTCTTCCATGCACAGGGCAAACATGCCTCACAGCTATCTACTGCAGCTTCCAGGCTGGGCCCCCGATGAAGGCAGCTGCAGGTACCTCCAAAGTCAACGAAGGGAAAAACAAGCATTCGAAGTCTCCACCCCTGACTGCAGGTGCAGCGTTCGTGCCTGGCCATGCTAGGAAAGGATGTGCGGGGAGCTGCAGTGCTGGCTCATGGACTCCTTCCCTTGCTACCACCCTCTTTCTTCCCATTCTTAAGACTTCCCTGCAGCTGAAGGCTTTCAGACCTCCTGAATACCAGACCTGTGCCAATCTCTGTAGTCTCCAGGCAGTTTACCCCAAGCACCATTTACACTGCTTTTTGCATCGTGAGTACATTTGAAAGTCCCCCGGCCAAGGCTGCTGCCCTTTCTTACTAGCTCAGCTCACTGCATCCAACAGTTTTCATTTAATTGCTGTGGGTGGAACAGAGCATTTGAGATTTCTAAGCAGAGCAGGTCTTTTGCACACTGCCAGCTTCCTTTGCTGAAGAATCAAAGCTCAGGGGGCAGTGGTTTCTTTCAGTTCCATACCAGTGCAGGCGTGTGACACGCTCATATTGTCATAGCTTAATAAAAATGTCATCCTTGTGAACAGGGCAAGCAGAATCTGGCGTACATCCATCAAAGACCACTGTCTAGTAAGGCAACTTACTTATTCGGGTGTAACTTTAGCTGCAGAGTAGTTTTAACTGACTGATTCATCTCCTCTCCTTTTGAAGAATATCCCATCCAAGATTTAAACTGGGATTCCCCTACAGCTAAGCTGGACTCCCTGTATTCAAGTGGGAAACTCTTATTTGTGCACTGAAACAGAAATGGCCTTTCCCAGCTTGTTTGTAAGCCCCACAGACTCACTGGATTTCTGCATTCCTCAGTGTTGTGCTCAGGAGAGGGGGCAAAAAAACCCTAGCAAGATCTGGCAGGGTTTGGCGAGCCAGCTTACAGGGTGATTTTAAATTGTGGATGGCAGCAAGCCTCCCAAATGGAAAATGTTTAGCTGATATATATCGCCACAGCTGCAATTTCAAAACAGAAGAAGGACAGTTGTGTACATTGGCCTCCTAATTGAAGCCTGTTCTAACATCTGCCAAAGTATGTTGTGTGTCAACACCCTCACCAGATTCCCAGCCAAAAGGAGGGTGGGCGGGGAGCTACAAACAGGGAACTTTTCATTTATTGAAGCCCTTCCTTTCACCAAAAGAGCCTTATAGAAAGTAGCCTCTATCTAGGTCTCCATTTAATCAGTGGCATGAAAAATGGGAACTGTAAACTTGCCAGCATGCCAAAAGGATGAAGTTACCCTTTCAGGGCACAGTTTGGGCATATCTTTCTCCTAGCAAGAAATGAAAGGTTTAGGAACAGGTCTCACACCCTGTGTTGATTCATGCAGAAGTGCAGAGACATATACAGCTATTACACACTTCTCTCTAAGTAACATACTGGCAGATAATAATAATTCCTACTGTGCCACCCATCTCTGAGCACACAGACTTTTATTTGCCTCCCTGGGAATAGGTGCGCACTTGTAGTTATTAAGCCACCCTCTAGAAAACACACTAAGTCTGCCAGAGTTAGCCACTTTTGATCTAAAATTGAATTATTTCTGATTAATCAAGCTACAAAACAACCACTAAACCTCCACTTGGACTGGAGAGACTCCCTGCTCTAGGATCTGGCGCTGAGCAGGAGCTCACTAGCCCAGGGTGCAAATTTCCAGGCCACCATCACTTTGGTGCATGGTGCTTAACAGTGTTTTTCTCCCCATTACAGACTGCGCCTACTTGCAAAATGAACATCATCCACCTTCTCTCTCCACCCCCACGCTAGTCCATGTGAGTGTTTTGGGGCAGGACAGTCCTTGTTCTGTTGTTTTGAATGAAGTTTAGCACAATGATGCTCTGAACTCAGCTGGGGTCTTATTATATGAATAAACACTAAGTGACTGGAGTGAAAGAATAAGCAACAATGACAACAAGGACCAAACAATCTCCATTTATTTAAACAAAATGGAGACGGGGGAATGCAGGCAAGTTGGTATTTTTGCCAGTTCACATTCTTATGGAAATGAGTATGTTTTGTCCTGCACAACCTCTCAGATTTGCATGGGGAGATGTAGGAAGATCTCTCAGGTCAATAAAATCACATTGAAATTAGAAGTAAGTCAAAGCGTCATGCCTCAAAGCAACAAGAGAAGCATCCCAGCCCATAAAGATGCTGGAATGGATAGCATATAAGTAGGAACTAAGGAGAACTTTCAAATATGCATAGTGATGATGAACAAAAGGTGAGCATGTCCTTGCACACAGTGTTCAGATGGATGTATAGCTCCTTCGCAGTGCCAGCCTGGTGGTGAGGTTCTGGATCTAACCAGATGCTGCGCAGGAAGCTAAAGATGCAGTTACACGAATCCTGCAAAATAAATCTTTTCTCCTAGGAACTATTTTACTGCAAGTAACTTTGCGCTGGACTTTCTCAGATCAGTGGTTCCACCTCCAGGAACTATCTCAGTACATGGATCAGGATCATTGATTTCACTGGAATCTGGGCAAAGCTGCAGCATGTGCAGCTGGGAGAGGGATACTTCCTTGCCCAGAGCACATGGGGGAACCATCGGGAATGGTTATTCTCCACTGCTCAGGGAGTACTGGAAGAAAGAAAATGACAAGGCAGGAAAAATATCAAGAAGACAAAGTTGAGTCGCAGGAAGACGCCTTCCCCACAACAAGAAGAAAATCTACAAGACAGTAGTGTTCCTCCTTACACACTGCAGGCCATCTGCAGCTATAGGCCATTTCTCCCAGCTGCCAAATAGCTGCATCTCAGAGCCTTTCATCTGCTCCGGGCACAGTTGCCTGGGAACTCATTTTGGAGTTAGCAGACTTGAGGGTGATGAGAAAGGCAATCCTACCTTCTTACCCGGGGAGCGGATTAAAATGAAACGGTTTTTCTTTTTTAGTAGCGCACGCAGTTCTTGGCACTTGTCATAACTCTCCAGTTCCACTGTTTCTATGCACTTCTGTTCATCCTGCAGAGAGGGAATGAAACATTATTATGAATAGGAGGCGCTGAAATCAATCATATACTATCAATCTCTGCATGCATTCCCCTTGCATCTGTCTAAAAGCTCTTCTGCCTATAACCTGCATGCAGACAGCAAGCCCCCATAAATCAGGCTGGCATCTTACTAAGAAAACACCCTAGCCTTTAAACTACAGGCCGATTTGTGGCTAGTGGTCCACAGTGGCTGAGAAAATAACACCCTGTGGACAGTAACACCAGCTTCTGCCACCTCTCTTGGCCTCATCCAGGGATCTGCAGCCAGAAGCAACACTATCTCCTTCTAAAAAAGGATGCAGGAGACATTATTCTGCTTTTTCACAGGGAAGACAACACAAGCATCATGATGGTCCAAGCAGCCCCCCAGGAAGCCTGAGGCACAGCGGAGACAAGAGGGGAGCCCTGCTGCCATGCTGAGCTGGGGCAGGCTGGTCCTCACAACAAAAGGGCCAGCAGGAGCCACAAGCGACTAGGACACACTCCTCTTGCAGCCAAGCTCTGAGCTGTCAAAATGCTTAGGATTGGAAATACAGTGCTGTATAGCCAGCAAAGCTGTCGGGGCCAGCATCTCAGTAGGGAATACTTGTCTCTGCTGTATCTCCACTGACGACTGCCGGCCGCGATCTTGGCTCATTTCTCCCAGTAACATAACTAAAATTCCACACGTGGTGCGTGGCTGAGTTCAGCTGTGGAGCACCATCCCTAACAGGAACCACAGCGTAACGCTGGGCAGATGATATTCTTCAAGTCTCGATAGCCCAGAAGAGACCAAAGCTCCCTTTTGCTAAGCATTACACAAGTAAGCAGTGAGAATCGCAAAACAGTTCTTGCCAGTGAAGTGCTACAGCCAGCACGCCTCGTGAACCTCCCTGCTACCATCCCGAATTAAAACCGCTGGCTATGGCCATCCCCAGCTCAGGCTCCGCTCCCAAGGCACTCCTTGTACCGGTATGAGTTTGTATTTAGCAATTCCTATGGAGGAGACGGGGTGTGGGATGAGGAAACAAGTTGCAGCCAGGAAGCTGCTGCGTGGCTGGAGGCAGGGAAAGGAGAGTTCAGAGGGAAGTGGGCTGCGGGAATTTCCTCCCTTCACCACTTGACGTTTTAGTCGCTGTGCAGAGCTCAGGCCCTGTTTAGCTTTTTTAACTCTCCTATCTGGGAATGGGGGCCCAGCAGAGCCGATGCCAGTATGCAGAGCAAGTTCTGAGCCACTGAGGGATGTCTGGATCTAATTTAGGTTTATTATTTTAATGACATTACTGTTTATTTCATTTAACACTGAGTAGACGAACGTGACCAGAGAACTGGGAAAATGTATACTAGGAGGAAATTAATCCTGCTCAAACCTAAAACCTAGCAGATAAAATCCTGCTGACGTTACTGAGCCCTTTGAAGGCGCAAGGCTCCTGCTGCAATCCTGGTATTGCAATGTCACTGCAAAAGGACAGGGATGGAAATAATAACCCCTCAGCGGCCAACAAATGACAGAGAAGGGTGAGGTCAGGAATATATGCCTTGGGGATGAGTGATCTCATCCTGGCCTTTGGTGGACGACCGCCCACGTTACAGCACTGCTGCACAGCCGGCCGGTGCGCTTACCCGCTCCAACGTGAAAGTTTGCTGAGCTAAGGACGTAGGAGGCTTGGCAACACTCTGATCAGAGACCAGCATGAAGACCCCTGCCCACCCTCCCTGCTCTCGAGGGCAGCTCTGTCCCCAGCAGAGCCCAGTGGCTCCATGTCACCCTCCTTGTCCATGCCATCCTTCCTGCCTCTTGGAGGGGAACCTTCCCTCTGATCCCCAGCCATCCTCCACTTCCTAAGAACAGTGGAGCACCGCGCTGGGGGACGAGAAGGACCTGGCAGGCTGGAGAGCTGTGGGTTTGCCATGACATCGCCTCTTGCCTTCTGGCTGCCCCTTTCCCACCTGGAGAAGCCTTGGGGACTATGGCCTGGCCTGGGAACAAGGACAGCAAGGATGGGGACATGGAGGACACTGCCTGCCCAGGGGCACTGGCTTGACTGAGCAAGCTATGGCTCCTTCATCTCAGAGACACAAACTCCTCAAGTAAGTTATCCTCTTCAGGGAGGGTGGGGAAGAAAACAGTCAGAGAAATAAGAAACTCCATGTCTGAGGCAAAGCAAAAAGCATCTGAGTTCAGGGAGCACGAGAACAGGGGTTTTGTCTCTGTTTTACCCTTGGCAAGCGGCCATCCCCTGTGAGCCTACCTGAGTCACAAAGAGATCCTTTATGTTTGTCCTGCACCACTAAGACAAAGACTGAAAGACCTGATCCTTCTGCAACATCTCCAGGTCCCTTAAACCTCCTGGGATGTGGCGGATACTCAGCACCACACAGAGACAATGTGGCTTCCAGAGTCCTGCCCTGACACAGGGTGTCAGACACATGTTCTGGACTAGCTCCTGCTCCATGTGGTCTCTGGTGTCCCAAAGAAGTTTGGAGACACAAAGGTTGAGTTCTCACTCAGTGGTTACACCTCCCTGCAACACACAGCTTGCAGGGTCATCCCACGGTGCTGCACTTGATCAAGACAAGGAATTCCCTTCAGGCCACTTTTCTCTTTTCCTCTACAGATTTTAGGGCATGTTTTTTAAATTGCTTTTGGGCTTGCTGTAAGGGGCAATCAATAAGATGCTACAAATCCTGTTACAGAAACCACTACATTTATGGTTTAGTGCAGAAAACCAATTCCATTAGCTATTCATGGAGCAGATGCTGCAACTTAAACATGTATGTGTCTGTAAGCTTGGCCCTTAAGAAGAAAATTACTGAACACCTAAACATATTAATGCTTGTGCTTAACCAAAGAATCACACTTGGCAAACGATTTCCTTAACAAAAAGCTGTTAAAAAGGGGGGGAAACGACTCACTGAAATTTTTATTTATATGAAGGTATAATTTCTAGCAAAGACCTATTCACTGACACATTCATGGGCTGTGACCCTCTATTCAGTGTACAATGTCTAGACTGCCTGAAATAATAATTTACTTGGCTAGCTGAGGATCTCAAAGCATTTTAATAAATCACTTCAGGGTTTATGCTGCTACCACTTTACCAGGGGCAAAATACAGATGTTAACTGCATGACTGTTAAATGCGGAGTGGATCCTTTGGTCTCTGGAAGACTTTGTCTAGAAGGTTTTTTTCCCCTATCAAATAATACACTTAAACACCCCCCAAACAACAAAAAACCAACTCTAACCACTAGCTGCACTGCTTAGAGGGAAAAAAACACCAGACTCAAGACTGATGCTCTCTAATCCACGGAGTGATGAAATTGCTCTGTGTAGTCTCTCCGCATAGGATTGCCTGGTTTTCAGCTGCTCTCTAGTTTTGCAAGGCTTAATTTTTATTCTGACAAGAATATGCAGAGACAAGAAGACAAGAAACCCCGTTAGAAGATAACCTGCTTGGTTCTGTGTGGGCCTGCACACAACCTGCCTTCCCTGAGATTTCTGAGTAGTTTCTCAGGATCTGAGCACCTCAGAGCTGTACATATTTGCGTCAGTGCCTGCTTTTCTGACATTTGGGTATGTGATATCATACAAACATCTTACTTAACCGAGTCTTCATTTATGTGAGGGTACGGATGTAGGGTGCTGTAGATGGAGGCACAGCAGATAACAAGAAATCCACCTCCCTTCGTTTCATAGTTGCTGAAAGAAACCTGAAGCCCGGTGGGGTGACTTTCACCCCCCATCTGCTCCAGGTAACACAACAGCCATCTGCAATTTGCCTTAGGAGGTAGCTCTGCTTTAAACCAAACCCAAAGCCTGACTAACAGATGCAATATGGGAAGCACACTCCCAGAGCAAGTCTGGAGCACATTCCAGGAGGTTGTTATTGATGATGATAAATACAGAATTTGTGTTCTGCTCTGTCTGTACTTTCCAGTGACACAGTACAACCTCATTGCCTGCGTCTTGTGTTGGCCACCCTCTCTGCTCTTGTTTTGCACACACAAAGCCCAGCTACGAGTACAGCCAGCCTCCTGCAATTGTATAAACAACTGTGCCTGCATATGAAACAACTGCTAAAGGCAATATTAGCATCTCTTCGGAAGGGCTCAAACATGAGGGACTGATAAAAGCACAATTCGCCCAAGTCACTAGCTCAGTTCCTGGAAATCTGATGGGCTCAGAGCTGAAATATTCAGCCTCTAAACCTGCCCTCCCACATGGAAGCTGACCTCCCTCCCATTTAACCCATTTAGGTCTAACTTAGGATACATATGGAAAGATGCTTCTACTTCTGTTCCCCGAGGCTTTATCTCCTTTCTTTTTCCAGGGCTCCAATTCAGCAAGTACTGAACAATCCTATTTTGAAATGTTTCAGCCTGAGGATGGTCAGGGACGCTGCGTCTGTCTCCAGGGTCACACAAATTGGGTACGTGGAAAAGGTCCAGTGGGGAAAGTGGCAGCTTGAGCTCCAGAAATAAGAGCTGTAGCACAACGGACCACAGACTCTCTCTTGACATCGGCCCCTCCCATCTCAAAAACTTCGTTCTGCAATTGTAAAATGGAGACAGCAACACTGCCCTAACTCACGTTAGAGGAAGATAAATACAGTAATAAACATGAACTGCCTCAATTCTGTGGCAACAGGACCCCTCCTGAGTGCAGAAAATTGCCATTTCCTTTAGTTCCCCTGTAGTAAGTCTGCACAATCACACACTATCCTATTGTGCTACCAGATAATTTTGGAGCCATTTCCTCTCCTAAGACATTTGACTTCACTGTAAGCCAGTTTAATAGCCTATAGATATTAACATGATCCCTTATTTACAATAATGAGACCTTGTAGCTACTGTAGCTTACAGATGCAATTTATTACAGGATGTTACCACAATCCGCAGGCTACCAGAAAACATTATGCCTGGTTGTTACAAATGCCATTTTCCTTGTTGAGATAATAAAATAACCCTTTATATGATTGGGATTTTTCCTTCTTCTGAATGTCTGTGAAAATTAATCTCACTTTAAAAGCTTTCTTTTCCCTTGCGGTAATGAGAGCCTCCATATATCTTGTTTTTAAAGGCATGCCCTTTAAAAAAACCTACGTCATGGTTATAGATTTTGAATCTGCGAGTTCCTGAAGCTTCAGCTGGAGTCAACAGGTGTCTGGGGCACTGAGAAGCAATCTGCGGAGTCTGTGGTTTGCAGGACCAGGCTGCATCGCTCTGTGTAAGAGAAACCCCCGCCACTTTGCCTGCCTTCCAAGCTGCTCATCACCTGATGCTGACTTCTCATTTCATTATTCTTGCACCCTTTGTGAATTTCAGAACTAAGAACAAATGCCTCCAGAAAGCTTTGGGATTTGGGAAGAGCAGGAGAGTTCAGTGTATGGAAGGAGGTAATACCCTTTAACCTAAACTGTTCATAACATACCTATTAGGCAACAGTATGTTTTTAAAAAAAGAGAACCAAACTCATTGTCAGTCCTGCTGTTCCTGAAACCATGGCAGCAGTGCAACTGCTGAAACATTTCCCCATTCTTCTTCCCTTGACACGCTAGACATGAAGCTTTACGTGATTTTGGTTTTATATCATTCTGACACCCACGAATGACCAAGATCCCTTCGGGTCAGCCACCGCACAGGCACATGGTCCTTGCGCAGACCATGCGGTAGGAAATGCTCCTCCATCCTGATGCGCACACAACACCATATACCAGCAAGACTCAAGACTTACCCACCCCTAATCTCAAACCTCTCTTGGTTGTAGTTTGTGTTCTGCGCTGTAATTCCTAACTTTTGGGGCACACTCTGCTCTTGCAGAAGCTCCTTCCAGCCCAGGAACTGAGAGCCTGACTCCGGAAAGAGCCACCTTTGCAGCCCAGCAGGAACCAGCCCCGCGCTTCTAACTCTTCTTGCACGAAGATGCAAGATTTAGCTTGGTTCTTTTTCCTCATTTGATTGGAAACAGCTCTTAATGAGGCCATGAACTTAAGGCATGCAGTTTATCTAGGGAAGTCCGGGACAAGGCTCCCAGGGGTCCTTCGCTCAGTACTGGCTCAAGTAAAAGATGAGCCAAATCCAGACTGTGTCCCTGCTTAAGGAGGACAGCAAGCACTCACAACCTTACCCTGAGTCCATCAGTGGCTAAACAAAACCCTGAAGAGTCTGGCTAGCAACAATCCGAGCTGCTTGAGGGGTGCCAAACAGCTGCAGGGTTGCCTGCCGTTCCCTTGAGTGGCAGGTGGGAAGTCAGCCTGCTACAATCCACTTTTATCCTTTAAACGCCAAAACCGCATAGCACATATCCTGCTTCCGCCCAAAGGTTTACTCCGTTCGCCTTCTCACAGGATGTCCTGCCCCCATTTTTTTTCCTTTGGCAATGGCACTGTCAAAATATTTACTGGCTAAAATATTTATGATATATAATATACTCTAAAATGCAGCTGTTGTCTTTTTTTTTTATAGCATTTACCCTTCCTGAAAATAACTGGAGAAACCTTTTTCAAAGGAATGGGCTGGAGGAAAGAGTGAAAAACGCAGGAACGTGTGTCACCAAGGGCCTGATCCTGCCCCTCATTCAAGGCCGTTAGTTGTGACCATACCTCATCCTCATAGACCACGAGCTGTGTTTTCCGTAGCTGGATGTAACGATCCTTCCACAATCCCAGGAGTCCCCCACTGCTTTTCTTAATCCAGCCGTACTTCTCTGCAGTTGGAGCAGACTTTGGTTTCTCTGAGACCTCCTCCTTTGTATCCTGCAAAGACAGAAGGGAGAAGAAATTGCATCAAAAGCACTTCCTATCCATTTAATGAAATTTGGCAGAGAGCCTGCCCAGAGAAGACCTCAGCACCCACCAAACGTGGTCCCTCCCCACCACATCACAAGCAAAAAGACTGGCATCTTCCAGAGGAACACTCAACCAGCTCCCACAGGACCAGGGAGTAGGCATGGACCCTGGCCACCCCTGGGGACATTATTGGGATGACAGCAAGTCCACCTTGCTCCTCTATTTCCCCAGTGGCTCTGCTGCCCTCTCTGTGGAGGTACTCCCTGCTCACTTGTGCACCAAATAGGCTTTGAAAATGAGCACCCTTCTCTCCGCTTTGCTCCTCCAGCTCTCTGATGAAACCCAGGGGGATGGATCCTGCTGGCATCACTAGCAACACTCATACTTTAGCCTACGGCCACTTGTACAAGTTTCTTCTCTAGGCCTCTACATTTGATCATTGCCCCCAAACCAACTTCCATGGGCAAATCCACAGCATGAGGACCAGGACTTCATCACATCCATACTAAAATGTTCCTGGCAGGCTCCTGCATGGTTTATAGACAGGGGGAAGGAGTGGCAGAGAAGGCAGCACCAAGAATGGGTTAGGGGTTTTTTGTCCTGCCTTTAGCTCCTTGCTGTTTGTCACAGCCTGCTCTTGCCTGCCTGCAGCAGCACAGGGAGACCCAGCATCCTGCACTGGGAGGCTGCTGGCTTTCCAGGCCTGGTAAACACCAGGAGATGCATAACTTCTCTGCTTTGAAGAAACCATCAGGAATATCCAGCATCAATATTCTCAACAAACAGAGACAGGAGTGGGGGCACTTAGGCTTATTAGCTGACTGCCTTCACCTACAGACTCAGTTAAAGATGAGTCTTCCTCCTCTCCAGCGCACTGGAAGAGCCTCTGCAATAGCAGGATCCCTGTTTCCCCTCCCTTGCAGTTCCTGGCTGCTCCCAACACCCTGTGGACCAAATAAGCCTCTTTCCCTGGAGCAAGGCAAAGAGAATCCCTCGCTGAGCCAAATCCCCTTACACAAACATCTCACCAACCTTGTGACTTTTAAGGGGAGGCCAACCCCAAATCCTGCAGCCCCCTCCCAGGACCCGCCCTGTACCCCCCCGACTCAGTTTCCTCCATGTCATCATCTGTTAACAGCATCAATCCTCCTGCAGAAAGCCAGCACATTTGCACAAAAAGAGGACACGTGTCAAAAGCAGAGCCCCAGCCATCCCCAAATGGCCCTCACTAGCTGCTGAATGAAACCTTTTCTTGTAGGAAAACTAAACAAAACAAACCGGAGCGGCTGGAGCTCAGACATCATGTTTCATAACATAAGGAAATCCAATGTGCATGGAAAGGAGGCAGAGCTGGACGCTCCCATGGCCAGGACAGAGCGAGTGTGTATGGACGAGCTCAAAAAATTCAGAGGAGAGTCTTGCTAACAAATATGTTTTGCTGCACTAGACTCCCAGCCAACACGCCCTTGGATAGCAGCTGCCATCAGGGTAAGCTGTTACTCTAAAGAAGGAGCTCACACCCATAAAAAAGACAAAAACCAGATTAAATACCCCTTGCGTCCACATTTATTCTGATCCGTGCTAAGGTGGGGAATAGTCTTGGCTTTGGTAGGTAGCCTCAGGTGCAGACTGGGAACAAGAAACTCAAATAAACCTCGTACCACCTAGAAGAAAATCAGGCGGAAACCTGTAACATCTTTGGTGCTCTTTGTAGAAGTTATTTTAATTGTACTGAGCCGTGTTTGAAACAGCCACAATACAGGATGACAGAGCATGAAAAAGTTTGCCGGGAAACAAGGGGGACTGCATGGGTTTTTTTTAAACTTGACTTTTTAGGTTGCCAGGAAGTTGTATTCAGTTGCGATCTGCGACTTCAGCAAACATCAATTGCTGCACAAATATAGACCTGCTGGTTTCCTGATTGAGCACCCTTTTGATGTCATTTTTAGATAATTGGGCACAAACTTTAACCTCCCTCATAGCTGTTTTGCATGGATGTAGCTGTACGAAGGGTTTATTTGAGTGCCAACAGCTGCCAAAACGGTTTTACTCCTTTAAGGTTTTATTTGCTTTGCAGATGAATTTTTGCTGTTCTTTTTCCCCACCTGAGAGAAAGGCTCTCTGAAATGGCAAATCTGTCTATCCATGGCTTCTCCCAGTGCTCTGCAGAGTGAAAACTACCTTGTCTCCTGTGGTTTTAAAATAAAAGTACTCCCTGTGAAGACACAGCACTTAACATCTACCTCTGAAAAAACAACCTGTCCCAGTAACTGTTTTTGTCGGAGCTGGGGCTCATGCCTGCACTCCTGTGCAAAGCAGAGCTGCAAAGCTAGGGCAGAGCTCGGCTGGCAGCCTGCGCTGCCAGCTCAGCTGCCTGCTCCCCGTGGGCTCGCCAGTCTTCTGAGGACACTGCCTCCCCTCCATGGCATCGCACGGTGGCCCTGCAGCTCACCCCCTCCCCGGGCCACTCGGGAGGTTGGAGTCACCCGCCTGAAGGGAGCCATGGGGTTCCTTCCACATGAGACAGGACTTTCCAGCTGTTTCGGCACCTGGGAGCATCCATAGAGAGGATCCGTGACTGCAAGCCCCCGCCTGCCCCAGCTGAGCGGCCCAGGAGAGGGTAGGTGAGATGAGATGGTCTCAGCAGATGACAGCAGCAAAAGGCTGTGCCCCCCTGCGCTGTGCAGGAGTCACCTGAGCCTGAGCTGCCCGGTGCCTCCACCGGTCCCTGCTGCATGATAGACGTGACGGGTGCAATCCTGTGCTCTGCAGGTGCCAGGGGCTGCTGAGCTGCCTGGGCTCAGGGGCAGCAGCTTCCCCCTCACACCCACACAGCACACTGCAAGGTTGGGGTGCAGCTGCTGTAACCCCTCACATGCAGGTTAAGGGTGTAAAAACCCACATGATGCAACTTGACTGTTTGTTCCTGTGAAAGCAAGAAGAGTCTCAGAGATGGCGGCTGACATTTCTGTGGGTTATTTTTATGCCCCCCTTGCTCCTAATTGGCAAGGAAAGGTTGGTCAGGGAAGGACACCGAGAGCAGGGCTTTGTGTCCATCCTGCGCTCTCCGCCTGCTGCTCCACAACTAAAATGGAGCACCGCACAAAGAGGTGACTTGCTGTTGTTAACTCAGCTATATATGGGTATTCCTTCTGTAAGACATACTAAGACATCCTTCCCAGGATGTTCCTGGGCTGCAATCGTTCCTGACGCTGGTGTAAATCCATGAGAAGAAACCCCCGACAGCAGCCAAGCAAACCAGTGTAAATGAAGGAAGAACTGAGTTATCCCAATGCTGACTCACGCCAAAGGCATCACTCCCAAAACCAAGCCATACGAGCCCTTTTTGCAATTTATAGCACAGTGGCATTAGAAGTGAAACATGAGTTTCACTCTTCCAGCCTGGTTTAGACTCACATTTCACAGCTCAGCAGAGATTCCAAATCAGAGGGGTAGGATGGCTTTTTATTTAATCATTAGGCAGTTATTTCTCACCTCCCCTGCCCTGCAACTTAAGGGCCCACAAACCCACATACTTTTCACGTCTTCCAACCAAAAAAACCCCAACCAACAGTTGAATTGCAGTGGTGCTTTTAAAAATCACATTTTGTGCACAGTTGTTGCAGTCTCACCCAGTTGCAGCAAATTCATTTAAAGCAAGCAACTCATTTATCACACCCTCCTCTCTAGCATGGCACTGATGAACACCTCCCAGGAGACAACCTGCATCTCCAGAACTCCACTCTTCTTCTCCCTTTCCATGTTATCTTCCAAGCCCGGCTGTTAGCACTTCCACTTCTCCCTGACCCACAGGAGCAAAACCATCTTACTGGAAATAAACTGCTCAGATCCACGTGAAACTTGGGGAACTGTCAGATGCCTCCTCCCACAAGCAATCACTGGAGGATTCATTTATTGTTAACGAAGAGCAGCCGGTAAGCCAGGCGGTCAATGCTGGGGTGGGTGCGAAGCCCCTTTGGCCAGTGGCTACCAGCTGGAAGCAGTTTCTCTGTTGTAGATTAATTTCATGGATGCCAGCGGATAATAACAACTCTCAGTCACTAGCAACTTGGGCTGCTTTGTCATCTCCCTGCTGTTTTAAAAGAGCTCTCATTCTTGCCACAGAATGTTGGGAGCTGAACTAAGGGAGCGTAGGGGGGAGAGACAAGCCACAGCTACCGGTGTTGCATGTACTAGAGCCTGAAGTTCTCCGGCAGCCTGCCCTGCCGGGAGATTTCTTTGTGCGTGAGCAGCAAAACCTCATTTATGGAAAGGAAGCAGGAATAATTGCGTGGCCAGATGAGGGGAGAAAATGACTTGTCTGACTTGCTAACAAATTTGTGGCATCTTAATCCATCCGCAGAGGGATGGACTGCTAGGGTGCGATCCCATGGACGTGAAAACCTACACGTGCAGGAGAAGCACTACTGCTCTTCTCCCAGTCAAACCCGTCCCAGGCACGGACGGAGGAGGAGGACAGACTGAGGGAAGGCTGCTAGGTATGTGGACATGGCCAAGCTTGCGGGCTGACCGAGGCCCAGCTCCAGTACGGAAGTACAACACCCCAACGGGAGTCAGCAGAAGGTGGCCTGAGCAAGCGTGGCACCCGAACAAGCCCGACTCTGCCAGCGCTCGTCCTCCGGCACCGCCAGCACTTGCCCGACAGCCTGCCCCGGCCGGCTGGGAAATGGAAGCCCCGGCAGCTCCGGGGATGCTCTGCACCAGCCGCTGCCGAGCCCCAACGCAGCCGAGCGGGCGCAGACGGCAACGGGGGTTCCTCGGGGAAAGGGACCCCCCGCCCCCGGGGCTCCGGCGCTGCCCCCCGCGCTGCCCCCGCCGCCGCGCCCGGGCAGAGCGGGGCCGCGGTGTCCCAGAGCCGCCGGAGACGCCAGAAAAGCCCCCAGTGGCCGGGGCGCTCCCCCGGGCCGCTTCCCGGCCGGCAGCGAGGGGCTGCGCCCCCCCCAGCCCCGTCCCGCCCGGCGGCTCCGGCTCAGCCCCGGCCCGGGGCACCCCCGCTCCCGGCCGGACTCACTTGCTCCATGGCGGGCCGGGGCCGGTCGCTCCTCGCCGCCCGCTCAGGGGCTCCGCCGCCCCGCTGCAGCGCTCGGCCCCGGGCGGGCGGGCATGCCGAGCCGGGCCGTGCCGGGCCCCGCGGCTCTCGCCTCCGCACCAACTTCTCGGGGAGCAGCAGCAGCAGCAGCGCCGGGTTTCCGGCGGCTTCGGCGCTGCGAGGAGGCGGGGATGCCCCCGGCCCCGGCCCCGCCGCCTGGCCCGGCCCCCCCGCCTGGCCCGGCCCCGGCCCCCCCCGCCGCGGGCGTGGGACTGGGAGCCCCCGGGACGGGCTGGGGCAACGGCGGCGGGACTGAGCCCAGGGGAGGGGGGACCGTGAGATGAACAGGGTCCCTGGGGCGAGGCGGTGGCTGCAGGGTGGGGCAGGGTCCCCGACGGTGGCGCGGGGTACCCAGGGTGAGGCAAGGTCCCTGGGGTGAGACAAGGAGTCTGGGGTGGGACAGGGTACCTGCGGGTGGGACGGGGTCTCTGGGATGGCACAAGGAGCTTGGGGTAGGACAGCGGTCCTGGAGTGGGGCAAGGAACTTGGGGTGCGACACCGAACTTGGGGTGGGAGAGGTCCCCAGGGGCAGGCAGGGTCCCCAGGGATCAGGCCAGACCCCTTGTGGTAGGACAGTGTCCCCTAAATCAGAGGGTCCCCAGGGTCAGGCGGGATCCCTGGGGTCAGACAAGGTCCATAGTGGGACAGTGGCCCTGGGGCTGAGGTCAGGTAGGGTTCTCAGCGCAGCAGGACAGGGCGCAGGGTGCAGAGAGGTGAAGGATGCCATCCTGGTGCTCTGGGCATCCCGAGGCCGGTGTGGAGCAGCGCCCGGGGCCCAGCTCGTGCGGCAGCGGGGATCCCTCGGCTGCAGCGGCGGCTCCTGGCAGCCGGCTGGTCTCAGGGCAGCGGGTTTTGGCAGAGCGGTGATGTGGTTCGTTAGCCCAAGGGAAACAGCTGGGGAATGGTCTTTGGTGGTAGAACTGGTTAACGCAACTAGTCACGCTCTGAGCTATTGTTCTCCACTGGTATTCAGCTTTGCAGACTTCTGCTTCTATTTCAGGCCTGCTGGAGGGCTCATGTACCCAACAGCCTGCCTGTTTTTTCTTCTAATTATTTCAGTCAGTCTAAAAAAAGATTATCACCTCCCTCGGCAAACCTTGCCTCCATTGTTCTCAGCAAAGAAGATAAGAAGGAAAGGAGAAGAAAAGTCTCAACACCCATTACCACCAGGTTAAATGTTCTTCTGCATGGGTATGGCAATTACTGGGAGGAAAACCAGGACACAGCTCCTGCTAACCAGGGGTAGAAGAGATACAGAAGCATCCATCAGGGCTGGCTGACCTGTCCTGCAGGGCCAGGGGTTAATGGAGGAGCTGGGAATCACCCTGGGACTCGCCAGGATTTGAAATGAGAAATCCTGGTGCTGTCAAGGCGCGTTGACAGGGAAATGATTGCCATGTCAGCAGAAAGACATCCCCCATGGGGAGGGGGGGGAAAGCTGCTAATAGATGCGCCTGTGATGAATCTGGGTTTTGACAAGAGGCTGAGGTGCTGAATGCACTCAGAAAAGCAAAGGGAGGATGGACGGGGTCTGACTGGCCATCACTGATATGAGTGGGGAGAGGAAAGCAGGATGGGGGGGAATGCATCATGCCTGTCCATCACTGTCAGGGCATTGCTCAGGCACCACACTCACCCTCCCTCTCCTCTCGCCCACAGGGGTTTGGGGTAGGACCCCCCTGTTTGCTCCACTTGCACAGAGCTGCAAGAGCAGCAGGGGCCGAGCCAAGACCGGAGCTCCGAAGAGCAACTACGCACAAATAATTATTAATGATAATTAGTAAGTACACACTGATGGCATCTTCTTCGTACCAGCTCTGCTCCAGGTTTGGCAAAGGCTCTGGTCTCGCCGAGATGATCCCCTTGTTGTGTAAACATTTTCTGTGGCCTCCCCTGCTCCTCCTCTGTGGCCGAGAGCCAAACTGGGCAAAAAAAATGCTGCTACAAGCACCAGCGATGGCATGGAGGGGCCTGGCCAGAGGCTGAGGGGTTGTGAGCATCCTTCAGATTTCTCCTTTACCTGGCACAACAGGCACCTCTGAAAGATTTGACCAGAAAATCGTGGCTGGCCATCGTCATTCAGGGCTGTTGCCCAGCCAGGGTTAGCTCTCTGTTGCCTAACACCAGGTGAGAGCTGGTTTAAAAACATGTTTTCATTGTTTCATTTTCTGAGCCACTATAATGGAGCTTCAGGTGAGGAGTGGGAGCATCCCAGCTTACCCACAGCCTTCTTCAGTGGGGATGTGAGAGCAAGGCAGGGTGTGGCAGCGCCAAGCTTGGCTCCGGGATGGTGCCAGCCATCACAAAATGAACTCTTGCAAAAAGCCTTTTAGCCAGGCTTTTAAAATGACCAAAAAAGCCCCCAGAGCACTAGAAATGTTGTTCAGTATTCTGTTTCCTGGCAGGGCTGGGGGAGGTGAGGGGAAAACTCTGGCTTTACAGATAAGGTGTGGGCTGTGGTTCCGATTCTTGTGGAAAATTTTAATTTAAGTGAAAAAGTAAAGAATATTTTTAGCATGCCATCAATGTGCATGTGAGGACATGTGTGCCGTAAGAGCGTGCAATGCAGAGGTCGCATCCTTGTGATTATCAGATGTCCTCACCCTTGCAGGTAGACCCAGAAAGAGGCACTGTCACCCTGCGGCAGGAATACAGGAGCAGCTGCTGTGGGGGGACCTGTTGCCTGCAAGAGGATGCTCATTGCACGAGAACATGTAGGCTGGTGCAAAAATGCTGTGGGGCGAGGCAGGGGCATGCATCTGCGGTCGGGGTCAGACTGCCCCTTTGGGATGGGACGTGCTGCCAGACCGTTGTCGTCTACAGTGAAGAGGGGGTGCAATGCTGCTCCAGCAAAGTGAAATGGAGTCAGAAGTGACACCGAGGAGGCTGGGCTGGTGAGTCACAAAACTGAGGAAGCTTGTCTGCAAGGGGACCCGAGTCCTCCTGCTCTGTGCCTTGATGGCCATGTTTGGGGTCTTGCAAAACTTGGGGAGCGGGATGCAGAGAAGGATGGCCGTGCCGGGGGTCGGGAGCTCCAGCCACAGAGACACAGCTGCCTTGAAGCTGCTTGGGGCTGAGTCGGGACCAGGATGGGTGGGGAGTCCCCCGTGTCCTCCCAAATGTGGGCAAACCCGTCTCTCCAGCCACAGGCATCACATGAGAGAGCTGTGGTTGCCCTTATGTCTACCTGCCATCCTTTCCCTGCTCCAGGCAGGGAGCTCCGGCTCCTGCATCCTGCCTGAGGTACCTCGTGACCAGGTCAGCCACCCACCTCAAATGGCAATAACCCATCTCCAGGGCGCCATGAAGGTAAGTTCATTAGCACTTGGCTTTGTTAAATGCTTTGAGTAGGGCTGGAAAGGCAGAGGCTCATTATCACAATTGCCCTGTTACCTGCCCAGCAGCAGGGAGGAAGAGGTGGACACGCCAGCGATGCTGGGAGCAGTGCTGGGCTTGGGGCAGCCACAGGACCCCTGCCCTCAGCTGGAGGAGACATCCTCAGCCCCTTCGTGTGCACGGGAAATTAACGTGGATGTTCTTAACCTGTTTGGTTCAGGCTAAAATAAAAGAGGCCCAGAGAAAGCGCTGGGTCTGAATGGATGCCCAAGGGTAGGGCAATTCAGGCTCTTGATGCCAAGTAAAGCCCATGGCACCTTCTCCTCATGGCTGCAGTGTGTTTGTAGGGATAAACCACTTCTCAGGTGGACTGCCATCCTTGAAACTGCCTGTGCTAGACGGGAAAGGTGGAGGTGGCCCTATCCTCGGGTGATGCACAGGGAATTAGCAGCAGCAAAGGCTGGAGGAGATGGGAGACCACAGATATGGGGCTAGCATGGAAGAAGGGCTCTCGTCACCTCCCCACTTGCTTTCTGGGCTTAAATCTTTTGTTTTATGGACAAGCCACTTGAAAGGATGTTTCCAGCCACGCTCCCTGCTGCAGTGGGGCAGTTGGAGTTAGCACACCTCGTCTGGGGTTTAGCCAGTAGATCCTGACCTTGCAAGGTCCTGGTTTTACTTGTTTTCCTCTTGGCTGATATCAGTCTGAGCTTCTGCCCAAATCAAACCCAGGCTTTCCTGCCGCTCATGTTCTGTGTTTTAGTTGTGTGCTTGGAAGGAAAGACCCAGCTATCTGCCCCAGCCATCAGCCTGTGAGCGCTTGCAAGAACTCATGTGCTGTCCTTGCTGATCTTGCTGGTTTTGTAAGGAGCAGCAGTCCTTGCTGCAGAGGATGTCTGGTGCTGCAGAGGATGTCTGGATGTGCCACCACAGGCCAGCAACCTCAGCCTGGGCTCACAGGGGGGGACAAAGCAGATCCAAAACTGGGTGAGGAGCTCACTTGCTGGGGCAAAATGGGGGAGATGGATGGTTTCAATTATTTTAAAACCGGCAGTGAGTTGAAGGAACATGGCCAAGCCCTGTGGCACAATAGCAAGTGGGCAATGAGCAGTGCCACTTTGTGCTTTCTCCTTCATTTCTGTTTTAACCTGCCATTAGCAGTAAGCCCTGCCAAAAGGCAGCGGGTGCGGGCTGGAAGAGGTGCCTGATGACACCTGAACATTGCTGCTGGTGTCCAGGTGGCGGCCACAGTCCATGCACAGGCAGGATGGGTGGGAAGGGGTGAAGCACCTGGATGACAAGGGCTCAGGGCGGCTCTCCTGCTCCATTGCTGCATGGGGTGAAGGGGAGCAGTGTGGGGCTGGAATAGGAGGCAGTTTGTATGGGCTATCCCAGCCCATGTTGCTTATAATCCCCAGGTCTTCCAAAGCCAGGGGTGTGCCCCATGTCCTGCAGGCTAAACCACATCCCTGTGTAAATGGGCTTGGAGCAGCTTCCTGCGTCCCTCATCGCATCACCCCGTGCCTGGGGCAGTCGCCTCTGGACTTTCCCAACAGCTCTGCGGGTTCCTGGCCTCCACTGGTGTCTCTGGCAGTGGCCAAATACACCAGAAATAACCTCTGCTCTCGGCTGCTCTGGCAGGAAGGTGGGTTATAAACACACTGACAGTTTGTTAGTGTTAGCGCTTGCCGGGCTTTCAAGCTGGGCTGAGTTTGGGGTGGGGGGGTGGCTTCCTGCACCTCAGCCCTGGTCTCCCACTGGCTCCCCACTCTGTCTAGGCAGGGGGACTCCCCAGAACACCTCTGCTCTGTGCACGTTGCTTTGAGGTGGTGAGGCTACAGCCCCAGAGGTGCTGGAGGGGCTTTTCTAGGTAACTTTAGGCAGCATCTCTCGGTGCATCTCAGCCACCAGCTTTCCTCCGTGCAATGCATGAAGTCAGTGGGGTCCTTCTGAAGCTGCTGGGAGATAAATATATATAAAAATATATTTAAATATATATATATAAATGTGATAATACCCTCAGAATCTGATTTTGCTTGCTATGGCAGGAAGCAAACCCTCAGAGAAGTGTAATCTAGCAACAGTGGCACTAATGACCCCACGCAATACTGGGCTGGGCATGCTCTTGCGCTCTGGGCCATCTCTACCTGCCACCCTGCCTAATTTCTGGGACCAAATCCTGCTCCTGGTTGTGCCCAGCACCACCTCTAAGGCTGGCAGATGCCCTCTGTACATGCTGGCAGGGAGTAGCTGGGGACACGCCAACCATCCCTGAGCATGCAGGGACCTGCAGGTTTTGAATACCGATGATTTGCACAGCAAGTGACCATGGAGTTTGTCTAAAATCATGTGCTAAGTCATTTGGATGAGCACGAGGGGAACGCAGGGAAGCAGCAGAAGGGGTTATGTTTAAATCAATATTACATTCAAATCAATATTCTGATTTATGCTCCTGTCCTAACAATGCCACCTTCCTTTGCCCCCTGATTTGAGGGCACAGACCCCAGTGGCTGAGTCTGAGCCACCGTTTCTGTTGTGAACATGGATTTTGGCAGATGTGCTGCAGGATTTGGGCTGAGTTGTCCTGGGGGACGAGGAGGGGAGGAAGAAAAAAAGAAGCAACAACCTGACCATGACTGTGGTCTGTGCACCAATCAAGCTGGTAAGACCGGTGACACCTGAAATTGGGTGTAAAAAGGAGTCTTGTCAGTTGCTCCTCACTGCTCACCTTTTTTTGGGGTTGCAGGATGCTCTTTGCTGGCCTTGCTTCTTGCTCCCACCTTTCTCAGCACCTCTTGGGCCCAAGGCTTAGTCCTGGCTCCTTAGTTCCCGGCCCTGGTCATTTGGGTGCAGCCTGGACCCTGTGCTGGGATCTTCAGCTCCAGGATGCAGCATTGGCCAGCCCCAGGCCACCTCCCTACCTTATCCTTCTGCAGGGTCCTCCATCCCTGGTCCCTGCCTCCATCCCTGGTCCCTGCTTCTTGTCCTCAGCCCACCTCAGTCTGAACCACCACAGTCTCACCAGCAGCCATGGGGTCCTGCTCCTCTGCCCCGTGCCCAGAAAGAAACCTCATGGCTGAAATGCGCTGACCTCCTGCTGCTGCTTTTTAGGGAGTTGCCAAAAATCCTGTTTCCTGGTGAGCTGACTGTGGGCTTCCAGTACCTCACCCTGCTTGAACGGAGCTGGGTGAGTGGTGGAGCATGTCAAGGTACCTGCGGTGGTAGAGTGGCTTCAGGTGAGCAGCATCAGTTGCTGAATCCAGCCCTGGCTGGTGCTTTCAACAGGTTTTTTGCCCCACAGGGCTGGGGCTGCTCAGTCTGGCTGGACCCATGCGGTCACAGCTGTTGGTGCTGTATTTTCTTAGATCCTCATCTAAGGAAAGGAAAATCCGCTTTCCTGATGCATGCGGTTTGGGTGTGAGAGACCAAGGCAGGAGAGAAGATGCTGGCTGGTACCTCTGGGGGGAAACACCAGGAAGGAGGAAGAGTTGTTTAAGCTGAAAGACAATGTTGGCACCAGAACAAATGGGACTAAAACAGGACAGGAATAAATGGAGACTGGAAATGAGGAGGGCTCTAATCCTCTCAGATGCTGCCACGGCTTCTCAGGAGGCGCAGTGGGGATGGGAAAGCTTTGGGCAGTTTGATCCCAGGGTGCTGGACTGGACCAAGCTCATGGACCTGACGGGTCCGTGTCCCCTCATGGCGCAGGAGGGAGCTGGTGCCTCTAAGCCCTCTGCAGCGGGTAGGGAGGGAGCAGAGCTGCTGCCCTGGAGCTGGAGACATGCTTTCCGTGGCTAATGTGAGGTTTTGAGGCTGGAGCTGGACCACTGGGTCTAAGCCAAACTCAGTCTGAGGCTTGCCCCACAACTCTGGGGGATCAACCCACAAAGTGGGCAACTCTCCACCCGTGTAGCCTTCTGGTCTCTCTTACTCCTTCCCCAGGGGACTCGATACATCCAATATCTGCCAAGAAACCTGCTCATCTCCAAAACCTCCATGCCGTGGAGGGCTGTGGTGCTCCCAGCACGTGCCCAGCTGCAGTTTCCCTGTGTACGCTTGCACCTCACCCTGTGTGCAGGCTTTAGAGCTGTGAAATGTGTGGAAATGCTCTATTTGTGTAAATTTATGTTTGAGATTGTTCTCACATAGGATAGATTTTGGGGTCACTGGAAAGGCACATAGTCAAGCAGAGGGACCATGTGACTCCCTGTGGAGTCGGCTGAGGCCAACGATGCAAAAATCCTGCATGCTGGAAGTGAAATACAGGAATACAGAGGCCCTTCTGCCGATACCATCTAAATGCAGTTGTTTAAGCTACTGCATGTCACAAAATAACCCAAAGGAAATCTCTGCGGCAAAAAGTGTTTTCACATAAGCAACTCGAAGCCTCAATGGCCCTTGGCTACCAATGCTGCCTTCAGCGCTCTTGCAAAAATATGAAAGCAAGTAAATGTTTTAGTTTTTGAGTGCAAATAGTTTGTGGTCATTGAATTTTTTTTCTCATTCTATGGTTATATGTCATCTGAGCAGCAGCATCCCAGCTCTGGGTTTTGGATGTTTAATTATAGCTGGACTGATAAGTTGGTGTGTTGGCTCTGAGGTGGGAGTGAGCTCAGGCAGTCGTGCCCCAGGTCCTAGAAATTTGGAGTAATAAATCAGGGCAGATGCATCTCAAAGGCAGCAGCAGATCCAGGGCAATGCTCCAACTTCCCAGAGGCAGCTTGAGGGATGTCCGGCTGCTGCCCAGTTGATGGTGATGATGTTAGTGCATGAATTTAGTTGGAAATTGATGCTGGCACATGAATTTGGCAGAGATGCAGTTGGTTATTTGTGGCTGGATTTGCAGGAAGCATCATGGGAAGCTCATTTGGCTCAGGTTTGGTTTTGCCAAAAAAAAAACCCAACCCAAAACTCAAGAGTGACAAGAAGCCCTGAAGGCACCTACAGCCTCTGGAGCCCAGCAAGGTAAAAACTGTCTGGAGTGCTGTCAGGCACCCCCCATTCAGTCTAACTGTACCGCAAAATACTGTGTCTGAGACATAGGAGCAAACCCAAAGTGTTCCTTTCGTTTGCTTTAGGTAGCAGAGGGAAACTGATATCTGCATGGAATGGCCTGGGAAAGCCACACGCTGCAGGTTGAAAAAAGGGATTTTTCATTTTGTGGCAGAAATATAAGGGGGGGGGAGGGAAGAGAGAAAAAAAATCAATTCAGATTAAACTGAAACAATGTGATTTATAATTCTCCAAGTGTTCTGGTTTTAGATCACCCCAGAATAGTCAGTTTGACAAGAAATGCAAAGTTCATGTTTGTAGATCAATTAGTCCCTTCCTAAAACTTTAAAAAACCCCAAAACATTTCCAAATATGAGGTCAAACCCCACCATTCTTGACAAAGATTCAAGAACAAAAGCTGGGTATTTCTGATGTGTTTTGTTTTAGGAACCCCAGAAGAAATGTTTTGACATTTCCAAACCAGCTTCTTTTTTAACTTCCAAATATTTCCAAAATTTGCCTGAAATCAGTAAATAGCTTTGAAAACTACAGTGAGCAGGCAACCCGTATCCTGCTGCTGGGGAAAGGCTGTGGTGTGGGAGCCCAGCATCCCCAGTGAGTGCATGGAGAGGCAACCTGCAGGTTTATTATCCAGGGAAATGTGGGATGTGGGTGCAATTTGCCTGTCCATGCCTTGTCAGGGCCACCTCCAGGTTTCCCTGAGGGTGCTGATGGCCAAGAGCATCCTTGGTCCCTGCTGCCAGTGCTTGGGTCCCTGCAGGAGAAGGCTGTGAAAGTCCTCTGGCTCCTGGATCCAGGCTTCAGGGTGATGCTCTCCCTGAAGATGCCTCGCTCAGAGGCGGCAGACACCAGCTGAGCCTTGGGGTGAGCAGGGAGGGGGTGAGATTTACGGCTGTGCTCTGGTTTTGGTGGTGACTTGGGAGGTAGGATTGGATCAAGTGGATTCCAGGGAGATTTACAGCGAGTAAACCCGTTCATGTGAAGAGCTTATCGCCTTGGCCTGTTGTACCTGAGACAGGTTTTGGAAATATTGCCCGTGGCTGAGCAGCAGAGACGAAGCGGGGAGTATGAAACCTTCTCCTGGGATGGGATTTTCCTCCTGCCAAGTGTTCATCCCTCCTTAACCCTGCGGCAAGGCAGCACAGGGACCACGAGTGCTTTGCATCCCTCTCCCAGTGCTGCTGCCACCTCCCAGCCTTTCCAGCCAGGCTGGGAGCTTGGCAGCCGGTTGCCTGGCTTGCAGCCGTGCCGGTGTCCCACCTTAGTGACAATCCAGCGCAGGCACATGGATGAAACAAGCTGTGTGCCTGGGAGAAGGTCTGGCCAAGAAGCACCGGTGGGAAATGTTTCCTTTTCAAAACTGCAAAATGTAATTAATGCCAGTAATAAATGTGGAAACTCGTTAGCTCTGCGGCTGGGCTGGGCTCTCCCTAGTCTCCTCCGAGTGAGAGCCAGCAGGGTGAAACAAGCCCATTCCCTGCCTTCGTCCCTTGGTTGTGAGGGTGAGGAGGGCAGCATGGCAGGCAGGATCTCCTCAAAGGGTCCCAATGCCATCAAATACAAACCAAATCCCCTCCACCTTCCTCCAGGGAAGCACCTCAGCCCCAGGAGGTACCGGTGAGGCAACACCAAAGGGTCCATGTCTGCCCCAATCAGTCCCAAAATGCCCACCAAGCCCACGATGCAGGGAGCTGAAGGATTGGGCCCACGGGAGCCATCAGCTGGCTCCAGCTGTTTGTCAGGGAAAAGGCTGCGATGTTCTTGCATGCGACTCCTCCAGGCTACGAACTTTGCGAAAGAGTTTCTGCTCTATGTAGAATTGGGCTATTTTATTTTTTCCCCCTTTTCAGGGGTTTATGGACATTTGCATCCTTCCAAGGTACAGGCTTAGGGGCACCAGCTTGGTAAGTCAAGTGACATTTGCTAATGCCTTTCTGCAGCCTGGAAGAGGCTTTTGCTGTCCAAAAGAAAGGATTATTTACCCTTTTTTATGGTGTTTCTCCCTGGGACCCCTTTGGGTGTATGAATCCCTCCCAGTGCTGTTTGGGACTGATCTCTGCATGGCACCAACTGATGCAAAACCTGAGCAGCATCCCCCTCCGGCAAGGCTCTTTGGGAGGGCAAATGGTACCATTCAGCAGGACAAAACACCAAAAATTCAAATACTTTCAGACTCTCCTGGCTGCCAGTGGGACCTGGGTGCTGCAGCATCTGTCAACGCTTGGCTGAGCCCAACTGGGTGCCTGGTGCTCACCCCAAACCGGTCCTTGGCAGGGATGTGCTGGGGGTGCATTTACGTGCAGGGGCAGGTTGGACTGGTGGCCAAGGAAGTTAAAAAACAAGGAAAAAAACCAAGGAAAAAAAGTTAAGACTCCCCTGGACTGTGCTTGGTGCCCCTCCTTGGCCACACTGGCTTAAGTGGGTGCAGAGGGCAATTCTGCCCCAGCTTAGGGCATTTATGAGCCTGAGAGGGGCAAGGAGAGGAGCTCAGACTTTCCAACAGGCACAGCCTTTGCAATAATGCCTGTCTCGGCAGCCTGATGTGCTGCCAAGTCACTTGCTGCCTTCAGCATCCCCCGCCACGCCTCTGACCACATCCCCGCCACACTGCCTCCAGCATCCCTGCCATGCCACTGCCCACATCCCTGTCAAGCTGGGTCCAACATCCCTGCCACGCTACCTCCGACATCCCTCAGGCTGTGTCCAGCATCCCTGTCAGGCTGTGTCCAGCATCCCTGCCACGCTACCTCCAACAATCCTGCCGCGCCGCCTCCCGCATCCCGCGCCTCCTCCCTCCCCGGCAGCCTTTCCCTTCACCCCCTTCCAGCCCAGCCCCCCAGCCCCCTGCACCCCAGCCCCCCCCGCTCCCCATGCAGCCGAAGCCCGGCCCTTCCTCCCCGCCTCCCCCCGGCGGGGCGCAGCGGCGCCGCGGGCCGCCATCCCCACCTAGCGCCGGCCCGGCGCACAGCCGCCTCGCACGGGGGGCTCAGCCCCCGCTGCCCGGGCTCGGGGGGGGCCCGTGGCACGTCCTCGACGCCCCCCGGCCGCAGCCCGACACCCGCGGCACGGCCCTGCGGGGGATTTTCCTGCCCTGGTCCCCAGGGATGCTCCGGGGGTGAGTGAAGGGCGTGAGGGAAAGGGGTGATGCAGCCCCCACGCTCCCCAGAGGATGGGCAAAGGCAGGGGCCACCACGGGACCTCACATTCCCTGGGGCTGTTTTCCTCTTCGTGCCCCATCCCGCAGCTCCGGAAAAAGGGATGCCCCCCCTCCAGCACCGGGAGCCCAGGTGGGGACAAAGGACAGTGCCACATCCAGACCCCAGTCACCGAAGTTGTCTCAGCATCCAGGCTGGACCCCCTTGGGCATCCCTCAGGGGATGCTTCTGCACACCACCCGTTTGGGGTCCTTATCAGTGGCATTTTCCAAGAAATGTCCCCATGGACCCCACGTGTCTCAGTGCCTGGAGAGCGTCACCTCCCTCAGGCCCCCAGCCCCACTAAGCACCCACTGTAGATGTCTGGGGCAGAGTATGAGGCCAGGAAAAGCCTTCGGCGGTGCCCCCCTGTACCAAGTCCCCCCTTGCCCCACTCCAGGCCACCAGGGCCCCCCAGAGCCTCAATATCTTTTAATTTTCCTTCCATTCCTTCACCCTGTTGCTCCCCAGAGCCACGTACACCTTCGCTCCTGCCAGGTCCCTGTGGCCAAGGGCTGTTTGCTCTGCCCAGGCACTGCACAAAGCCCACCCGCTTGGGCTCCTGGGCCTCCTGGAGGCACCTACTCCTCCCCTGGGATGAGGTGGTGAGCAATCATCCCCTGCTTGCCTGCACCAGGCTCCCTGGGCTTGCAACATCCCCCATCCAGAATAATTCTGGTTAGACGGAGCCTCTTCAGGTCACCACAGCCAGTCCTTGGGGGGAAGTGTCTCTTTGCACTGAAATTTCCCAAAACTCGGTTCTTTCTTGTTTTTTCTTATCTTCTCCCTGGCTCTGCCACTCCCAGGCTGTTGCATGGGCACTTTCCTTGGCTCCCTTGAGTGCTGTGGCTTTGCTGTCCCAGCTCCATGGGAGGGATGTAGGGTTTCCTGGGGCTTCCCTGTGGCTCAGGGGATGCTCGGCAGGGGGGTGCCCTGCAGTGAGGGATGCTCCTGCTCACCCACGGGCTGCTGTGGGGCATCACAGCCAGCCGTGCCCCTCTGCCCGGTGCTGGCCACTGCAGCATGATCTGCCACTTGCAGTGACAAACTGGGCTGGGAGCAGGTTGATGGGCATGGGTCATGTCCCACTGGGCTTGAAAAACCTCCTCCTTATCCTGGTGGCAGCAGAAAATTCAGAACTTGGTGGAGACACCAAAACAAAAGCAACTGCAAGGAAAGACCTTTTTGATTGATGTTTCAAGGGGTGTGTGTGAGGGTTTTATTTGTGTTAATTCACTTTGAATACCAATTACTGCTGTGGCAGCACATCTTGGGTAGAGATGCAATGTGCCCTCTCCAAATGGAGCTGGAAAGCTGGAAACATGCTCAGAAATCTGTGAAGACTATGGGAAAGACAGGCTGCAGCATGGGAGAGGGGGCAAAAGGAAAGGAAGGTTAAGGGCTGTGTGGCCTCTTCCGTATTTCCCAATGAAACAAGGAAAAAAACCAACACTGCCCCTATTTTGTCTTGGAAAACCCCTTGCAGCTCAGCCCTGAAAGCGGGATTCAGCAGCCCGATGTAACCCAAACATTTCCTCTGCTGCCTTGAAGAAAATGTTGGAACAGAGCAGAGCTTAAAGCCTGCTGAACAGGCCCATTTATCTGGGAACTGAAAGAAAATATTGGGATAATATTTGGAAAAGCCTGTGAATGGGCATGGCCCAGCATGTGCCAGGCAGCCGCAACCTGCTGAGCCAGCAGGGGGGAGAAGCCACCCTCTGCGTGTGGCTAATTTTCTCCTTTTCTCTCATTTCCTTCCCATTTCTTTCCTGGCTCCAAAAGGTTTGGCCATGCCTGGGTGGGTCCTTGGGACAGGCTTCCCCCGGGAGAGTGGCAATGCTGAAAGAAAAAGGGATTTTTCATGGGCAAGGTGGGCAGAAACCTGCCCTGTCTGAGCATCCGGGGGTGGGGGGGGCAGCTCTGGAGAAGGTGTTTCTTTCCCCTGGTTAACTGTACAGACTGATCTGCAGGACCCGCTTAATCAGATACCACTTAAAACCAGGTTGATTTCTGCCTAATTGGTCAGTAATAAGCATCTAATTGCCAAAGCTGCAACGAAACTGCAGCCTCCCCTTCCCGGGGCCATTAGCAGCATCTATTTTAACACTCAGAGCTTGGCTGGGATTCAATAAATGTTTTTGGGGTTTTTTTTCCCCCATTTAAAAACCCTAACATGGGTTCAAAATTCAGTTGGACATCTTGTTTATGGTTGAAGTATAATTATGTTTGATGAGGACTAATAAGCAGCTTTCAAAATGAGACCAGGTTAGCATCTCTCCTGCTGTCTCCCGCAGGGAAGCCAATATTCCCCACTAGCGGCTGATACTGATTTTTATGAGACTAATCCAGACACGTCCAGGGCTCCATAAAACCCTGCTTTGCTCAGACTGTTTTATTTTAAGGGTCTTTTTCCACCTGGGATGAGTTTTTACTGCTGTGGAGTTTTGTTCCCTGCAGGATTTTCCCCCGCTGTGAGTGTCGGGGTGCCTTTGCATGATGCAAAGGGCGATTTTCTGAGAACAGGCTTTTTTACACCCAATTTTCCAGCCTCATTGGGAAAGAAAACAAACATCTGAGGTTTTTTGCACATGCAAAAGGGAAACTTTCAATTCTCAGCCCCAAACTGACCCCAAGACTTGGACCCTTGGTCTTGGCCCAAAGCCCGGCTGCAGGCTGAAGCAGATGCTGCCGGCAGCATCCCTCCCCAGCACGGATGGTGGGTGATGGTGGTGGGATGATGGTGCAACTGGTGTCGAGGCTGGCTCTGCTTTAACACCAGCGCCTGCCTAGGTGGAGCTGCTTCTCTTCAGCATCTCGTCCAGCCAAGAAGACTCGGGATGTGGTCTGATCGCTGAAATACTGCCTGCCTGCAGCTGCTGGGCACAGCTCAGGCAAAAGAAAACCCACCCAAGCTGTGGGTTTGTGTTTGTTTTCCATGCTTCCCCTTTGAAATACCATGCCAAAGGTACGCTCTCATGGAGATTAGGCTTTGGCAAGTCTTGTTATGCTGCCGAAACCTCCAGGAACACCCTTGGTGAGCCCCAAGCACGCCCTGCCACTGGGGTGGGGAGTGAGTCCTGGCCCCAGCTTGCCAGGGGATAATGGGGACACAGTGAGGCTAAATTAGGGGACACCCCCTCCTCTGCTAAAACCTGTCCCTTCCGAAGGCAGAGGCAGCAGAGCCCTGCCACAGCCCCGTGGGGATTCACCCACCCACCACTCCCGCAGCATCTCTGGCAAACCCCGAGGCTGCTGCCTGCCGGGCTCTGAGCCCCCACATTCCCACCTGGGTTAAAATGCTCCCAAAAACTGAGGTGGTGAAGGAGAAAACCCCTCCTGGACCCGCCTGGCCTGGCCTGGCCCTGCCAGACATGGCTCTGGGGGTTGGTAGAGGAGGGTTTAATAGCCACCAGCCGAAAGCTGGCGGGGAAACACCTCCAACTGGGAGTGCTCGGTGCTTGGGCAGCTCTCCTGTGGGCTTTTTTTCCCAAGGCATTTTTCAGGAATTAAAGACCTGCAAGTAAAAAGCCAAAGCCCTGAGCCTGGCGAGGGTGCAGCCACTCTGCAGTCAGGGCAGACTCAGCCGCTGACTCCGGGCTGACCATGTTACAGCCCTAAATAGCTGCTTTTTGGGGACAGGTGGGTCACAGCAAACTTTATTTTTCTGGAAACAGCAAGCACATTGTGCAGGGCAGGCTTTCCAAGGATGCTCCCCACGCCCTTTTCAGGAAATACCACACAGCTCTCCATGCCATGCCAATTTTTTTTTTTTTTAATTGGCATAAATGATAGCCTCCACAAGGACACACCGTGTTTTCCCTGGGCTGTTGGATTTTATTTTGAAATCGCTGCTGGTTTGATCTTTGCATCTCTCCACCCTCAGACTCGGCTCTCTCCCCAAGTGTTTCTGTTCCTGGTGCTTGCTTTGGTGCAATGGGGTTTGCTGGGGAGCAAAAATGCAGTGGGGAGGTCTCACCCTGTGCTGGTCACAGCCAGGTCTTTGGGGACATCATCCGACCTGGCGATGAAGCAAAAGAGCTGCATTCAATTTGACAAAGCCATCAGAGTGAGCAGGCAGCGGCCATCCCTGCCTGGTGACCCCCACACCTCTGAGAGTCCGATTTTTGAGTCCAGTTTCATTCCTGGAGCTGCCATCCTAAAAGCGATGCCTGTGCTTCCTTTGGGGGGGACCCGAAATACCCTCCCCCCACCGGGTGACGATGTGGCCCTGCTGCGGCACTGGTGTAACCGGCTTTTCCAAGACCTTCTGTTCCAGGGGTGGGGTTGGGTTGGCCTGGGTTTATTACCAGCTCCCGTTGTCCTGATGTGCTTCCCTGGTGTGGTGCTCTCGGATGACGGAGGGGACCGGCAGAGGAGGAGGAAAGATTCCTGCCCCACGTGTGGGCCATGTCATGTGGGACGGGTGCCACCAGGATGCACCCTCGGGGTCCCCTCCTTCTCCCAGCACCTTCTCCTTGGGAATAAGCCCTCTCACACCCTAAACACAGTATCCTAAAACACAGTGGGTGGGAGCCAGGACAGCCACAGTGCTGCTCCACAGGGATGCAGCAGGAACTGAAGCATCTCCTCATCCCACCACTCCTCGCTTGGGCATTTCTTCCTTGCCCTAATGTCCAAAACAACAATAAACCCAAAAACTGTTTGAGATGGGTGAAAAAGTCTGGGTTTGTTCCCTTTTAATTCAAGACCAAGCACACAGGCAATTTTGTCTTAACTTATTGATTTTCCACCCCCCATGAATGTCTGCGCTGGGCCCGGCAGGCCCTGGAGCGCCCTTTCACTGCTGAGCTTCAATTGTTTCTAAACTTCCAGATCCATCTTTTGGATATTTTTACAGTCCTGAGTCCACAGTGGGCCCTTTCTTTTTATTTTTTATTACTAGCATTTTTACCAGGATGACATTTTGACTAGTCTGGGAAATCTTCTTGCCTGCTATACCAGCTCCTGACAATCAAGATTTAATCTTTCTGGAGAGGAAAAATGCATTGGATAGAAACAAATAAATAAATCCAGATTTCTCTGAAATTGCAGAAAAGCGGAGCAGGAGGAGCCTGCGGGCGATCTCCAACCCAGCCTGGGGCAGCACAGCAACTGCGCAAGCCCTGACCTCCGTTGGACAGATGTTGGTCTGATTACAGCTAAAACCTCTGGCACTGGGGATGCTCCTCTCTGTACCCCCGCTGTATTGTTGCAGTCGGGTGGCTTCTCTGATCTCCAATTTAAATCCATTTTGCTGCTGCCTTTGGTGTTTAGAAGAGATGCTGGATGGTAGAAGACCATTAGCACATCCCTTCTCGGTCATCCCCTTGGTTTTGAGCTCTTTCACCCTGGCAGGAGCCCTTTTTCTTCTGTAATTCTCCCCATTTCTCACTGAGAACTGCCAGGGTTCAGAGAGTTCTAAGGTGGGTGTTTCAGACACTTTGACACGGTTTCCCCGTGCCTGGGTTGTTGTGGCCAGGGCTGGGCACTGGCACGGAGCTGCCACTCGTCCCCCACCTCCCTGCACCTTCCTCCACCACATCCCCTCCTTCCTCTCCATCACAGCTGACGTCACTTCTTTGGTTTAAAAACAGTCTAATCCCGATTTAGGAAGGAAAGGAGAAAAGCAGACACAGTATTTTTCCATCGAGCACAAATCTCCTGGGAATTCACCCAGGGGTTTCCCAGCTGTGGCTGCTGAGGGGTGGCAGCAGCGGTGACATTGCCGGAGCCCGTGTGCTGCCCTGACACGTCAGCCGTGGGGATGCTGCTCCATGGTGACTCCAAATCTTATTTTCCGCTGGCAAGCTCCACGGGCAGCTCACTTGCATGCAGGATTTTACCATTAATACAATCAAAACTAAACTATCCAGTTGCTAGTGAGTCTGGGGTTATCGTAACACCTAAAAGGACAAGCAGATAAAAAAAAGAGATTGTTTGAGAGGCATGAAAATAAATGCAAAAATACCAATTTCACCCTCAGATTTACAGGAGCGGTGTCAGCAGCCAAGACCCCCGTGCTTTGCCATCGTTGCTGCATGTGCTGGGAGCAAGCTGGGGTGGCTGCAGGAGGATGCTGGAGGCATCCGTCTGCCAGACTGGTTTCAAGGCTGGTGTTAATGAACTGGTGTTAATGGGCTAGTGTTAACGGGCACCCTGATGGCGAGAGGCCGGGTTAGGCAGTGCTGGAGTGGTGCAGGGGCTGGAGCCAGAGCCAGGCGGGGTTTTTCCACATGGGCTTTAACTGGAGAGTGAAGAGTCAAGCTGCAGAGTAACTCCCTGCTGCAGACAAGATCATGAACCGCATCACTTTAATTATGCCAGTGCAAATTTCACTCATTTGGTTAAGCCTGGGAGCTACTGAAAGCTATTTCCAGGTGTGCTGGTTTAATTACCCCATGCCTTTTATTAACCGTCGCACGCAACCGCGTGGCCGGGGTTTGCCAGGCTCTCCGGCCGGGGCAGGTTTGCAGCCACCAGCATTGCAACGGCCCCGCTCATGCCTCTGCATGTCCCTGGGACACGCACACAGGCTCTGCGTGGGTCAGATAAATGGGTTTTAACCTGATTTTTGCTGTAATCTCTGTGTTGACAGGCCCTCATCACGCAAAGGATAAAACTCCAGCTCCCATGGCCAGGGCTCTGTGGGGTGTCACCGGGCAGCTCTCACCGGCCACGCTGGGGGTCCGGCTGGACAAAGCTCCCCAGCTGGGTGGCCACCCTGTCCCGGCACCCCCATGAGCACCTCTGGGCTGTGTGTGTTTGCAAAACGCCTTTTGTTTGCTTAACTTCTTGCACTTCAGCATGCAGAGGCAGAGCTCCTGCTGCCCCGCTCCCTCTGTGTGCCCTGTGGCCACAAGCAGGGACAGGGTGATGGTCCCGCTGCCCAGGGCGGGCAGCCCAGCGCCAACCCTGCCATCCCACCCCTGCAAAAAATAGCAGCTTTTGGGTGCTTTATTTGCACTTTCCTTTTCTGAACTTGCCTTAAAAAGATGCAGAAGGGCTCGGTTTTCAAAGAAATGGCATTTAAATGACGTTCTTCCCTGCTCATCCAGCTCTTAGCTGTAATCTTACTGCTGTACAAAGCAATGAGCGTGCGTGGTACGTGGTGGGATTTTAACTGTAATTCATGAGCAGATATAAAACTGCCAAGATTATTATAAATTTTATTCAGCAGAGTTTGAATGTTAGTGGTTCAGCAGCGCCTCTTTCGATGCTGTCTTTGCGGCAGCTTCTGTTTAACCTCTTGGCTCACAAAATTTATTGCATCGCCAGAGTCTCGCAGTAATTCTCCAGATTTTCAAATGATCTCAAGAAAAGAGTTAAATCAGAGCTTCTGCCTTAGTCTGTGTTCATTGCAAAGCATGTGGGGCCAAAGTCTGGTTTTCCTGACACCCCTGGTAAATCCCGTGAGCTTGGACAGGATAATTGCCATCCAGGACATAAGGGGATAACGCTGAATTTCAAAATCATGCCAGTGGGAGAGGGGGCAGGAGCGGTGTGGGGACCGGGGGCACCAAAATGCAGGTCCCAGCATTGCAGCCAGCGCTCAGGCAAGGCTCTTACCCTGCCTGCTCCTGCAGGCTGAGCTGGGCACCACTGGCCCCCAGGCAGGGTACAAAATTTCACTGGTACCAGTAGCTACCGCCTGGGCTGACACATAGGGAGTTGCAGCCAATGGCCTCGGCGTGGAAGGTTTGGGATGCACCGTGCTGCTGCGTTGTGGTGCCCATGGGGCCATCGGAGTGGAATGCAGAGTGCTCCCAGGCATGGATTCAGCCCGGTGCTCCTGAGATTTGCCCATTTTTCATCTCCTAACATAGAGGCAATGGAGTTTTGCATCCCCCCCCCCGGCAACCCATTTCCCATCTTCACTGTCTTTGCCATCAGAAAGCTTTTCCCACCATCCAGCCCTAAACTCTCTCTGCCACCACTGGAGCCCATTCCCCCTTCTTTGCTCCCCATGGTGATATTTCTTCCCCCTTTGCAGCCCCTGCCGACAGCGGACAGCCCCCACAGACCTTCCCCAGTGAGGTGGATGTTGCGATATGGAAGGAATGGGATTTGTTTCATCTATTCTCACCTTTCCTCTGGCTCTGCCCCGCTGCATCTCTCTTGAAGTGCATTGCACACACAGCACGCACAGCACCTGCCAGCCCTGCTCATCCGTCTCACGCACCTTAACCAATGGGAAACTCAAGGGAAAGCCCATAAACCAGATGGGAAGTGAGGACTGGATTCGCAGTGTGCTTGTACTAATGGAAACCATCCTTCACTGCTTGATCAGAAGAAATGGCCATGCACAAATCCATCACTTCTGCCCAGGCAGCACATGGGGCAGCCCCGTGAGGATGCATGGGATGATAAGCCCTAACGAGGGCATGTGGCTTGTGTCCCCACATGCCGTGGCTGATACCCACAGTGATTTCCATGAGCAACAGCTTATGGTGGGCTCAGAGAGTCACCAAACTCCCCTTTGCCTGTGGCAGCAAATTGTCCCATCCCCTGTGCCAGCGCAACGCACTCTGCACACAGAAACCCTCCAAATCCCCATTTCACTGATATTCCTAATTGCACAGGATGAGCCTGCTGCTGGCATGGGGTTTCCCCCTGCCTCTGCCCCTCTCTGTGTATTTGCTGCCTGAGAATGGGCCAGATCCAGCCCAGTGCGGGAGCTGCCGGAGGATTTTGGCCCTGTCTGATGCAGAACAGGCTCCCCATAAATTTCCCTTGGTTTAATCTTGCTGCTGAGCTGGGGGGACATTCCTGTTAACTCAGGCTGTCACCAGCTCGCCTGCTCGCTGGCAGGGCTGGTACAAACCGATGGCGATGAGACTGATTTTCGCCTCTGGCTCTGGTGATGGGATGTACAATGAGCTCGGTATGCCTCTCCACCCACTCCGTGCTCCCTCCCTGCTGCTGGCATTGCTTTCTGATGCTCCCTTGCCCGGGGGCTGCACTGAGGTGGGTTTTGCAAAGCTGTTTGGAGCATAGGAAGGTGTTTGCATTCAGACGGGCAGGGCTGAGGGCAGCTGCATGGGCATCTTTTAAGTGCTTTTGTTGGCAGCCAGGGGTTGTGCCCCAAATACCTCTCAGATCTGTTCAGGGCCTGGAAAATAGACAACACTCACTCTGGGAATCACAGCTGCTCCAAGGACATCCCGGCCGGAGCCCGTGGTTGCAGCCGCAGCGCCTGGCACGGCTCAGCTCATCGCTGGGGCTGCAGGGCTGCGCGGGGGCACTGCTGAAGGTCTGATGTGATGTGAGTGAAGCTCTGACAGGATGCAAGCGACACTCTGATGTGATGTGAGTGAAGATGCGGTGTGATACGAGTGAAACACAGCCTCATTTTGGGCAGTTGTCGGCTTTCTGCTGGCCTCTGCCTGCACTGGCAGGGCCGGCTGTGGAACAGAGCATCATTGACCCGCTCCTGAGCCCATCCTTTGTATGCATTGCCACCTTCTCCCTAACAAAGCCTATATTCTAAGATCCCACGAGCTTTCTGCTGTCCCTGAATGGCGTCTGTGGGAGGCAAAGACAATACTCCGGCCCTTTTGCCCCTGCCCACGGCTCTCCATGGTGTCCCTCAGGCCCACCACTGCCAGGCTTGCCTGGGGAGCCCTGCCCCCAAATCCTCCCCATCAGCCCTTCCCCTCTGAGCCCATGAGGAGCTGGCTGCCTCGGGGTGCTGGAGGAGTGCCTAGGGGGCTGGGGGCGGGGGAGGGCGGGGGGGGGGGGGCTGTGCTGGGGAGATGCCCAGGGGATATAGAGAACAGTGCTGGATGCTAGGGGGAGGTGCAGTGGGAAATGCCCGGGGGGGATAGTGCAGAGGGATGGGGGTGGGGGGAGGCCAGGAGGGATGTGGAGGGGAAGCAGGTAGGATGCCCAGGGGTCAGTGCCAGGAGGTTGCAGAGGGGCTGGGGAGGGGTAGAATCAGGTTGGCTGCCCAGGGGGGTCCAGGGGGCTACCTGGGGAGTGGAGGCAGGGCATGCATGAAGGGTGGGCTGAGGAGATGCAGAGGACATGTGGGGGGTCTGTATGGGGGGTGCATGAGGTTACCTGGGGAGCCAAGCTGGGAGGATGCATGAGGGGCTGCCTAGGGGGATGCAGGGGGGGATGCCCGGGGGGATGCAGGGGCACAAAGGACAATGCAGGGGGGTTGCAGGGGGGTGTCCGGGGAGCAGCAGCAGGACACAATGGGAGGATTCAGGGGGGTACAAGGGGCTGTCCAGGGACATGCAGGGGGATGCAGAGGGGGTTCTGGGGAGCAGCACCGGGATGTGCAGGGGGGATGCAGGCAGATGCAGGGAGATTTCCGGGGACCTACACGGTGGCATGCACGGGGAGGGGCGGGGGGACAGGAGGTTGTCCGAGAAGATGCAGGGGGGGATGCAGGGGGGTACAGGAGGTTGTCCGCAGGGATGCAGCGGGGTACACGAGGTGGCCGGGGGGGGATGCAGGGGGAGGCCGTGGGGCTGCCCAGGGACGTGCAAGGAGTTGTGCGGGGAGCGGCGCCGAGGCACGCAGGGGGCTGCAGGGGTGTGCGGGGGGGGGGGGTCGGGGGAGCAGCACCGGCGCGCAGGGGGGCCGGCGCTGGGGCCGGGGGGATGCCGGGCGGCCGGCAGCGGAGCCGGGGCACTGCCCGGGAGCCTGCCCGTCCTACGGGCGCCCGTTTTCCCGGCGCTGCCGCCCGGCCGGGCCCTCCCCGCCGCCTCCGCCAGCCCCCCCGCCCCCCCCCCCCCCCCCCCGGAGCATCCCCCCGCCCCCCGCCGGGCTCCGGGGCCGCTTTAAAAGGCGCAGCTCCCCGCTCCGCCCAGCTCGGCACCGCGGAGCGCACCATGCCCGCCGCAGCCGGCCCCGGCCCGGGGAGCGCGGCCGCCCCGCCGCCCGCCCGCCTCTGCCTGCTGGCCCTGGCGCTGCCGCTGGCGCTGGGGCGCGGGGGCCGCGGCCGAGCCCGCCCGCACCGTCTACACCAACCACTGGGCCGTGCGGGTGCGGGGGGGGCCCGCCGAGGCCGCCCCGCCTCGCCGCTGCCTACGGGTACATCAGCCTGGGGCAGGTAAGGGGCGGCGGGGGCGGGCAGGTGCTGGGGAGCGGGGGCTGCGGGGGGTCCCGGGAGCGGGGAGGCGGCGGGGGGGTCCCGGGAGCAGGAGCCTGCATGGAATCCCGGGGCGCTGCCGGCGGTCCTGGGACCGGAGAGGCGCCGGGGTTCCCGGGAGCAGGAGCCTGCCGGGGGTCCCGGGGAGCTGCCGGGAGTCCCGGGACCGGGGAGGCGCTGGGGTTCCGGAGGAGCTGCCGGGGGTCCCGGGAGCGGGAGCCGGGCCCCGGAGCGCCCGGGACGGGGCCGATGCGGCGGCACCCCCCGCGGGTACCCTGCCCGCAGCCCGCTCCCGCACCGGCGGCGCGTTGCACAAGTTCCTCCCACCCCGGAAAGTTCCATCTGTGGATTTAACAAACTTTGGACTCTCTGGCCCGGCTTTATCGGAGATTTTGGGAACACGAAGAACTTTTGCTTTCAGTCCCCCGCAGCACGTGGGTGGCTCCAAGGCCACTTTTGTCCCGGCGGCTCCTTTTCCTCTCCATTACTTCGCCCGCTCTGCAGAGCCAGGTGTGGGCTGGTGTCCTCCAGCTCTCGCCTCCCGCACCACCCGGCTGCTCCGCACCGCTCCGCCTGGGCGGCACTGCAGGTTCCTTTCCTGCCCAAGGTGTCTCCTGGGCTATAAATTATAACCTTGCTTTATATCACAACCCTGCTTTTAAGTATAATTAAAGTCACGGGGTGCTGCGTAAGCAAATTTTCAGGGGGGGTGGGTGCTGATCAGGGACACTGGTGTCTGTGACCTCCTGTGGGGGATAACCCCTCGTGTCCCACCCTCTGTCTCCTACCTGCTGTGCTTGGCCCTTGTCCCACCAAGGAGAAAATCACATTATTCAAATGCCTCTATCACAGGGCTGGGCGAATGTGGTTGTGCAACCCAAAGGGCTTTTCAGTGCTTATCCCTGTTCAGCCAGAGAATATCTTGATTGAGCTTCCCACTCTCCCGATTTGCATCAGCCTAACGTCAGCTCCTCGGTCAGGGTTTTGCTGTGTCCTTTCCCCACTGTTACATCTGCTCCCTCCTGGCATCCTGGCTTTCCTGAGCTTGTCCCCCGTGGCCCTTGGGCACAATGTGGCCCCGCTGGAGCATCCATCCCTTCCCCCCGCCCCCCCCCCCCCGCCAGGCCTTTCCCGGGGCAGCCCGGCTGGAGACCAAGGGAAATATTTCTGTGGTTGCATCAGGGTGTTCCTGGCTCCCGCCTTTCCCGCGGATACTGGGAGCTCGTGCACCACTGGGGCTTCCCCAGCTGTTCTCAACACCCTGCCTTCAGCTCTCCAGCTCCCATGAGCCCCTTGGGCTTTTCCCACAGGAGCTTTTCCAGGGCTAAACTCTGAGGAACCACTTTCCCTGTGTGTGTGCACTTGTGGATGATGTTTGCTGCATTGTGCTCTGGGTTCATGGTGTGCCGAGCCCCGTGGGGGCCTGCGTGCCCTCAGCTTCCCCTGCCGCATCCTCTGCTTGTGGAGCTGCCAGGGACAGCGCTGTCCCTGGTGAGATGTGCCCTCCCAGGGGGCCTGATCCTGTGCAAAACCTGTTGGAAAACCCTGCCAAGGGCATGTCACCCTGCCCTGGGGAGATGTTTGGGTGGAGGCAAGTGCTAGAGTCCAACACGATGAGGGAGGAGGAGAGGGGACGGGTCACGGTGTGGCTCGGCTGGGTGCAAGGGAGGCTCAGCCCTGCACTGGTGGCTTGTGACTTCTTTTCCTCCAAGATGCAATTCCAGGGACTGTTGACATGCTCCTGGCTGGGAAGAGCATCACTGGGATTTGCAGCTTGTGTGTCTGCCCCATACCCAAGCTGTCCCCAAGTGTTCCTGTGCCCAACCCATGCACCAAGACACTCTTAAGTCCTTCTGGGTCATGGCAGTGCGACATTTCCCCAAGGGAATCATTTGTGTCAACTTTTATTTAAGTGAAGCAAACAATTAAACAAAAGGAAAAGCTTTTACACCCCCAGACGCCTGCTCGTTCCTCCCTGCTGGTCTTTGTTTGCTGTGCTGTGCTGGGGCGAGCTGGGACAGGCCCTGGCCGAGGGCTGTGTGGTCCTGGTGCCCTGGGCAGTGCCTTCCCCACTGTCCTGGGGGTGGTGATGAGTCTGTTCCTATCCCAGTAACAGGGTTTACACGAATTTTCCCCTGTGTGGTGTCCAACACTAAGTTTTGGGAAGGCTTGCACCTCCTCAGCAGTCTCACCTGCAGTGCAGGAGGCAGACAGGATTCATTTTGGGCTGGAATTGGAGCTTTCCTGGATTCCAAGGGATGCCGGAGGAATGGTGCCCTCGCAGCCCTGGGCTCAGTCCTTACTGGGCTGAATCCCACTGTGATTATTGAATGATGTTCCCAAAGGCAGGAGCTCAGTGGCTGGAGCCCTTGTCCCCAGTGGGTACGGGTGGTGTCCCCAGGAGGGGAGCAGTCATGGCCTCCCTGACTGGCTCCATCCTGGAGGGCACCAGTGCCGATGCAGCTGTGCTTTGCAGGAATGGGGTGGTGTGGGTGAGATGCTGGAGGACTTTGCTATGATGGGGAGTGAAGGAACAGGCTCAGCAATGCTCTGACTGGCTCTAGTGCTGCCCTCTGTAGCGTCCGGCTCCCCAAAATCTCTCCTTTGCCATGTCTCTAGCTGCAAGTGATCCTGAACCTGCTCAAAATACTAATGGCTGTTAATGAGGCAGGGCAGGCACTGTCTTTGGCATTGGGGGAGCTGGGTGATGCTGCAGGAGCATCTCCTGGGTGCCTCTCCCTGCCCCAGTGCCACCTGTGGAGGGCTTACAGGTGGTACCAGGATTTGGGGGGAAAAGGGAAATGGAAAATTCAGGATTGGGAGGTGGTCACACTTCTTGCAGTCTTAATACTGTTAATAACAGTGTTTATAGAGTAATCCCTGTTGGCAAGGGTCGCTGGTTCAACCCCCCAGTTAACTCTGAGGCTAAATCAGGCTGCTCAGAGCCTCAGCTGGGTGAGATTTGAAGCTCTCCAAGGATGGAGATCCCACCACCTCCACAGGTCTGTGTGTGACCACCCTACCCAAAGAATTACTCTCTTTATACCCAAATAGGATTTCTCCCCTTGCAACTTGCCTCATCATTTTGCAGTGCATCTCCATCTCCCCCTAACCACCCGAGTACCGCAGGGGCTACAAATAGCTCCTTCAGCTTCAAGCTCTTCCCCATTTGGACAGATGACATTGGCAAACGTGATTTTCTGGAAGCGGAGCCATCGACACCCTCAGCATAGTGAGGATGGCTTTGCAGGGTGCGAAACGTGTTCACGTTGCTTCTGGCTTGCTCCACCTGCAGCCCAGCTGAGCAGGGCAACACAGCCAGGGCTTCCTCTGCCTCAGTTAGAGAGGGGGAAGAAAACCTCCTCGTTTTTGTTGAGGTACATATTCAAATTGCCTTGAAATCTCAAATTTCTCCTGGAACTTCAGCCCAAAACTGTGAATCAATTGGGGAAAATTAGAATTGACTCTTGTGGAAATGAGAACCTCCTGTGCACATTCTTGGCAGAAGTTAGATGTCTGAAAAATCAAGGTTGATCTTTGTAAATGCAGTTGGGGAGGGAACAAGCTTGTCTGGAGCTGCTCAGCATGGTCTCCTGGGCTGCGGTGGGTGGGCTTTGTAACCGCAGTTGGTGGCAACCTGGACTATCTCCTCTGTGGTGGAGCTGGGACTTTTCAGCACGAGCCACTGGCTGCTCAGAGGCTGAGGGGTGTGATTGCTCAGCTGGCCAGGAAAAGTCAGCCCTTGGTAAAGTCCTGCTACTTGCCTCTTGGGTGCTCCACTGGGTTCTCCAGCATCCCCATCACTGTGGCCGTGGGGTTGTGGTCTTGCTGGTGCTGGATGCAAGAGAAAACCCAGCTCTCCTGGGCATCTCTGGTACTCCCATCCCCAGGGGTGGCATTGCAGAGCCCTCACTGAGCTGACTGACCTCAAGGAGGAAAACAAATGCTTTTCCTTTAAAAAATCATATGGCATTTTAAAATTTTTCTCCTTAGAATACCTTAGGTGGAAAGGGGCCTCTGGAGGTCGCAGGGTCCCACCTCTGCCCCGAGTAGGGCTGGCTTTTGAGTTAGCCCCAACAAGAGAAGGTTTTTCTTACTTTTTTCCTTCCATATGTCCCAGGAGGATAAAGAACCTGGGGCACAGGGTGCTTTTCCTGCTGCTCTGGCCACATATCCCCAGAGCCTGGGATGGGGTCATCACCGTCCCCATCCTCTTACCGATTTGCATCGCATGGTAAGTTTGTATTTATTTCTGAAAAGCCCCGTGCCCATGCCGATGGGGAACAGCTTCTTCAGCTGATGCTTGTTTACAGAGTGTGATCCTGTTATGATGAGTGCTGGAGGGACCGGACATGAGAATAAACTCATTATTATAAACCTGCAAACTGCAGGCTGAGCCGGGGGTGCAGAGCTGAACCACCCGGGCTGCCGGATTGGGATTTCCAGGCAGAGCGAGCAAGAAGCAGGGTAGCCTTGCACAAGTTTTCCCTAAAATATAGGGAAGTTGGAGCAACCTCCTTCCCCTTCCTAAGTGTAAGTGGATTTGAGGAATGGATTTTAAAAGCCAAATGCATATTGCAATGATCAACCACTTTGCATGTAGATGTTAAAGGAAAATGCCTAGCTATGCTGTAATGCAAAGAAAAAGGCAGGGAGGGGGGGAGTTTTAAATGAACTTGAGTGGAAACAAATTATGAAAATCACACTAACAGCAGTAAAGTCAATGAAACGACATTCTGGCATAAAAGGCAGAGCAAAGCTAATTAAATATTTAATGCTTGTAAGAGGTAGTGGCACATCTCAAGGTACTAAATGTGATAAAGATGTTAGTAGTTGTCATCATCTGCCTCAGTATCTGGTTTGGACAAACCTGTTTGCTCCCCACTGTCCCAGTCTGGCCTCAGGGATGTCACCCCGGCTCTTGGGTAGCAGAGGGGGGCTCGTAGCGTGGCTCAGCCCTGGTCCTGGGAGCCAGGTGTAGGGACTGCTGCTAGCTCCCTGCAGCATCCAGCTCCTGGCCATGGGACAGGGTTTCCTGGGAAAGAAAACAAACCTCAGGGAAAAGGGAATTTATAGAAGAGACTCGGCTTGTAGTGAAATTGTGTGACCTGGGAGCTGCATGTCAGTGAGTGCAGCTTTTGGGTCATTCCCATCCCTATGGCTGTGACTCCCTGTGGGATGCTCGTCATGTGGTGCCTGACTGAGATAGCCTGGCTCCTTGTGTACCCCCAGGACTTTATCCATGTTTTTGGGATGGAAAAAGAGGAGTTGCAGCATCTCCAGCTGCCGGGATGAGAGGGCTGGAAGCAGTGCAGCCACCCTGGGGCTTGGCAGGGTGGTGTGGCTGGCATGGTGTATTGATGCAAATGTGGGATGTTTCAGCCCTGTGCAAGAAAAAAACAGGGCAAAAACTTGTAAAAGAGGAGCGTGGGGCTTCCAGAGCTGGAGAGAGCCAGTGGGGCTGCCTTTCCCAGTCGCCTTTGCTCCTGGGCTGCACTTACTGCTGGAGAGGGGCTCTAGGCTGGGGCATGTGTTATACATCCCTTGGAGGGGGTAGTTGGTTTGCTTGGAGAGTTGTGGGGTTTTTTTATTTTTGTTTCCTCCTGCTGCCATCCCTGACTCCAGGCTAAGCACACTGCTGTCCTGTCCTTCCCAGGAGCATCCCAGGGCTAGCAGGAATTGCATTCACTTCTCTTTACGGGGCTGTTCTTGCTGCTGGGGCGAAGCTGGAGAGTCGGGTGGGGAAAGGCAGCATGATGAGGCACAGCTCCCCCGGCTCCGCCACAGCTGCTGAGCTCATTTTTAGCTCATTATTTCTGCTTGGAAGCTGATGGAAGGCAGTTTGCAAAGATGCGTTTAATGGGTGAAAATTCATAAAAATGTTTTCCGGGCTCTGTTGTGCTGGTGCAGCATCCAGCCACCAGCGCTGTTTGCCACGGTGGTGGCATGGGGGTTACTGCCAGCATCCCACATCCCTTCCCTGAACCCTGGCTGTGCCAGGGAGCTTTGTATGAGCAAGGGATTGCGGTGTGGGGCACAGCTGCATTGGTGCACAAAGGGGATGCTGCCAGCACTGAAATGAGGGGCACCACAGGAAAACCTCATTTTATTTTATTTTTTTACAAAACCCTTCTCTTTTTGCAGATCGGGAGCTTGGAAAACTACTATCACTTTCACCACAGCAAGACGTTTAAGCGTTCGACGCTGAGCAGCCGGGGACCACACAACTTCCTCCGCATGGACCCCAAGGTACGGGGCCGGGCAGCCTGGGGTCCCCCTGCCTCTGTGGGTGCTGGCAGGATGGGGGTCCCCACTTCCCCCTGGAGGAGTCTGTTGGCTTGGTCTGGGTCAAGCGTGAGCCCAGGCATCTTGTGATGACATGTTATCCTTGAACCACAGCCCTGTGCATGCACGGGGTGACTCATTGGACATGGGTATGTCGATTGGTGATGAAAAATACTTAAAGTGACTAAATGCTAACATCTGCCTGAAAGGCGGGAGGAAGAAAAAGGGGGAAAAGCCTTCCAGGACAGAAAGGCTGTTGCATGCTTGGGGTGTTGATCCAGTTGCCACAACACTTGCTGCCTCAATGGTTGCTATGTGTGAAATCCTTGGCAATAGCTCTGCATTGCTTTTTCCTAGAGCAAGCATCCAAAGGGATTTTCAGCGCAGCTGAATTGACAAAAGTAATGGGGAGGTGGGGGGGAGAAGGCAAGGAGGGACAGGCGGGACTTGGGTGAGCTGGGCTTGGGGTGGCCGGGAAGGGCTGTGGCTCTGCCTCCACTTTCCTCCTCCCTCAGCTCCACTGGGTGCTAGAGTCCTGTGAGATATTACTTCTGCAGAGCGGGGAAGGGTTGATGTGTGGGGAGGGTCTGTATTTTGTGGGGAGGGGGACATAAACTCAGGAAAATCCATTGCGGTGAAGATACCTGTGCTGCAGCGAGGTGCTGGTGCTTGCACTGATCCCCGGCCACGCTTGGGATGCTCTTTCCCAAGACATTTCCAACTCACCCAGCACAACATGTACCATCTGCATCTCTCCAGACCCACGCAGCGCCCTGCTTTCCCCAGCCAGCCAACTTTCCGGAGAGATTTGCTGTTAAATATTTAGACAGGGTCTGTAGCACGTTTCTGAGGAGGCACACGTGTGGCTGCCTTGCCAGCAGGGGAAACCTCAGCAAGGAGAGCGTCAGTGCCCTGGAAGTGTGCTGGGCTCTAATTAAAGCTGTTTGCCCCCGGGGAGGTGCACAGGCACCCCAGCAAATGAGAAATTAAGCTCTGCAATTGAAATACCTCCATTTAAATCAGTCGAGTTATAATGCAAACCGAATCAATTGGCTTTTACTCCTATTAACGTTTACCTTGTCTTGTTCTATGGACTGCAAGCTAGAGCAATTAGCTCCTGTTCTTAGTCCTTTGTTATCACTTGGAGTTCCAGACCTCTTAGCATGTGTGATCTCTTCCCATCTCCCATGCACATTTGCAAATCATTGTGGAGATATCTCAGCATCTGGATGGCACTGGCTTAGCTGTGTGGTGCAGGAGAATATCACCATGAGGCACAAGGAACCATGAGCTGGAATAGCGAAGATAGAAACAAGTCTTGCAGAAATCCCAAAGAACCAGCGGATCTGATCATTTGCAGATGTTGGGTGGTTCGTGCCTTCCAGGGGCTATTGTTTCCAGCGCAGTTATTTATCTGTTTGTTCTGCCGTAGAGGCTGGTGGCATGACAGCCAGGTCCTGGCAAAAGAGGACCACGGCCGAGCCCTCCATCCCAGGGATTTGGGTAGCTGGGGAGGGGGAGACCTAGCGAACATGGGGCAGCACCCAGGGTCCTGGTCCCCATGGGACCACACTGCTGCTGAGCTCTCCTCTTGCCCCAAGAGCCCCCCGTGGCCGGTGCCTGCTCTGTTGGGGGCTGATATGAGCCAAGCGATGTGGCAGGTGATGGAAAGCAGGAGGGACATAGCAAATCCAGTGAATCCGGGGGCAGTTTGTGGCGGTGAGAGTAAGAGGTGCAGAGGGACAGTGGGATGCAGGATGGGATCATGCCATGCTGTGCCACCCCTCTCAGGCTCCACTCGTGGCTCTCATCATTGTAAACACTCCTGGCTTGCTGGTATGCTCCTGTTGGTCCTTGCAGTGCTTGAGCCTTCAGCCTCACTGCTCCAGTCTCTTAATCCTTATCGGAGGATGTCACAGCCTCAGTCCCTGTGCCTCTGGCCATGTCCTGGAGCAAAATTAACCCCACCTAAATTACTTCTGCTGTGCTTTATGGCAAACATGCTGGAGTCATCTTGTTCGTCCTGGATCTCTGCTTTAATTGCTGCACATCCACTGGAACAAGCCAGGCTATTGCTTTTCTGGAGTCACACAGGGGGTTGCATCCTCACCTATGCTGGTTATAGTGTTTGGTGGAGCTGCCCTGGGTGATGGGATCCCTGCATCACCCACTGAAAATCTCAAAGTAAGGGGGAACATAAAAAGCTGCCTCTGTTTCCAGCAAGGGTGAAGGATTAGACTTGGTGTACACCTTGTGCCTCCTCGCAGGGTCCTTTGGTGCCACTCACAGTTACCTCGTTATTGCTGATTAGGGTTTGCAGAGGCAGAGCAGGGACCCCCTGGGCTCAGAACTGTGTTGTAACAGTTTTGGTCATTTCTAATAGTAAAAAGATATATTTTTTTTTAATTTCCGAGAAGCTTTTCCCCGCACCCTGGAGGAGTGATGGAAGTCGGTCTGAGTTTCACAAGCTGTGGGAGCTGTTGCAGGGATGCCCCGGGCTCCTTCCTGCTCCCCCGTTGTCTTCCCACACCAGCTGCATGGATTTAGCAACTCTCCCTTGAAATCAATGCCATTAAACCACTGATTTATCTGTGTCCACACAAGACTTCTCCATCGACTCCCGGCTGGCAGTGCTGGGGTCGATCAGGAGCATTTTTAAGATGAAGATGTCCCCAGGAGGCACTGCAGCTTGTGGCAAAACCCTGAAAAATCCCATGTCTTCCTGTTGTTACTGCATCCAACAAAAGGACAGGCGATCGCTGTGGCTTGGCCAGTGAGACCTGCGGTAACACTGCCGAAGAGTGCTGCTTTAAGGAGCCATGTCCTCTATTTAACATACATATTTTATTTTTTTGTTAGCTAGACCATGGAGTTGTATTTTTGCTTCCAATGCTTAAATCCATCGTTGTATAACCAAAGCAGGATGCTGTCGTCAGCCGAGGCAGCATGGAAACTCATTTTTCTATGAAATATATATATATTTTTTCATTTTGACAGTATTTTTTTCTTTAAAATATGTATGAGTTTAAAAACCAAGCTCTAGGCTGGAAACTGCTGGGTTTCTGATACGCACAGCTCCCTATCCACCTCCATCCAAGTCAGACAGCTATAAACCGTGCAAGAAGAACGTGGTTCAGCCGACAGTTTTACATAAATAAGCCCAACAAAAACTTGCAATTTGGATTTTTATTCTTTTAGTTACAAAACCTTAGTCACAAGAATAGAAACATCCCACAAGCAGCTCTGCTGTTCCCAAAAGACCCTGAGAAAGTGTCTGGCAAGGAGGGACGTGCCACGAAGCCCCACCAGCTCATCCGCTGGTCCTTCCCTTCTCCCCCCAGCATAAGCACATGTGAAGATTTGGTCTATAAATTATTTTTACAACCTATTTTCAAGAAACCTGGACTTTATCTGCGTGCTGAAGGCAGGAGAGCCCTTTTTGTGGGTAATGAAGGGCCTGGGGGAAAAAACGCTCGCTGGGGATGGGATGCGGCTGCTCCTGAACTGGTACCTTAGGCAGCTCCCGCTGCAGTGGCGCAGGCAAACACCAGCGTTTCCCAATCCCAGCCTTTTCCGGCTCATTTCCCGTTTGATCTCTCTGTATGTCATGCCCCACTGAAAAGCAAACAAATGTCAGAGCAGTCAGCCCCAAGGCCACATCGCCCGCAGCTGGTGCCAAAAATGCCTGTCTGGAGCTGGCCACGTCCCCTGAGAGTTGCCACAGCCATGTGTGGTCATCCTGTATTTTTGGGAAATGTGTGTTGTGCTGGGATAAAGCCCTTGATTTTGTTATTTTATCAGGAGGAGAGGAGCTGGAAGGATGAGCAGCCCTGGAGCCAGGTGCTGGAGTTTTGGGGCTGAGCTACTGCTGCTGCCTCCCAGCTGGGGGGAAGGATCAGCCCCAAAATTAAGCAAGAAACCTGAATCTTCTCCAGCACTTTGACTAAACACTGAAATATGTGGTTCATCTCTAGTGGGACCTCAGCACGTGCTTCAGTGCTTCGTTAAGCCGGCGGGGGTTTAGGCACGCGCTTGGAGGCGACGTTACTTGTGCTCAAGGGTTTTGCTGCACCAGGAGAGGAATCTGGTCCCTGGCACAGAGACCACACAGAGCTGAGCTTGCCCTGTCCGCCTGCCTATCCATCCTTTATCCCCCAAAATGGAGCTACTACCTCTGCAGCAGCTTTGGCCAAGGAGATGGGGTTTTGCTGGATCTTGGGGTGATGCTGGGATGGGTGGAGGCTGCAGTTTGCACTGCTTCTGCGTCCCCCATCCCATTGCAGCGGGCGATGCTGACCCACGGCTCTGCTTGCAGGTGGACTGGCTGCAGCAGCAGGAGGTGAAGCGGCGGGTGAAGAGGCAGGTCCGAGGCGAGCCGCATGCCCTGCCCTTCAACGACCCAGTGTGGCCCAACATGTGGTACCTGGTGGGTATCTCCCGGCTGCCGCCCCATGAGGAACCCGCTGCTTTACAGCCGGGCAGGGGATTTGTTTTTAATTAAACGCATCATCAATCTTTGCTCAGTCTGGCCAGTAACGAAACACCTTAATCTCAGCAAATGTGCTTGGCAGCAGCATTTAAAAATTGTACATTAGTATATGTGAGAGTCTAGTCTGAAGTGTTTTACCATCATTAACAGCCCCTCGTTATGGCCTGCGCAGCGAAGGCTGGGGAGCAGCACTGCTGCATTTTACCTGTGTTTGCTGCAATATCCGTTTGCTGCAAATAGAGCTGCAACCATCTATTGGCAATATCATTTTTCTTCTGCCTGCTTCGTTGGTCTGTGTTTGACAAGAAAATTCATTGAAAATTAAGAGCAGAAAGGAAATGAACACTTCAAAACTAAAGAGCCCTCAGTATTTGAAATAGAAGAGGAAAAAAATAATAGGGAGAAAGTGCTGCCTGGATTAACTGCTGCTGGATGGCTTTGATCAGTGGAGTAAAGTTATAACAAATCATATGAGTTATATGGCAGGGGGTGGGATGTAAATATATTTTCTGGTTGATTAAATGAGCTTGCAGCCTGGCTGCTCACTTAGATAGGCCGAAATGGGCTTGCAGCCCTTTTGTAGCTGTGTTTTTTCCCCCTAGCACTGTAGTGATAAAAGCAGTCGCTGCAGGTCGGAGATGAACATCCTGGCAGCCTGGCAGAGGGGCTACACTGGCAAAAACGTGGTGGTCACCATCCTCGATGACGGCATAGAGAGGAACCACCCTGACCTCCTGCAAAACTATGTGAGCTGGGGGGGGACGGGCTGGGGCTGGCTGGCTGGGGCTGGTCCTCGCAGTGAATTGATTTATGGAGAATTTCAGCATGTAAACACAGCTTAAGTCTGTGCATTGGCAGATTAGTAGAATAGTGTTTTTTTTAAAAAAAAAAAAAGCTCAAGATGTTTTTAAGAAGGAAACGAGCTTTTTAGACAAGAGGGTTTGGGGAAAACTCCCTTTGCAGCTGCCTGGGAAGTGGCCGCCTCCTCCGGCTCACCAGGGCAGAGCCAAAAACCTGCATGAACCCACACAGCCCCAGCTCAAACCCCAGACGGCTGCGGGGGGGGACGACAGACGGTGCTGGAACCAGCAGAATTTGGGGTTCAGAGGAGCTGTCCCTGACACAGCAGGCTGTTTCCCTTGGGGAAAAATGCAGGGCTGCAGCACAGATCTATCCTGAGCAAATAGTCAGAAACCAAGGGGAAAATGGCGTTTTGTGCCCGGCTTGGCTCTGCTGCCCATTGGGCTGGCTGCAGGTGAAGCAGGACCGTGCCACTGCTGAGGCTGCTTTGTCCTGCGCTCTGCTGGTAAATCGGGTCTAATGGTGGCAATATGTTTTCAGGACCCTCTTGCAAGCTACGATGTCAACGGGAATGACCACGACCCAACTCCACGCTATGATGCCAGCAATGAGAATAAGTACGTAGTGCTAATTGCCACGGAGCCGGTGGCTGTGTGACCGGGTCATGCGGGAGTCCCCGGGGCTGGGTGGCCCCCCTGGGGGGTCTTCCAGGTCTGTAGCCTTTCCTCATCCCCAGCACTGCAGAGGATGCTGCGTTATGGGCTTTGCACAGGGTCATTGCGTTTAATGCAAATGCAGCCTGTGGCAACTGTGCTAATTGCGAATGAGCCCTTGGGCCACAAAACAACAGGTTGGGAGTCGGGGGTTTCTCACCATGATCAGGGATTAAACCACGAGTTGAGCTGGGTGGGTTAGATGTCAAAGCTTGGATGTGCTTTCTGAGCTCCAGTTAAAGCAGGATGGGCACGTGGTGGCAGATGTGGAAACGAAATGGGAATGCAAAGAGCAGATTGCACCTCCATGCAAGATGCAAAGAGCAAATTGCATCGAGGTGCAAAATGCAAACAGCAAATTGCTTTCTGCATTGGTTTCATCCATCCCCTGGCTCCTTGCTGTGGGTTTTGGGTAAAGGCTCTCCAGCTCTTGGGGCCATTTCCCTCCACTGCTCCGGCCTCGGGACTGGTTTCTGAGTGCTGAGTGGGGGTTGGCTGGAGGGATCCTTTGCCATGGGACACCAGCTCATGGGGGATTTCTCTTTGCAGGCATGGCACTCGCTGTGCGGGGGAAGTGGCAGCGGCGGCAAACAACTCGTACTGCGTCGTGGGCATTGCCTACAATGCACGCATTGGAGGTGAGGCTGGCACCTGCCTGCAGCTCCCCTGCCCTTCGCCATCTCCCCAAGGGACTGCAGCCACCCTGGCTGCGCTGGTGGGCTCCCCGGGGTGGGTGGTAGGATGCGGTTCCCCCAAATATTGCCAGGAGAGTCTCCTCCTTCGTGCCCTGGCTGCAGGGAGCCCCGGGGGAGCTTGGGGGAGGATGGGGTGATAGGGGGTTGAGGGGACCCTGGCTCCATGTATTTCAGGGTGGAGACCTTCTGCTTGGGCTGCATCCTTGCTGTGAGGATGCGTGTGGATTGAGGGTGTGGTGGTTTCACCCCAACAGTCCACGGCTGCTCACAGGGGGGCTGTGCCTGGGGTGGCTGCATTTGCTGTGGTCAGTGGTGCTGGTTTAGCTTCAGAGCTGAAATCACCTGTTTGTGAGGTTAATGTCTTCAGATGAGCCGCTTGTGGTGGGGGGTCTGGAGGGACCCCCAAAGTACCTTCGTGGTGAAAAAACCAAGGGGGGGGGGGCAGGGCAGGGCTGTACAGCGCGGGGGACCTTCGCCTGGTCCCTCAAATAACAGAATGCGCGGGAAGCAAATGAATGTTTATCACCAAATTGGAGGTATATATGGTATAGCACCTGCCACGGAGATGGGGGTGTCGGGGGCTTGGGAGTGCGGTGTCCCATCTGTGTGGCTGGCAGGACCATGCAGGAGACAGATGCCTGGAACGGGGTCCTCGCCAGGGGATTTAGCCCCATCTCTGGCACGGGTGGAACAGGAGGGTTTTATTTCTGCAACCCCTCCTGCCACCCCAGCGCTGGGAGAAGTCACCATCAGGAGCATGGACCCAAGCGCCCATGGGTGGATTCAGGGCTGAGCTCCTTTTCTCAGCTTGTTCACCCTGGCTGTGCAAGAAGAGCATTTTTAAGGGTTGTGTCCGCACTGGGACCATGCCCGCACGAGTCCTGCTCCTGGCCAAGCACCATCAATGGTTCCCTGTGCCGGGAAAATCCCCTGAGGGAAGAAATAACCCTGGGGAGGGTGAATGGCAGGGTGGCGCGGGCTTCTTAGCAAGATGGCTTCTTGCTTCTTAGAAGCTCCTTGCCTCTAAAAATTCACCTCCCAGCACACGCCAAACAGCAGCAGAGCAAGGCAAATCTCCTGGGGGGGTTTAGAGCAGTTTTGCATCCTGCAGGATCAGGCCATTGCCTTCGTGCTCCTTTTCAAGCCCATTTCTCCGCAGCAGCCATGGAGAAGAGCGTTACTTGTTGACTTTATAACGACCTATGGGTCTCATTTTAATTTGCTGCCTTTAACGAGTGCCTTGCCTTGGGGGTGTGCTGGGGAGGTGTTGAGTGAGATAAGGCACCTGGCAGAGGGCTGGGGCCGTGGGCTTCCCACAGCATGAACAGGCAAAGGGGAAAAATAAAATCATAGCCATATCAAGTTTGGGATCATGGAGGAAAGTACTCTTTAGCTGCAGCGAGAGTGATTTTAGATGGATTACGCAAATAAAGCAGCAATTAATGAGCAGAACTTGTTGGGGAAGCCTATTTGTCACACTCAGAAAGCTACCATCTAATTTTACTGGCTGCTCTTCAGCGCTCTTGCGTTTCTTTTTATTTGCTCCAGGCAAAATGCATTGCTGCTCAAGAAACAAAAAGGGCTCCAGCTATTCCTCCTCCTCCTTTCCCCTTCCTCAGATGCTTGCTTTGGAGGCCAGTATGGCTCCCTGCGTGGCAAAGAGCTCATTTATTTTGCAGCATCCTTCCCCCCTCCCTCCTGCTCCCCATTATTTAACCTGGGGTTTTCTGCATTTGTGGGTGGTTGTCTCTGGGCTGGCTTTGGGCTGTTTTGGGCTGACTTTGAGCTAAATTTGGGTTGGCTTTGGGTTGACTTGAAGCTGACTTTGGGCTCGCTGATGAATGTGCCCATATTTAGCAAGTGCAGAAAACCATCCCTCAAGTGGTTTTACTTGCTGTGCCGCAGCTGGGCACGGCTCAGACACGGGGCTCAGCTTTTCACTCCTTCTCCTCATATTTTCTTGTTAACATGACAAAGAGAGGAAGTTTTTGGGAACTGCTCTGCTCCTTGGTTTTATATTTCTAAGCTTGTTTTTGGCTGGTAGGGGACAGCGCTGGAAAGAGATATTTGAGTTGACTGGTGTCCAGAGTGCAGCTGCAGCTGTAACGACATCTGCCTGCATTTGTTTGCTTTAAGAAAAAATACATGTGGAAGGGGAAATGCATTTTTATAAACCAGACTCTCCCTGGCTGGCGAAATAGGATGCTGAAATTTTCAGCATCTCTTGTCCTGTAAGGACTGTTTCTGGGCAGTCCTTTGGGGTGCCTGGCACCCTCTGCCCACTGTGCAAGGGGGAAATCCGGCGGGGAAAGGGTGATGGGCAGCAGAGAGGGTTGTAACCCTCACGTTGCAGCAGTTGGAGGCTGGGGGTGTGCAGCAATCCCCCCAGCTGGTCCTGCCACGGTTGGTGGGCTCTGCCCGTGAGCCGCCCTGGCTGGTGCCTGTGGGTATTCCCAGCCTCAAGTGAGGTTATCCCAGGTGGCATCGTCGTCCTGTCATGGGCTGGGGTCCTGGCTCTGCTTTGTGCAGACCACAGCCTGGGGGTTCTCCTGGAGCTTCTCCTCCTCCCAGGCACCGCTGGCATCAGCTGGGCAGTAACAGGCTTCGGGAACAGTCACAGTTGTCCCCACTCATGGGGAGAGGCTTCATCCTGCTGGTGTGCCCAAAGCCAAGAGTCTGTGAGCATTCAGGAAACACTGGTATCTTCCAGGTGGAGGAGTGAATTAGCTGATTAATTACAAGGAGGAAAAATTTTTTTAGCAGGGGGATTTTGCCACCAGCAAGTGCAGCACCGCTTCTACTGCCCAATCCCCCCCGATGGAGGGGAAGTAAATGTTAACCCCCCTTTCTCCATCACTTGCCATGAAGCCAACAACACAGAAACCTTTCCAAAATAGCTCCCCAGCATCCCTCCGCTGGGCTCGTTAGCGTGCGGGGCCGCGGGTTGAAGCTATTCCAGGCGCGCTCAAGCCATGTGGTTTCTGCCGCCGTTAACAAAACCCTTTGATTGCAATCCTCGCACTTTCATCCAAGCCATTAAGCCCTAATGTCTGATGTTTTTGTGCTTTTAGGCATTCGTATGTTAGATGGCGATGTAACAGATGTTGTTGAAGCGAAGTCGCTTGGCATCAGACCCGATTACATTGACATTTACAGCGCGAGCTGGGGGCCAGATGATGATGGGAAGACAGTTGATGGACCTGGTCTATTGGCCAAACAGGCTTTTGAGCATGGCATTAAAAAGGTGTGGATCCTGCAGCGCCCAGACGCGCTCGCCCTCCTCCTCCTGCCCCATGGGGAATGCGTGCCAGGGCCATGGCTGGCCCGGGGTCTGGCGCGGGGGACGGGCGGCTCAGCCCCCCGAGGCGATGGCATCGCTAGGGCCGGGGTGGGGGTGGGGGGGGCGAATCATCTCTAATTTTTCCTAGTTTTCCCCGGCGTCCCTAAGAGCTCCGGTGGATTTTGCAGCTGAGGGTGGTGACGGCGGGAGGTGCCCAGCGATGGCGCGGCCCCGGCAGGACCCCTCAGCACGGCCGGCTGCTGGGCAGAGCTCCGGCAGGGCAGGCAGGCCCCAGGTTGAGTTGCGAAGCTCTGCCGGGCTGAGAAAGCCAAAGCTGTTCTTGGAGGGGGGGTGACTTTGCACCTCAAAATATCCCCCCGGGTGCTGGTATGGAGGGAAGTGGCTGCCCCCCCGGCATCTTCATCCCCTGCTCCTTCACCCTCCCCAGGGCCCCGGTATCCTCTCCCAGGGGTCTCCATCACACTAAGCATTTCCCTGGTTTTCAACCCAGACTAGTGGCCGTGTCATGGCTGGGGAGGCGACACGGGTGCCGCCACAGAATCCGGCCACGGGGGCACAGGAGAAATTCAGATTATTGTCCCTGAAGTCCTCCAGTGAGAGTTTTCAGCTGGTGTCATATGTGATTGACAGCTGTCAGTCCCCATTGGGGATCTCCTGGCCTTCCTGTGCCCCTTCTCTTTTTGGGCGATTTTAAAAAATGCCCAATATTGGCTAAAAGCATCAGGAAAAAGACCTTTCTTGGCAGCTCGGCAGGTGCCGCAGGAAGTGTTGCGGCAGCTTGGGACTCTGCAGCGAGAGTCCCCTGGGTGCTTTGGCAAATTTGGGGTTGGGGTTTTGCCGCTGGCAGCCCCAGGCTGGGCTTGGAACCCCTGCCCATTTTGCTCCCTGCCTCCACTCCTGCCTCTGCTGCCTCTTCTCGAAGTGCACAGGGATTTGGGGTGGCCACGGGCCGGCGAGCGCAGCCTGCCTGTTATCTAAAAATAGGGTGGAGTGTTTTTCCCACTATTTACTTGATTTCCTGCCGGGGCGGTGAGCCTGCCGAGGAACCCATTGAAGTGCTGGGGAGTTCACGCCGTGTCAATACGGGGGAAACAAGCTGCTTTTTAGACCTTATTTTTCCATGCTGGATCAAATGGGCGGCAGCAGGGTACTTGCCCGGCACAGCCCCGCTGTTTCGGGATGCTTGTTTCTGTCTCCCAGGGGATTTCAGACCCTGTCAGCCTTATTTCTGCCCCCCCCCACTGCCACATGTATTTGTGGCACCCACTGTCCTGCATGCACAGCTCTTAATTACCAACTTCTTAAATAACGAGGAAAGCTGCAAGCAGATAGTTAGCTGCCACCTTTAGCCCGAGTGAACAGCTGTAACTGAGTTATAAATCCTTAAAATTGAGTTTTTAATGGAAACATTAAAATAACCTTTATCTATTAGCGATAGGACTGCGCTGGGGTAATTTATCCTCTTGTTTCTCGCTCCAGCCACACACACCTTATTAGTTCCCAAGCTAACAGGGGGATATTTATCCTGGGCGCTCTCATGGAGTGCCGTTGGGCAGACACCCAAGCCCCAGCTACTCCATGGAAGCGGGGAGATGCTGTGCATCTCACATCCAACCAATGTGCTGATGGGGTGAGCCGGAGCATCCCCAGCCTTGGCCAGGGAGGGATTCCCTGGTTTAAATGATCTGGATCCAGGCTTTGTAGTGGCCAGGAGCCCCTCACCAGGATGGTGTTGGCTTAGGAGGATGGTAAATGAAGGAGATGGGTGTTTGGGGTCTGCTTGTGAAAATCTTGGTAGTTGTTTGTTGGAGGGCAAAGGGTAAGAGTGGCTTTATTGAATCCAAGGGAGTTGCAATACGCGGTGAGCTCACTCTGCTGGGAAACACTGTCAGGTGTTAGATGTGTGTTGCTCTAGTGTCATTGATATGCCTGTTTGTGTCCTCGTGCAACCATGCTGGCTCCGAACCCACTTTTCTCCAGCGCAGCCCTGCCTGGGCATCATGGGGGTGTGGGGTTTGGACCAGAACCGAGCAGCCTTTCCCAGCACCCGCAGCTGCAACGCTCGAGGTGCAGGGTACAAGGGAGGTCTGGGCCCCCCATCTACTGATCCAAATCAAAATCGTTGCTACATCTCCGCACGCCTTTGGCGATTGGTGCCTGGTTTTATTCCTCCAGTTAGTGATTTAGGAGAGACTGAGTTGCATGCAGCAGGGCTTATCCTTGGAGATGGGTGGATTTTAGTGTTGGAGAGCCGGATGGCCACTGCCTGCACTGAGCACGGGGGCTGGGATGCTGCTGCCTCGGAGATCCAGGGAACCCTGGAAGGTGGGACTGGAGATGCCAGCAGCAAGCTTGGTGGGCTGGCAAGCTGAGTTGAGCTCTCCGTGATGCGGGGCAGGGCAGTAATTCCCTTTGCAACTGCACTTTTTCTTGAAGAGTCCCAGACAGCTCTATTAATCTTTGCTAGGGAAATACCCACCCAGTTTGGCTGCGAGGCAGCCCAGATAATGAAAACTTTCATAAAGTAACAAGAGAGCCTGACTTAGCCTGTGTATCCAGAGGCAGGGTCAGCTCGGAGAGCCTCTGCCCCAGGAGGAGGGCGAGACAGGTAATAAACCATCCCTCTCCCCCCGGTGCTTAAAACCCACAATAAATCCCAGTGAATTCCTCTGGAGCAAAGCTGGTTTTTTTATTTATTATGATTATTCTTCTTATTATTTTTTGTGGAGGAAGCTGCCACAGAGCAGTGGGAGGGAGGTAAACACCAGATCTGCCCAGTCTAGCGCTGAAATCTCTCCGTGGCAGGAGTAGCCGCGGGGAGGATGAGGCTGCTCCGCCGCTGCCGCTGTGTGCTTCCATCGCCTGCCAAGCCCTCCCCGGAGAGCCCTGCCTTGCGAGGCGTGGAAGCAACCCAGCCACTTCATTTCCTGCCCCAAACCCCCTTGGGCCACCAAAAATCCTCCCTTGGGACTGTGGCAGGCTGTTTGCGAATCCCCAGGGGGCTGGGTTATTCCTGGGTGCCCTTGGCAGCAGTTTGGATGGAGGAGGTGAGTGGGGCTTGCCCCTGCGCCATCGCCTTCATTAGGGGCCCTTCGTTGGCACTGCGGCCACCGCTGCTGGGCGGGATTTTCCCGCAGCTCCGGGGAGGTCTGGGCAGCTGGTGCACCCCTCCCACCCCCCCAATTCCCGGTGGGCTCCTGCAGCTGTACCCGGTGGGGATGGCTCCATCAGATGTTCCTGCCAAGCGGTGGGGAGGAGAGAAAAGGCCAGGATTGAAAAAATAAAAAACATACAAAAGGAACCTAAAAGATAGGTCAGGGGATCGTTTCTGGTAGTTTGGGTGGGTTCGCAATGAGCTTTGTGGGCTCAAGATGAGGGAGACATGGGTTTTGGGGCTGTCCCTGCCAGTTCCTCCCACAGGGCCATCCCTGCACCCCAGAAAGCACCGTGCCGGGTGTTACTGCTTTGTCCAGGGGCTCTGAGCACCTGAGATGTTTTCCCCCAGGAGAGACCATGGAAGATGCCAAAATCCCTATCGCCGGAGGCTCTCCCATCCTCGCGGGGAGCTGCTGCCTGTAAAACAGGGGCTGGTTGAGCTGAGGGACACGTTTGCAGGTGTTGATGCAGGGGGCTGAGCGCTGGACAGGATGGGACCTATCCTTCCACCCTAACCTAAGCCCATATCCAGACCCAAACCCAGGCTTACTGACGGCATCCCAGCACTGGCGGGGGGCTGCCCCCTCCTCCCTGTGCCGAGATGGCCTCTCATCCCAGGCAAATGCCTCCTCTCACCCCCCCTGCCCCCTCTCTGCCCACAGGGCCGCAGGGGTCTGGGGTCCATTTTCGTCTGGGCGTCAGGGAACGGCGGCAGAGAGGGCGATTACTGCTCCTGCGACGGCTACACCAACAGCATCTACACCATCTCCATCAGCAGCACCACCGAGAACGGCTACAAGCCCTGGTACCTGGAGGAGTGTGCCTCCACCCTTGCCACCACCTACAGCAGCGGGGCTTTTTATGAGCGGAAAATAGTAAGTTTTACCCCGATGTCACATGGGGCAGCATCCCCTGGATGTTTTCTACGTGGCTGGGCTGGATGATTGTTCAGTTGTAAGAGCCAAGCTTTGCCCTTAGTCCTGCAGTGAGTTTTGCTTGTGGTTTTTTATGGTGGAGCAAAAATTACTCTTGGGAATTGCTCAGGGATGTGGCTGGTAAATGGGTGAAAGGGCTGGAGGTTTGCAAAAATACTAGTGCAAATATTTACCCGTTCCCCAAAGTGCTTGCTCACTGTCCCTTGCTTAAAAAAAAAAAAAAAAAAAAAAAAAAGAGTTTTGAGGATTTTTAGCCTGAGAGAGAAAAAAGAGGGAGGATGGAGGTGTTTGGTAGGGATGTGGCAACCCCAAATGGGGAGCAGAGATTTTCAGAGCCCAGGAATTGCCTGAGGGTGTATGCACACGTGGATCAGTCTGGTTTTCCCTGCTGCCCAGGCTGTATTTGCCCTGTCCCAACAGCTGCTGTGGTCTCATCACAGCAAGGCCTCTTGTTACCAATGTCCCTGCGCATCATCTGAACCTTGGGCAGTGAGACATCGCCCACTGGCACGGTGCCTTACCCGAGCTGGGAGGGAGTTTTGCACCCAAATTAGGGGATTTTTTTGGGGGAGGAGCATTGTGGGGTTCTTTTACAAGTCTTTTTTAAATTATTTTTATTCAGGAGTGATTTGTTTGGGCCATAAATTATTAATTTCCACCCAGACAACAGTCCAAGTGCCATTTTCATGGCACTCAGGAGCATTTGCATGGCAGATACTAGCACTAGTCTAGTGCTGCTGGAGCATTATGGGGCAAAAAAGCAGCTTCCAGAGGCACTTCGGGGAGAAACTGGGTGGCACGTCACTCCTGCTCCAGAAATCACCAGATTAACTCAAAACCTAGGAGACTTTTAAAAATGTAACCAACAGAGCATCTCTGCCTACCTCCCCTCTCCAAGCTTTTGGTGCTCAAGTATTGTGCTCTCTCCTGAAACAAAAAAGCTGGAAATGGCGCTTTTTTTTGCCTTTTCCTGTCCCATGCAAATGGAAATTCTTGCCCAACACCAGGAGCTGAAGCTTTTAAGGAAAGTGTTTAATATGGCACAGCTCAACATGCACCCATGGGTGCATACTCACGCCAGATCTGTCCCACTCACACTGCTCCATCTGTGACTTTTCCTCCAGCTGATCCACAGTGAAATTGTTTTTTTTTTTCCCCTTTCAAACAGTTTTTGCACCTTTGAACAAAGGAACATGTAAGCAGGGGTGTTTTCTTCTGTGCCAAGTATATCTGCAGCCCATTTTTGGGGGCTCTGGGCAGCCTGATGGCATGGGAACCGTGGCAGGGGTTGGGTACCTGCTGGCTCAGCTCCCTGCTGGCAGCATTCCAAGCAAACCTGGGGTGCTCGGTGGGGTAGTGCCCACGCTGGGAGCATCCCAACAGCGCAGGGGCTGCAGCTCCTCTCTCCACAGGTCACCACAGATCTCCGGCACCGCTGCACAGACGGCCACACTGGCACCTCCGTGTCCGCCCCCATGGTTGCGGGCATCATTGCTTTGGCTTTGGAGGCAAAGTAAGTGTCACCTCGCCACCAGCTTGTGGGGGAAATGTTTCCACATTTAGTATCTGGAGAACAAAATCAGAAAGGAAAAAGGTGGGTGTTTTTCCTCTGGAGCAACTCAAAATGGGGCAAAGTTATTCTAAACTGCTCCTTTTTGGCAAGGTTTGATATGGTGTTGTTGTTTTGCATCTAATCTTCCTGCAGGTGTTTTATTGAGCTAATTCTTCTCTTGTTGCCATCTGTTGAAAAGTTGGGGTTGGTGAGATAAGTCAGGCTTTTCATTTGGTGCATTGAAACTGCTGACAGTCAGCTCCAACAGGAGTTTTATAAATGCTTCCTGGAAAAAAAATGTCAGAAAACATCACAGAAAATGGAAAATGTCTGTAGAAGTGATGGTTTTCAGCAAGTGTTTCATTCCTGGGGGAAAAGGACTACTTTTGCATAATGTCAAAAACCCACATGGTGTGTGACCAGCAGTGACAGGATTCCCAGTTCAAAGGAGCTGCTCTGCCTCTTGCCTCCATCCTGGTCCTATCCTGGTCCTGTTGTGGTTCCCCAGCCCAGGAGCAGTCCCTGTGAGGCACCAGGCTTACCCCTTGGGCATCTCTGTGTTGCTTCATGGAACATCTTCTCATAAGCTTATTATTAATTTTATGGGGTGGAAATAAAAATAAGGCTGGGAATAAGCCACAGGGCAGAACTGTGCTTGCATCCAGGGATGGTGATCACAGTGTGTCGATCCCAGTCCCTCTCCTGCAGCTTAGTCCCAGCACCTGGATCAGGTGGGCATGTTTCTAGAGATGCCTTTTTCATATATTAAGAGCTTGAGATGTAATTTTTGAATTGTTTAGCTGAGGCGTAACACGCAACATTAAGTACCAGAGCTTGGTGCTCAGGCACTCCATTATGACACGAAGGAATAAATTGAATTTCTTTTCTTCACCGTTGCTCAAGAGCAATATAAATCCCAGCTTGAGATGCCGAAGAACTGACTGTAAGAAAAATGTGGAAAATTCTTCAGCAATATCCCTGGGCTGGGGTCTTGTGGGGGGCTCAAAAGCACCAGTGCTCAGTGTCCAGCACCCTGAAACCCAGCCTAGACAGGGGGCTGGAAACACTTTGGGTTTCATGTTTCTGTTAAATAAGCAACCCAGGGTTTTTTTCCAGCAATTTTTGCTGTTATTCCTATAAAGGGAAGGTTTGCTCAGCACTGTGTATCAGCAAGCTGCCGAGCCCAGTACCCTGCCTCAGGATGTGCTTCCTTCCTGTTCTCCTGCAAGAAAATGGGGAAAACCTCCTTGATTTGCTTCAGTTATACCCTGGAGCGTGAGCACTAAAGCCCCTTGGCCAGGAATAAGCCCTGCAATGCCCACGGGCACATGGCATCCCTCTCTGGGATACCCCCCTCTGCTGGGGCACTGCAAGTGATGGTCAACCTCCAGGCAGGGTGTCAGCATTTAAATCAGCAATTCATGCTCTTTTGGAGCAGGAAAGAGGATTTTTTTGTTTTTGTTTTTGGGGTTTTTTTTAACCCAATGGGGGTCCCTGCTGCTGCTGGGAAGACTGGGAGCAGCAGAGCCATCCCATGAACCGTATGTTGTTGCAGCCCCCTGCTCACCTGGAGAGATGTCCAGCATCTGCTGGTCAAAACCTCACGGCCAGTGCACCTGCGAGCGTCTGACTGGAAGACCAACGGTGCGGGGCATAAAGGTGAGGGGTGTGGGAGCGAAGGTGGCATGGTAAAAATGGCCACCCAAGGGAAAACAAAGGTCCCCAGAGCTTTGCTCATGGAGGCGTTCCCCCTGGGTGGCCACTTTCAGCTGCTTGGGAGCTCCTGCCATCAGGTGGTTGAGCAGAGAGAGGAGAGGGCAGTAATTTATGGGGCAGTGTGCTTAGAAGCCTTACTTGATGGAGGTTTGGAAGCTTTGCTTGGTGGCGGCTCTCCTGAGCTACAACATGGGCTGCTCCCAGCGATGTTTTTTTCCATGGTGCCAGTGTGAATTTGAGGTGTAACATGGGCAGGGCACATGTTGGAGCACCTCATACCCCAACAAGGACAACTCCGTGCCTTCCCTGATGGTTGAAGGATGACCCACCAAGCACTAGGAGGACATCCTGATCCCTGCTTGGAAAGCAGTGGGTTTCTGAGTCTTCTTTCTTTCCAGTTAGCCATCTATATGGCTTCGGTCTGGTGGATGCAGATGCTATTGTGGTGGAAGCCAAGAGGTGGAAGGCGGTTCCTCCCCAGCAGGTCTGCGTGGGAAGCCTGGACAGAGTGCCCAAGTGAGTGGTTGTGGGGTGGGGGCCTCTCCCAGGGCATGTGGCTGCTTGGAAGGAGCTTTGGTGGAGCTGGCTCTTGTGATGCAAAGGCTCAGCTTGGCATTTGGAAAGGAAAGTTAGGAGTCAGGGGGGCCAGGACAAGCCCATGTGCAAGCGAGGTGGATTTTTCGGTCAGTGACCCACACTGTCCACCCCAGTTTGTTGTCAACTGTTTGTTGAGCCAGAAGTGCCCACCTGGGGTCTTGATGAGGAGCAGGTCCCACAGGGGCTCTCTGGGACCAGCTTTGACAGTGAGTGATTTATTTTGCATGCTTTCGCTTCCCAGATGGGTGATCAGCAGGGCATTTTTGAGGGATGACAGTGAGAGACCAAAACCAACTTGCCCATTGGGTCCTACATGAGCATCTTACTTGATGTGTTGGTCTCTCCTCACTCTTCCACCAAGCACCTTGTCTTGATGGAAGACACTAAAAACTGGTGATTTGTCACAAGGCTTCTCAAATTTCTGGTGCCTGGGGTCTCTTTGAACTTGTCTTCAGGTTCTAAACAGCCTAAGTTTGCATCTCACCTTCGGTAGGTCTGTCTCTGCTAGGTTAAAGGGTGGGATCAGGGTTCTGACCAAATGGACCCTCCTGGTTTACACTGCCTGGCTGTAGAGCAAGGGAGTTGTTCATCAGAAAAGCAGTTCCTTTGGAAGACTCACATATGCAAAGCAGGAATGAATTTGGAGCCAAGTGTGTTCTTGAAACTATTTATCTGATACAGACACTAATTACAACCCAAAGAGGAACGCTGCACTGGTGGTTATAATAAAGAAGCGCCCTTGCAGCCCATAAGGCATAGATCTTAGAAGCAGTTCAAACCCATCTCGTTACCATTGAGCAATTCAGCAAATTCCTGTGCTAGGACACTGTATTGCAATGGAGGATGAGATAATTTTTGCCGTGAAGCAGTAGGAGACTGGCTTCAAATATAATTGGGCGTCCATGCTGCAGGGATCTGGGGAGCTATGCTGGCCCCAAAGTGATGCTCTGCCCATCTCCGGCAGGTACATCCGAGCAGACCATGTGCTGCGTGCCAGCACCCTCAGCAGTGCCTGCGCTGAGCACCGCGACCAGCACGTGCTCTACCTGGAGCATGTTGTGGTGCGGCTCAGCATCTCGCACCCACGCCGGGGCGACCTCCAGATCAGCCTCATCTCTCCAGCGGGGACCAGGTCGCAGCTCCTTGCCAGGAGGTAAGTGCAGCTGGAAGCAGCACACATCTGGGCTGGGCAGCATCTTTGTTTAGGGGTTGCTGCAAATTTGCTCAGATTTTTTGGGAAGCCAGGGGGCATGCTCGGGTGTCAGCTGCAGGAGGGCTCTGTGCAAGGGTGGGTGCATGCAAGTATCCCTAAAATCCTTAATTGCCTATCTACCTTTTCTGATTAAATAAGACAAAGTCATGCTTCTTGATCCATGGCATTACTGTTGCAGGGTGTTTGACCACTCCAATGAGGGGTTCAAGGGCTGGGAGTTCATGACCGTCCACTGCTGGGGGGAGCGGGCAGCGGGGGAGTGGACCCTGGAGATCCATGACACACCATCTCAAGTGCGCAACCCCGCAGTGCAAGGTAAGGGTCCCCCAGCACCCATGTTCCCCAGCCCCCGCCAGCCCCCTTCACCCCAAAGCTCTTTGCAAGTTACTTTGCTTGGCTGCAACTTTTGCTGTGAGTTTTATGGTCTTCAGCAAAACTGTATTGCCCAAATTTTTCAGAAAGGGAATAAAACTTCAGCCCTGAGCACAGGAGGCTGCCAGTCTGGCTGAGCCAGGAGCAGGTTTTCTCCCAGCAGCAAACTGCCTGCAACTGAGAGCCAGGTTTCCAAAATTAAACTGTAATGAGTCAAAATGAGGAAACCCAAGAGCTGTAATTGTTGTTTGTTTGTTTTGCTTCACTGCTGGGACATCTGGCGCGTGGGCTGGTTGTGCAACAGTGCAAGGGGACGATGCCCCTCAGGCTGCAGACGGACAGACATCCTCCCCAGGCTGCCACCACGCTGGCAGGGGGTGGCTGGGCTTAGCCTGGCCCCCTGCATGTCCCCAGCCCCGCCATGTCCCCACGTCCCCAGCGTGGCCACCTGCACCCTGACCGCTTTCTGGCAAAGGAGCCGGGCTGGCGGGATCCGGTCCTGCTGGGAAGGGGCAGCCGCCTTGCCGGCTGGTGGCACCGGGGCATGAAGCATCCTGCCTGGGGCTGGTGTGCATTGCGGGGGTGTTAAAATCCACACAATCATTGATAGGAAGCCAGGAGTATATTAAAAATCTCTCCCACGCGACTTTCTGGCGGGAGGCGCACATGGGGGTTCATTGTGCAGAAAGTGTTTCTGTTTGCTGCCTTCACCCGAAATCTTTTGAACTCAGAGAGCAGCAGTGAAGCGCCCACGGAGCTGCTTTTGCCCCTGTATTTACAGTTTACAGCGGGTGTTTCTGAGCCCCTTGTGGGCATCAGGCCTCAGCTTTACCCAGCTTTGCAAAATGAAATGAAAATGACATGTTAAGTCACCCCCCTCAAAGGCTCTGTAGCAGGCTTGAACCAGAGAGGGCAAAGTGGGAGTTAAAAAAGGGAAGACGCTTCCAGCCCCAGCAGAAACAGGTATCAAATGTTAGTGTAATACCATTAAACCAACTAAATTTGTTACTTTAATACCAATTAAAAACTATGGGTGTCCTGTTGCTGGCCCTGCTGCACCCCCAGCATCAGCCCTATGCAACCTGGGATTGCTTCACATGGGACATTTTAAATTTAAAGCAAATTTAATTCTTTCAGCGGAGGTGCATGGCTGAGCTCTTCCCTGGCTGATGCTGCTTGAGCTTACCCCTTTGCGTGCTCCATGCCAGCACTGCTTGCTTGCAGCAGGTGGGTCCTCTCAGCCCTTTCAGAGAGCCAAGGGATTTGGGTGTCGGAAATTTTAAGCCCTTCCTGGAAATGCGGGGATTAGTAGTTAAAGCAAAGCGTGCTGTGGTGTGAAGTGACTTACATTGATGGGGAATTGAAAGAAAAACAGTGTTGAAAGATGCAATGGTGTTTTTGGACCCCCCTCCCCAAAGCTGCATAGGTCAGAGAGGACCTCGGTGTGGATGTAAGGCCACGGGGGGTCCCCAGCCCCCAGGCCCCGGGTGTAGTGCAGGCTCTGGTGGCCCCCATGCTGTTTCGGGGACACTGAGCTCAGACCTCTGGTATGTCAGGCAAAGGATGGCTGGAGCAACAGCAGCAAGAAATAATCCAGTGTGTGCCGGGTGGCTTTTGTCAGACAGAAATAATCCTCTATTATGGAGCTTTCAAAGTTACTGATTCTCTCCACACGTTAGACAGGAAGGCTATGGTGATGCTGAGGTTTGTCAGATGAGTTATAGACAAACAAATCCCTTGTAGGTGCCTTAAACAGCCACGTTTGTGCGGCCTGGAAGCTCAGGGGCTCATGAACATTTCTGGGTGTTCGCTGTTTGCTTCTGCATTGCTGTGCCAGTGGTGAAGCCCTGAAGGTCTGGTCCATCCGCCTCCTGCTTCCCCCAAAGCCAGGTCCCCCAGGGAGGAGCAAGACGGGGAGCGGGATGGGTGACGTTACGCCTGCCCCACAGGGAAGCTGAAGGAGTGGAGCCTTCTCTTCTATGGGACAGCTGAGCACCCCTACACCACGCTGGGCAGCCCCCAGTCCAGCGGGAGAACGCTGGAGGTGCCAGCATCAGAGATGGAGCCATCGAGAGCCGCCTTCCTGCAGAGCCAGGTGGAAGTTGTGGAGGAGGAGGAGGAGTATGCAGGTAAGTGCTAGCTGTGCCACTGCGTTGTCCCCTCCAAAGTACCCAGGAAAATGCAAACCTGGATAAAATGTGGGAGCCATGAGGCCTGATCCTGCCCAGGGCTGAGGCAGGCTGGGAGGAGCAGTGCCTGTGGCTGGCGCGGGGCAGCAGGATGGCAAAATTAGAAGGTAGCAAAACGCCCCATCCCAGCGTTCCTGCCACAAATTGGTGGTGCAGCCATCTGAAGAGTAAAAAAAGCTCCTCTGCCCACCTCCTTCCCGGCCTGGTGTGGGCATGGGCAGGCATCCCTGCTGGTGCCTGTGGAGCGGGTCTGGCCCCTCTTGCAAATCTGCTTCTGTAGCAGGATGTTCAGCCAGGGGATGGCTGGGTGGGATTCATGCTGGGGAGGATGAGCTGGAGGAGAGGTGAGCACCCAGAGCCGTGCAGCTCCATAGGGATAGATAAGATACAGGAGATCTTTAAGATAATAGATACAGGAAAAAATAGGCAGAGGGTCCCCAGCCCCTTCCCCGTGTCCATTGGCCCAGGGAGGGTGTGCTCAGAGCATCCTGGCAGTGGGATCTATGGGATGCTCAGCCTGTACCCCCACCAAGCCAGTCTCTCCCTTTGCAGGTCCGTGCCATCCCGAGTGCGGTGACCAGGGCTGCGATGGCCCCAATGCCGACCAGTGCTTGAACTGCATCCACTACAGCCTGGGCAGTGTGAAAACCGGCAGGTGAGGGCTGGTGGGTTGTCCCCACAGGGTCCCTGGGTGGTGGCAGCACCTTTCCTTAGGGCTTTTACGGCAGCATGGGTGACAGATGTTTGCACAGGGAAAGGAGTATATGAGAGAGAAAACAGAGGGAGGAGGAGGCATGGGGACCCTTGGTATGATGGAATGGGGGCATGGAGCTGTAGAGTCTTGGAGGACCTTGGCCGTGTAATCATGCTGGGGAAGAAGCATTGGCTTCACCAGCTGCAGTCACCCACGGCCAAGGGACAGCTAGCTGAGGTGCCAAATCACTTCTGGAACTGAGGTTTCCACTCCTCAATTTCTGGGGCTGGCACAGGAGAAGTTTACCCATAGTCCAGGTTTCTGGCCCAGGGAGTCACGGGCTCTTTATTAGAGAGCCACAAAATTCAAGACCCTAAATCTTAAGAATATGAAGTAAAGGAGTGCAAATCGCCACCAAGGCTGGGGGATGTCCCAAACACTGCAGACGAGGGGTCAGCGGCAGGCACTGGACTGCTGGGAAGCGGTCGGCTGTTGACACCAAAGCGCAGGTGCTCTCGGTTCCTTCCCCAGGATGTGTGTGAGCTCGTGCCCCACGGGGTTTTTCGGTGACAAAGGTGCCCGGAGATGCCGCCGGTGCTACAAGGGCTGTGAGCGCTGTGTTGGGAGGGGACCGACCCAGTGCACGGCGTGCAAGCGGAGCCTCTACCATCACCAGGAGATGAACACTTGCGTGGTGCTGTGTCCACCCGGGTTTTACGCCGAGGAACGTAAGGATATCACTTGCAAGCTGTAGCATGAGGATATGCAGGGGTTCTTCTGTTTTAAGTGCTATGGGTGGAGAAGACACCTTGGGTTTTGAGTATTGGCTTTGAATTTCCCCCCTTGACCTGCTTTGCACAGCAAAGGGAGGAGGAAAACCTCTGGGTATTCAGAGGGTGGTGCAAAGCAGAGGTGCTCAACTCAGCTCGTAATTAGAAGACTGTAATTAATGATCCTAGCTGCTTGCAAAGCATATTTCTACTTAGCAAGCAATGACAGATAAGGTCATCTGCAATAGCAGGGACCCATCAGGGAGGGATGATGTGCCTCTGCACCCCAGGGAGCTGGTGCTGGGGTGCAGCAGGGTTTTGCGGCTCCAACTGCTGCTTGCAAATCACTGTCCAGATTTTATTCTCCCTGCCTCACTTTGTTTTTTGAAAGGTCAGAAACGCTGTCTGAAATGTCATCAAAGCTGTAAAAAATGTGTTGGTGAAGCGGACAGATGTACTGCATGCAAAGATGGATTCAGGTAAAACTGGCACCAGAAGAGTTTATACCTGCAGCATCAGTACCTGTGGTTTAAATTTGGGAAAACTGGTGGGAAATTAGAAAGTGAGTTACTCAAAGATCCAGGATTCTGCTTCAGTGGTGCTACACCTGTGTCATGGAGTGCTGGAGGTCTGGGCATTTAAAGGTGATGATTTGTGTCCCTTTAGCTGAAAAGCATGATTTAAATTTAATTTCCTTTTCTCCAGCTATTGGCAGGGTGGTGGGTAAGTGCTGTGCTGCGGGCTCAGGAGTGCTCATCCAAATTTGGTGACCTGATCAGCTCCCAGCATTGCAACTTCTAGAATGGGGAGAAAAAAAGCAATGAAAACCTTTACAGCACACATTGCAAAGCACGTTTCCTCCTGAATCTCAGGTGGCTCTGTCAGAGCTGTCCCGGCCGAATGGGGTGCTTGGTTTTGCTCACCTGGCAGAGCCAGTACCCGGCTAGGCTGCTGCAGGCAGGCTGAAAATGCTCCCTGCAAGTACAGAAACCCTTCTCTCAGCTTCATCCATGCAGGAAAATTTTATCCAATGTGTCTGTTGAGTGGCACTAGCATAGGATATTGGTCTTCCAGCAATGTGGGTGCACTCAGGGCAGCCCCGACCCTGTGAGGAGCACTAGGCAACCTTGCTTCTGGCCCCACTGGGATGCAGAGCCCAGCCGTGCTGGTGAGCAGCATCGGCACTGGGGAGAAGCTGTTTTCCGTCCCCAAATGCATGTGGAAGTATTGTCCCACAGCAGTTCGTATCGTTCAGGAGCTGTGAGTGAGCCAGAGCCGTGGTGTAGCAGCAGGGCTCTCTCGGACAAAGAAATTGCTGCTGCCAAAAGATTATCTACTCCCTCAGAAAAGCAAAAGTGGAGGCACTTGTCAGACGTAATCCGCATGGCGCTTGCTTTTTATTATCCAATATCCTTTTAAGTCGGGACTTCAAATCATCCCTGCTACGCTAAAGCAGCACTGGCCCAGCCGCGGCACTGAACAAATTTCCTTTTGTGCCAGGGAGCTTCATGGTGTAAAAGGTCTTGTGAGAGCCTGGCTGGCTGCCCACAGGAAAAAATAGTTTTATTTCCTCCTGGATACTTAATTAAGGAACCTGCAGTTGTCCTTTTGGTCCAGGCAGGACTTTAATTTCTCCTGAAGGGCTAGCTGGCTTTCTGACGCCTCCTGCGCTGCGGGCTGAGGCTGCTGTAGTGCACGGGGGGATGCGGAGTTGGGGATGGGCTGTGTTGAGGTCCCAGAGCCGGCAGCTTTGGTTACAAATGTCATCTCTGCTTTCCTGGCAGCCTGGCGGGAGAGAGCTGTGTGCCGGAGTGCCAGCCCGCCATGTACCTCAGCCGGGAGCCCCGGCGGTGCGAGACCTGCCCTGCTGGCACAGGTACACTCTTTGCCCCACAGCATCCCCATGCAGAACCCCAAAACCCTCATGCATCATGAGTCAATGCCCACCATATCCACCCTGAGCCAAGGCAGAGCATGCCAGAGGGGAAGCAATCCCAGGTCTCCAGCACATCCCATGAGGTGCTGGGTATATGTTCACACTGGAAAGGTTTTTAGGGAGTTTTTACATTTTTATTAGAGCCATTCTTTATTTCCTGATCCCTCTGAAGCCAGGTGCTTTAGTTTAATAAGGTTGCGGGGGAGGCTGTAAAACCCTCTTGGAGTGATGGAAGATGGCTTTGCAGCATATAAAAATGTGAGGCAGCTGAGGTGTGTTATCCTGGCCACCCCGCGGGGCTGGGCTGGCCGCTGCCAGCTTCTTCCTGCTGCCCGAAGTTGCTCGGCGTTCCCTTTAAATCCTGCCTTTTTTGCTTTTTGAAAGTCCAATTATTTTCCATTGTTAATGTTTGCGTCTGCCCTCGAAATCATCATAGATCTGATGATAATATAATCTCCAGACAATTCATGTTCAGTGGTGTGAATCTCTTCTATCATACATGGGCAATTTCCTAAGACTAAATCCAAAATATTTATTGATCTTGTTGGCAAGCGTGGAAGGGAATGGGCTCTTAATCCCTTAAGAAAATTACTTCCTTTCTAATTCTTATTCCAGTCAGTGTAAATGTACTTTACCACAATTATTTTTCAAGCCTTTTCTTGTTGTCTTTTCCTGCATAACCATTTCTCAAGCCTGGTGCGTGGAAGGCCTCTAATAATACCACCTCCATCACTGAAGTTTGCTGTCCAGCCACAATGCGCCAGCGCTGAAGTGGGGCTCTCTGCTTTCCCAGCTCCTTTCCTGAGCCCTTTCCTCCTCCAGCTTCTCTGCAGCCCGATTCAGTATCACTTTTTGCACGTGTTGCTCTGCATAGGGTGGCAAAGCCAAAGCAGTGCACACTTGGGAGCAGTGGCTGATGCCCCAGAGGGGATTTTGATGTGCTGTCCCCTGCTGAGCCCCTGTGGCCAGCTCTTGGCTCTGCAGAGGTGCTGGGTCCTGGCTGGGTTTTTTTGGGGTGGGAGCTGTTTTTTGGGGGGTGGGAGCTAAGCAGCCATGCAGGACCCTGGTGGCACAAGCAGCTTGTTCACTCCTGGGCATGAGCAGGGCAGAGCCAAGCCGATGCCCCTCATCTCACGTGGGGCTGTGGCCACACTGGCACTGTCTCCAAAATTGCTCATGTGCCGTCTGCCCTCTCCTCTGTCCCCACAGGGCCAGGTGAGGAGGACTGTGCACCCTGCACCCCCGAGGCCTCTGCACCCCACTGGCGCTGTGTCTCTGCCTGCCGTGAGGGCTTCTACCCTGCCCACAGCCATGGGCTGCCCAACAAAGTCTGCAAGAGGTACAGTACCACCCTGACCGTGACCAGAGTAATACCAGGACTGATGGCAGCAAGGATAAATAATGCTGGAAACAGCTCACGGCTGGAGCTGTTTACTAGGAAATTAAAATAGGGATTAAGGGAGCCAGGACAGCCATGGGGCTGGACCCCACATGCCCCTGCCCTATAGATTTAAGAGCGGCAAAGCTGCACACTCCCCTGCCAGAGCCAGCCAGCCAAGATGTCTTAGGGCTACCGTGGAAGGGGCTCAGCCCTGGCCCCAGGCTCTCTGGAGGAGGTGTGGGAGGAATGGTAATATTTAGGTAAATACTCGAGCTTTCAATCAAACCTGCTCCATTTGCCCTGCAGCCATGTTGGAGGAGCGGTTGCTTGCTCCTTGGCCCAGCACAGAGGCTGCGTGCGTGCGGGAGACTGGGAGATGCTAGGAGGCAGCAATTTGCTCCCACTCTCCTGCACTCTGCACTTTAAGTGGGGAGTGGGAGTTAATTCAGCCTCATTAAAGCAAACTTGAAAGGGAAGGATTAAAGGTGGCTTGGGAACACACAACTTGGTCCCTGCCTGCCCAGGGTTTCACTCAACCCTTGCTGGCTCTCCAGCAGGGAGGAACAAGGGACCAGCATCCCTTCCCAGGGATTTCAGGTATGGTCTCCACAAGCCACTGTCCCCAGGCAGGAGGCACAGCTGCTGGGCTCTTTTTGCTGAGCAAACAGATGGGAGCAACACAAGTTCTCCTCAAAGCCCTTCTTCTAACTGGGATTGCTGGGAGGAGAGCTGCAAGTCCCACTGAGCCTTCCCAGAAGGTGAGCACTTCTAGGATGTCACCAGCTGTCACTGGGCATTGAGCTGGCACCAACAAGCCCATTTTTCTCAGGGCTTAATAAACGTTTCAAGCTTCAGATTTGCCATTTTCCTTATCCTCCAGTTCGGTCTGGATGTCACAGTGCCGGCACACCCATTTTCTGGCTGACAGCCCATTTTGGATGGCCAGGGTGTTGGTGGCGGTTCAGACCATGGCAGCGTCTCTGTCCCCAGGTGTGATGACCACTGCTCAGCCTGCGAGGGCTCCAGTGGAAACTGCCTCAAGTGTAAAGAAGGTTTCAGCCTCCTTGGTGGCTCCTGTGTAACAAATGAAACCTGTACCAACGGTAAGTAGCTGTGGCAGAGCCATTGGCACTGCAGTGCTTCTGCAGTAGCAAAAACGAGGGGGTTGAGGGATTCTCTTCGCAATGTAAAGCCGAAAGCACTGGGGCTCCTGGGCTTGCTGGGGCACAGCTGCAGTGAGCTGGGCTCTGGCTGCAGTGGGCAGGTGGCTTACCTGGCAGAGCTGCTGGGTATCTGCCTGTTGCTCAAACACATCTGAGCATTTGTATTTCACTATAGTTTAGTCTTGGGACTAATTCTCCCACTCACTGCAAAGCTGCTTTATTCCTTCATTAAAACCATGTGAAAGATGCCCTTAAAAAGCGCCTGCTTTTCAATTCTCTCTCCTCCAACACTGGAACGAATTGCACCGCCTGTTACGTGCAATGTTTGTTTATTTAAAATGTTAATCTGCTCTCATTTTCTCTTGTTCCTCGCCTCCCAGCTGACAAGACTTTCTGTGAGATGGTGAAATCAAACAAGCTCTGTGAAAAGAAGTTGTTTGTGCAGTTCTGCTGTCAGACGTGTCTTATGGCCGGGTAAAGTTCAGTGGCTGCATCCATCCAGGACTTCTACCAACTGCCAGCCCAGTTTTGCCAAATGTTTAGGACAAAAGTTTATTTTTTCAGCTTTGGGAGAGTTTACATGGTGCTGTCAAGCATTTGCTCGTGAGTTTGATAGCTTTAATATCACTGTCAGCGTGTTTCTATAGCAATATGTTAAGCAGAGATTGGATCATACCCTGAATGATCGAGTCCTGAAAGGCAGCAGACAAGCGGTGATATTAATACTCTCAAACACTCCTCGTGAGCAGGGACCGATGCATGATCCATGTACACATGCTTGGTTGCTCGCAGAAATCCTACTGATCTGCCCGCTCCGAGCAGCTGGCGGGAGCCTTCGCTGCAAAGGATGCAGGACTTCACATATCTGCGAAGAAAGAGCCATTTCTGGCTCAATTTTTGGTACCCTTTTCTGCTAGGTGACGGCTGATATAAACCTGCATTGCAAGCGGCCGGTACCGTGCTCTGTACATACGTAAAACGATGAATTAGGTGGTTCCCAGAGCGGTGCCCTAAAGCCTGCTCTGGCACTCCTGTTCGGATTCGGTTGGTAGCCGTTTCTCTCTGGCCGTGGCAATAACTGGAGATTTGAGGACCAAAGTGAGAGCTGATCCACACGGCTCTGCAGGCGTGTCAGCCCAGCGAGTCCAGCAGGGCTTTGCCCTGCAGGTCATTGCAGGCAAGCAAAACCTGGGTGCCTACAGGGAGTCTTAGGGACTTGGGGGGTTCGTCTGCATGGATCAGCCTGTGGGGTCACAGCCTTACCATGAAATGAATTTCCCTCCTGGAACTGCTAGTAAGTTGCTGATTAATTCAGTTTGGAACAAGACGGATCCTTCCTCTAAAGGAGGTGGTGTTGCAGTTAATCTCTTCTGGCATTCTGTGTTACGATCCTTCCCCTGTTTTGCTGGGTATACCCCTCTCTCTCACAAAATCCTCCTGTTCATAGCAGTGATTCTTCTTGGGCATCTGTTTCCAGAAGGGACATTCCAGGGATCCGGCCAGGAAACTCTTAATTTTACAAAACCCTTGCCCAAAAGAAATCTTTTCATGCTGTCTCTTAATAGTAAGTCATGTGGTGTTTATATAATTGTGTTTAAAATATCCTTGGCTATGTTGTTTTACAGATTTTTAAAAAATAACTTATACAATACTTGGTTTTTCTCTGTGGACTATTTTTTATATGGGAGTGGGGAATCTTTTTGAGTCTTACGTCCTTCTTTTTTCCTCTCTGACCTTGCAGAGCCGCTCTGCACCAGACGTATGTAAACACTCTTTCCTATGCTGCATGTTCTGATTTTCATTGTTAATAGTTTTAATGAGTTAAACCTTTTGCCAATGAAATTCACAGTACAAATTGTCACTGGTTCCTCATGGAGCTGGGATAATCCCTGTTTGGTTTCGGTTGCAATGACACACACCCTGCCTGGGCTTGCCCGCTAAAGCTTACCTCAGCCAGGTGAAGAAGGGAGAGCCACACTGTCACCTGCCTGGACCAAACCTAAGGAAAGATGGAGCTTTGGTGAACTGACCTTTAAGTTAATAAACTGTTGATCTCCCCTGACAAAGGAATCTGTGCTTTTTCCAAATTCATGCAGCTGCCATCCCAACCAGAGGCAGGGCAGGGCAGCGATGCATCACGTGTCTATATTTTGCTGGATAAAGCAGCTGTCCTGGCTGGAGCTCCTGATCAGCCCAGAGCACCTGCAGGAGAAACAGCTCTAGAACAGAGGAGCTGCACCTGCAAAAACCTCACTTTTGTTTTCATAAAGGTCTTTTACCTTCAGAGAAAACTTGTACCCTGAATACCTGCCCCATGCCAGGCTGGGCTGGCATCTCTGGTGCACCCAGGGCTGTCTGGCTGCTGCACTCGGGCATGGCTGGGCTTATTCTCCGGTTGTGGGGAATCCCAGATGAGCTGGCAGGAGGGCTTGCTCCCCTTTCCCACCTGTACAAGGAGCATCCTGTGTCCCCCGGTGCCCTACCACAGTTCACAGTAGCGCTGGGAACTGCAGGGCCCCGTCCTTCAGCTGGCTGGGGAAGGAGAGGAGCTTGCCGGTGTGTGTGGGGCGCAGAGAGAGCTGTGGAGCCTTCTGTTGGTTGTGTTGGTTTTGCAATGTTTAACCATGGGCCAGGTGCCCAGGGCAGTGCCTGAACTGAGGAATCGAGCTTTTTAAGTGTGAAAAAAAGAAAAGAATGGAGCCCTCCCATGAGGGAAGATGCTTTCTCAGAGCTGTGCTGCTGTGGGTTCCTGTGTCTTACAGGTCTTAACATTTATCAGATGATAAATATGAATTGATCAGATGATTTATCACATACAGTGATTCCTTCTGTTGCTCCAGGATCCCCCTTTTGGTCTCAGGCCAAACCAGAGGTCAGAACTGGGGTAAAAGGCTCCTGGCTTCTGCCCCTTCGGTTGTAAAATAACAAACTTTCATTTCTGTTGCTGTATCACACAGTCAAAAACTGGGAGCTGTGAATCAGGAGTACTGCGTCAGCTCTGCCTTCTAGTTCTCTGGCTCACAGAGGCCTGCCTCTAAATACTGCTCACTGGTATATTTAGATGTACTGAAATGCTAAAAAAAAAATGATGTTTACCCTTACATCCTTGGCATAACTTAAAATACACGCTGGGTGAAGCAATGCAATTTAAGATGACCAATCCCCAGCAGTCCCAGCTTTATCCCGCTTTCTGCTGCCCTCCAGCCTGCCAGGGAAAGAGAAACAAATTCTACACATCAAGTTCATGCAACAACAGCAGCTTACAGTGTTTCCCAGGGCACTAACTCCCTCAGAAATCATTCTTGGAAAGTAATAAAATTCAGATTATTTATCCAAGTTATTGCAATGCTTGCTTGAAGCTATTAAAGTCTCTGGTATGCTCAGAGGATCAAAGTGGCTGTGTCTTCAAGATAAATGCATATTTAGGCAATTTATTAAAGGCTGTTTCTCTATTGTCTCTTGGCACCAAAGCCAAATCTATAATAGCTGTTTTCTGGAAAATCTTCTTAGTGCAGCCTGACTCCTCATTTGCTGTTTGGCTGTGAGGTTGCATCCACAGCCATCTGCCATTTTGTAGTTGGCAGGTGGGGAACACACATCTTGAAAATCATTGCTTTGACTTTCCATTACAAAGAAAGGGCTTTTAAGAGCTTGTGTACAGCATATGAGACCAAGAATCTGTCTGCTCTCAATTACAGTTCTATTACGGCTGTAGAGCTGAGGCACACAGCTGTATTGTGCTAGGTCTGCGTTTTATTTGGCCTTGTGAGACGCAGGACCTGCTTTCCAGGAGGCTGAAGAGTGTCTCTTTTCAATGACTGCCTGAAATGACTAAAGACTCTGCTGTCTTTACTGCTGCATGATTCCTGTGTCACGTACAATAGTGCCGCTAATATTTCATTTTTGCTTATGACAGCTCTCTTTCTTCGTCTTGCTCTCTCCTAACTGCTTTCACACAAATGCAGATGTTATAAAAACCTGACTACGTGCTTTCATATACAGTTTTGGTGAGTGTGTTTTTTAAGTAGGGAGCACAGGAGCTGCCTGACCCCAGCTGACACCTCTGCAGGGATCACCAGTCAGAACAGAGCCAGCTCTGACGCTGTAGTCCTGGGGAACGAGCCAGGCGTCACTCTCAGGGTGATGCTGCTAGATGCTCCCAAAAGAAAAGTATGAGCCATCACTGTGCAGTGCCAAGCGTGGCTGCAGCATTAACCTATTATCATATCCTCTGGGTTCACAGAAATGTCACGGTTCACAGAAATATCCTTCCCTCGATAGCAGTGGATCCAGAAATCATTCTGCCTCATCTCGTTCGGGTGCCCTTGAGAGCTGGGGAAGTATTTATCCAGGGCTGCAGAAGGAGCAGCTTGGTGATATTCAGCAGGCTTTGGGACCTGGGGGTGGGCAACCACTTCATGCCACCTTCAGTCCAGGTCATCTGCACTGTGGTTGACCCACCCACCTGCAAAGCCCCACTGCCACCAGCTGAGCCGTGCCAGCAGGGCCAAGTGCCTCGTCCACAGCAGCCCAACACTGCTGCCAGCAGCATGCTAGCTCAGACCAACTAGTGACCTGCTTTACATTGGAGTTGCCTGGCCAGACACAGCAGGCTGAGCCATCTCAGCTCCCCCAGCGCTACCCCCAGCTCTTCCTTGCTGTTCTTTAAATTCCTAAAGCAGGTAAGCGGATAGTGACACTTTAACACACATTTTATCTCACAGGCAAGGGGTGAATGTCATGCTACAGCCCGTGGTGTGTTCCCAGCCCATCACAGCTTCTCTGAGACCAGGAACACACGCAGAAGTGCCAGAGCGACTGTCTCAAACGCTGCATGGGGAAGGAAGGTGTTCATGTGCAACTCTGCGTCCAGGAGCAAAGGCTGAGCTGCTGCCTGGATGGAGGAGAGAAAACACCAGGAGCTGTGATTGTTGCGGGAAGCTGTCCTTGCTACATTGCAAGGAGTGAGCAGCATGTGTCTGAACAAGCACGGTCCCACCGGCTGAGCACACCGGAGCCAACTGTGCCCAAAGGCCAGCAGCTTGCCCGCCGCCAGTCGCTGCGCACAGCACCTTCCTGCTCCAGCGGGATTTCGGCAGGTTTAGTCCGGGAGCTGAGGGGGAACCTCTAGTGTTATCTTTGCCCGCTTTAGGGTACTATTGTGGCAAAGCCAAACCCCCGCTGAGTTTGTCGCTGACGTGCTCGGGCCCTGGGCCGGGTGCCCCCCCCGCACGACTCCCCCACCCCGGCTGCAGGGCAGCGGCGTCTGCCCGGAGAGGGGAGCGGGGGGAACCTCCCCTCGCCGGCCATCGCTGCCCGGCTCACCGGCGCTGCTGCAGCGGGGGCAGCCCGCTCCGGGGGGCCGGGGCGCCCTGCAGCCGCTCGGGCTGAGGGAAGAGGCGTTTGCAGGGCGCCGGGTCCCTCTGCCGACGAGCCGCCGAAGCGCCGCCGGTGCTGGCGGAGAGCCGCTGCCCCAGGCGCTCGGCCCCGGCGCTCCCCGCAGCCTGAGGTTCAGCTGCGCGGGGGATTAGGGAAAGGCCTTCAAGGAGGGGGAGGCTGACGGGCCGGGGGGGGGAAAAGGCCCAGGAGAGCGGCCTGCCTGGGGGCGCTGCAGGGCTCCCCCCGCTACCCGTGAGAGCGCAGCGGCCTCGGGACCCTCCGAGGGGGCACGGCCTGGGGCTGCGCAGCACCCGGCGAAGGCGGCGGAGCAGAGGCCGCCCGAGCCCGGGCAGGGGGGCGGCCGCCGCGCTCCCGTCACCTCGGGGCCGCGGGGGCGGGCCGCGGGGCGGTGCCTGCCGCTCGCTGCCTCGGCGTTCGGCTGGGCGGCCTGGCGCGGCTCGGCGCTCGGCGGTGGGGCTGGTTCGGCGCGGGCTGGCGGCGCGGCGGGGCCCGGCGGGATGGTGAAGCTGACGGCGGAGCTGATCGAGCAGGCGGCGCAGTACACCAACGCCGTCCGCGACCGCGAGCTCGACCTGCGCGGTGCGCGGGCGCGGCGGGGCTCGGTCGGGGGGGGGGGGGGAGCGGCGGGGAGCCCACGGCCGTGGGTGGGTGGCGCGGCCTGTGCCGGCTGGCGGCCTGCAGGGGCGCAGGGCTGAGGGCTGTGATGGGGCCTGTGATGGGGCCTGGAGGGGGCTGTGTTGAGGCCTGGGGCCTGAGGGGGGCCTAGGCGGGCTTTTGATGGGGCTTGGGAGGCCTGTGATGGGGCTTAGGAGGGAGGGGGTCTGGGTTGGGGCCTAGGGGGCCTAGACGGGCCTGTGATGGGGCTTGGAGGGCCTGTGATGGGGCTTCGGGCCTTCAGTGGGCGGCAGGGCAGGGAAAGCCGGCGGGGGGGGGGTTGTTGGAGGGGCCTGCTGTGGCCGGGGGGTTTGGCGAGGGGAGGAGGTTAAAGAGGCCCCAGTGGCAGGAGAACCTCGGTGTGTGTGTGAGGGAGTGGGAATTAGGGGCTAGTGGTGGGGGTGGGACTTGGAGTGTTTCCTGAGGAGGAGGAAGAAGTATGCTTGGAACAGGCTGTGGGGGCTGTTGGCTTTGAGGGGGAGAGTTTGGTCTGTGAGTGATGTGGGGGAGAGTCATTCTGGAGGTGTTTAGGCTGAGACTATCTGCATTCTTGGTCCATCCTGATATGCCCCCTACACACTCTGTCTCATGCTTTGTTCCGCTTTCCTGTGCGTATCATCTAACTCTGTCTTATGCTCTCTCCCCAGGCTATAAAATCCCAGTTATTGAGAACTTGGGTGCCACTCTGGACCAGTTTGATGCAATTGATTTCTCTGACAATGAGATTCGTAAACTGGATGGATTCCCTCTGTTGAGAAGGCTGAAAACTCTTCTGATGAATAACAATAGGATTTGGTAAGCAGTTGTATTTTGGGCAGATGGGGCCCTGAGGCAGAGGTAAATGGTCTTGGGAGAGAAGTGTGCCTGCATCTTTTAGTGCTGGGTAGGTGTAGAAGTGTTAGTTTTGTGGGAGAAAAATTGGCCCTGAGTCCTGTATAAGTCCTCTTTGAGTTTCCTGGCACATTCCGTGCAAAAGTCAGTCTTTGTTCTTCAGACATCAATGAGATGCAGAATTTGAAATTTGGCCAAAACTTTGGATTTCATCAGTCATATAAAATCAAAATAAAGACAAGAAAACAGGGGTTTTCACCTGCAAGTGAATGAATGTAAATCTTATATTACGTCTAATACTTTTACACCAACAGCTGATATTTATTGCCAGCTTTATCAGAAAAAGTATTGTAGTGGATGCTAACCCAAACTTCTGCTAGTGTCAGACTGGGTTGTTTTACAGGGAGATCATCTGTGTTATCATATTTCTCTGTGTGTGTGTGTCTTTTCACCATTGCTACTTTCTGGCCTAAGTTAAACCTTTGGTATTTGTCCTTTTTTAGTCGGATTGGTGAAAACCTTGAACAGGCTCTGCCCAGCCTGACGGAGCTCATTCTTACCAACAACAACATTGCTGAATTGGTAAGCTATCAATGCAAGATAAATCTAAACAAGCTTAAGTTTTGTGTTTGTCATCTTTCTAAATGAACCTTTTTCCTGAGAATAGTGTTATATGCTTTTGTTAATAGTTGGTTGTTTTTCTTTAGAGTAATATCATATGGGTTTAGTAGTAGTAAATGGTGTACATATTTTAATGAACGTAAATCGCAGCATGCAGCGGAACAACAATCACAAAGTCTTAATGGGTTTCCTGTTAAACTAATTGCAGTAATTCTAATTAGTGCCAATTACTGATTCTCACTGGTCTCTAAAGTAGTTATGAGTTCAGGAACTTTGTTTTCAAATGTTTGATTTTTCACTAAATGGACTTAAGATTTCTTACTGTGTTCCCATTATGTAGGGTGAACTGGATCCACTATCAACTGTTAAATCATTGACTTACCTGAGGTAATTGGTCTTGAAAAGAAAACCTACTCTTTCTCTGCTGCTTGAACTGTGCTGCTGGCCTGGCTCTTTGCTTTGACCTGGAATGCTCTCCTTTTTATGACCTGTGACAGAACCTTTATGCCTAAGAATTGAATCGATAAACAGCATTTCCACTACACTTCAGAAATACCTGGTATTGAATGGGTGAGGCTTTCTAGTAGTGACAGGCTGTTGGACCAATGAAATGTAACATCTCTGTAAACCAATATGCAAGCGCTGAAGTAACCTTAACCTTTAAAAAACTAAAAACTAAAGGTTTAAACTGTTGTTACAAAATACAAAAATTAAAAAACTACTTTTCAGTAATGTTACATTTGGTATGAGGGACAAAAAAAGAAAAGCAGTTTGTGATTTTTTTGGTTGACCAGTGTCCAGGTAGGAGATGTGATGGTTTAGTTATTTGTTGGATTTTTTTAATATTTTGAGGTTGTTCTTTATGTTGTTCTTCAGTAAAATCTACTTAATTGATAAAGTGCAAGGATTTACTATAGTTTTTATAATATCGAAGAACAGTGTTACTATGCATATTTAATGCTGTTATTTTTTGTCCGTTATAGTAGAAGGTACATGAATGCATTTTAAGTATACTAATGTATTTCAAGATACATGTTTTAAAAAATATTTTATATTAAGAACCTCTTTATAACCTTTATTTACTTATAGCATTTTAAGGAATCCTGTAACAAATAAGAAGCATTACAGATTGTATGTAATCCACAAAGTTCCCCAGGTCAGAGTGCTGGATTTTCAAAAAGTGAAACTCAAAGTAAGTCTCTTTTCTTTTGATTTAGCACAAGATGAATTCCTCTTTTTTTCATATTACATTCTTGACAATTCAGCTGTAACAGTAAGCTTTTTGCCATAGTTGTAAGTTGTATTGAAACTATGTGTCATAAGTGGCTCTAAAACATGCTTTTTGTTTTCTTTCATGGTTTCATTCTGTTAAGGATATGGTCTGTTTGTTTATGTTTAATTAAGTATTAGTACCTTTGTTTGTTTAGTCTGAATCTTTTCTGGCCCTCTGGTGTTGGTAGAAAGACAGACCTCTAGAGAAAGAAATGAGCAATTGCAGCATAACCCTCTGCTTTCAGTGAAGATGAATGTGGGGAAGAGTTCTTACTTTTAAGAGCGCTAGGTTGATATGTCTTGAGTCTGAGTGTTTGGGCCGTGTTTATGTGCGTGTTCTTACATCTAGTCTCCACATGCCAGTGTTCACTGATGAAGATGAGCCAAAGCGTCTTTCTTTGCAAAGACAGCAGTTTTGCAAAATGCAATGTTCTTAAATTAACTTTGTGTGTGTGGTATCGCTGTAGGAGCGACAGGAGGCAGAGAAAATGTTCAAGGGCAAACGGGGTGCACAGCTTGCAAAGGATATTGCCAGGAGAACAAAAACGTAAGATAAAAAAACCAAATTTACACTGGCGTTCTCCTTCAGAAACACCACTTTCTTTGTGTGGTATTAGGCAGTAAACTGAAACATCAGCTACTGGCAAGGGTGCCTTAAGAGCTTTGGTAGCTAGAAGTGCCTTGTCAAAGCATCCCGATTTTTGGATGGTGTTGAATACATCTCAGAAACATTTTTGAAAGAGATGTTTGGTCAGGGTGGATTGAGTTAAGTCAACAAGCAGGAAACCTTAATTTTATTTTTTCTTTTTGTTATTTAACTGCAGAGAGGTGGTTATTGTTTATTTTGTTGTTTGTTTCTTTTTTCCATAGATGATTGTTAACTGATTTTTTTTTTTTTTTCCTGTGGAATATAAGCTGCAAAATCTGGTGTAGTTAGGAGGATAAATGCAGATGAGAATCTTTTAGTTATTACAAATCTATGTTTATTTAGTTTAATTCTTAAGTGATACATCATATATTTTGTTTAATCTTTCATCAACCTATTTGGAAATCAGAATTTGGATCATATATGGCAACAGCATTTCCAAATTCATAGTTAAATAAGCCACCTTGAACGTATTTAACATTTAAAACTATAATAAATGCATTCTAGCTGTATTTTATGAGTGGAAAGAGGTTCAGCTCTGTGACAGTTCTAGAATAAGTAGGTGATTGAACTTAATAGCTCAATAAACACGTGAAGAAAATCAGTGTGGCTGCAGAAGAGGTTGCAGCTCTCTGAGGCTGTGTCAGCACTTCAGGAAATTCTTTCCAGCTGATCAGCCTGTAACATCCGTTTTCGCATACTACAGATTTTTTCTTTTTTTTTTCTTAAAGCTGCAGCAGATAACCTTTTTCTTCTAAGTGTTAAGATCACATGCAGTCTAGTGTAGGCTTTTACACAGGCTGTGTACTTTACACTAGATGTGAGAACAGGAAAGGCGATTTCAGTTACTCTCTATTTATCCACCCTGCTTTTGTAATGGTGACAGACCATTTGAGTGTTCAACAACATCCAAATTGAATAGCTTTTGTCAGCTGCTTAATTCATAAAGTTAAGGTCTGCCTCTCTTTACGAGCAGATGAAAAGGTGGGTGGGGAGTGGGAAATGGAACGAGGACAAGTTGCTGGTGTTTCTGAAGGAGGCAATTCTTCACTGTATCAGTTTGTTAACAAAGATAAGATACTACACTTGATTGAATGAAATGCTTCCAAACCTGCTTTGGAAGTTAGAGAAGCACGTACTCTTCAAAAGGTGTAATGGGTCTGTATTTTTTCTTGGAAGCTTCAATCCAGGTGCTGGTCTGCCAACTGATAAAAAGAAAGCTGGGCCTTCCCCTGGGGATGTTGAGGCGATTAAGGTAAATGTGTCAGGACAGTAGGCAAATGTGGAGGAGAAAAACTGTTGTGGATCCAAACTGAACAAATGTGTCCTTCCTCCTGGCAACCCCGACTCTGTTGGGGTGAATACAGCAGTGTGTCCTAACTTTGCTTTAGGTGCTTTTTCTGTAATTTTTCTTCTGTTACAACATACTTGGGTTTTGAGAGCTTAAATGAAACACTGGTCTGAGAGTTCTTCCAGGTCAGAGCAGCTTGTTTAATAAGGAGGAGAAGAAAGATTGTGCTTTGCAATTTATAGTTTTCTAGAACTAGGAATTTTGCAGAACTTCCTGTGGAAGCTTAGTGTCATTTAACTGGAAAAAAATTTGTTCTTATGTTTAAACAGACTGACATACTGTATGTGAAGATTCATCGTGTTCTTTTGTCTGTTTTTTTAGACTGCTATAGCAAATGCTACAACTTTGGCTGAAGTGGAGCGACTGAAAGGCTTACTACAGGCTGGTCAGATTCCTGGCAGAGAACGAAAATCAGGTAACTCTATACTTATATTACTTTTGTTTCCCAAACAGAATCTACCTCTTTGCTGCTTCCTGATGCTTTACGTGGTCTCAGTAGGGAGTTATGTTGGAAGGGGCAAAGAGTTAGAGAACTGAAAAAATGGTTTAAAACGAGTGTAACTTTTATCTAGTCAGTATGACACTGAGCCGCATCTGTAATGCTCTGTAGTTGGCATAATACCTGCCTGGCCTCTGGAGGTTCCGGGCTGTTACCTGGGCTCCCTAGAGCAAGGTGCCAGACATCAGCCTGAAGTGCTTTGCTGCATGGCTAACTCCAAATGCTTCACCCCAGTTATTTAAAAAAATGAGATTAATTACAAAGGATATCTGGAGTCTGTTGTTCTAAGGAGTAGTGCCTCAGGTGGCGCTACAGGAGCATGTCTCTGGGAGGTCTCTGCACCCACAAACCTTAACTGCAGACTGGCAGTACTGCCTGTTTGCTGCCTGTTAGTGCTACGTGGGTTTTTCTTTCTGGTTCACGTTAATGAGCTGCCCCTCTTCAGAGGGGTGACAATACTGTCCCTGTGGGAAAGGAAACTAACGCGTGCGGTAACCGCCCTAAGCGCCTGTCGTGCCCTTTCAGGCCCGTCGGAGGACGGTGAGGAAGAAATGGAGGAGGACGCAGTTCCCAACGGCTCGTAGGCCCGGGCCGCGCCCGGCGCTTCTCCCCCGGCGCCCGCTGCTGTCATAGGCCGGTCTCCGTGCGGGGGCTCGGGCCAGCCCCGCCGCGGGCAGGCGCCCCCGCCCGCTGTCCTTGAGCATTTCGCCGGTCAATAAAACGTTTCCTTTTTCTCCCGGTGGTGACGCGTTCCCTGCCCGGTACCGGGCCGCCGGCGCGCCCGGAAGGGGCTGCGGGCCGGCCATGGCGGCTGGAGGGGGAGGAGCCCTTCCTGTCCGCCCTGATTGGCTCCCCTGCGCCTTCCCATCTCTCATTGGCTGGCAGGGCCGCGGTACCACCCATCCTGCTGCCGTGTTCCCATTGGCCCGCGGGGGGGGGGGGGGGAAGCGTCGCTTTCTGGTTGGTCCTCTGGCCGTGAGGTGGTGGGGGACGAGGAGGGCGGTGATTGGCGCAGCCTGAGTGGGGCGGCTGCCGGGCGTGAGGCGGCGGCGGGCGATGGAGCTGGGGGGCGGTGGGCCCGCGGCGGGCCCCGGCCCGGCGGCGCTGGGGCGGGGGGGCCTCGAGTTCCTGCAGCACACGGGTGAGGGGCCGCCGGGGCCGGGGGGGTGTCCCGGGCTGAGGGGAGGTGAGGGCGGGCGGGCTGAGGGCGGCCCAGCGGAGCTGCCCGCCCGCTGAGGAGAGGAGCCGCGTCCCGCTCCTCCCGGCTGGGTGGGCTCCCAGCCCCACTGCCTGCGCTCACCTCCGGCTTGTCCCCGTCCCAGTGGGCTCCCTGCTGGCCAACTATGGCTGGTACATCCTCCTGGCCGCCGTCGCCATCTATTTCCTCGTCCAGAAGATCTCTCAGGGCCTGGCGGGGAGGCCCGGCAGCCTGGCGGCAGCGGCTGACGCAGCGGTGGGTGAGTAAACGCGAGCTGGCGCTGGAGCGGGGCGGGGGGGGGGGCGGCGCCCTCAGGGGCTTTATTTCATAACGACGGCAAAGAGATTCGGTTCTGAGGGCCTGTAACCGGCAGCCGTCGTGTCACAGCGTCCCTGGGGACAGGCTGGGCCCAGGGAAGTGCCCCTGGAGGGCCGCCTCCCAGAGCAGCGCGGTGGGGAGTGAAGGAGCGGGGCCTGGCGGGACGAGGGGACAGCTGGGCCCTGGCGGCAGGAGCTGAGGGAATGGTGGTTAAAAGTAGTTGTGGCAGTTATCAAGTAACTTTTACCTTTTGTCAAACAAACCCAAAACATCCACATCGAAATACTGTGTGTGTGTGTGAAATATTTTGATTTTTTTTTTTTTTTTAATAATACTCATAATCTATCTCTCCTTTCAGTTATTCCTTCACAGTTGCTTCTCTGGCAGGATTGTGTACCTTTGGGGTGTAACTGCCTCTTGCCTGTGTTACCTTCTCAAGTGGGGCATAGGTTGTTTCCTGCAGGGTTGTGATCCTGCCTCGTTTGGAGACTGGCTGCCGTGAAGCACAGGCTGTGCTTACAGATCTGTCAAAACAATAAGGGCTTGGCCACGCCAACATGGAATTGTTGGTGTCATGGAATCACCAATTCCTTTGCCATGTTGGCATGGCAGTACATGGGGCCCCAGAAAATATTACTTAGATGCCCTTATCCCACTGGTGTTCTTTTTTTAATGCTAATTAAATCTTGATCTAATAGCCGAAACTGCCTATAAAATGAAATCACTGAAAGTACTGAAATTTCTTTTACATATTAATCCCTGGATAGTAGCAAATGTACAAGTAGACAAACGAGTGTGTAGACACTTCAGCTACTGGAAAAAAAGATGGCAATATTTGCTTTTCTTTGGGTATAATTTTTCTTTTGACTTCTCCTAAAGGCCAGTCATGAAGAGAAGTGGTGGTTCAATGTAGATTTTCTGAGACTGCCAGTTTTCTGTTGAGATATGTGTGATATTTTTAAGTAATTTTTCTGCTGATGGAGCACATTAAATCTGCCAGTGATTTGCTGCCATAATGAAACAAAGCAGGGCCAATTGCCAGAAGGAGTAGGAGTGAATGTGGGCTGGTTGCCTCATGCTTCTGTGTAAAAGAAGTTCTCTGGGTAAAAATGGAATCCCTGCAAAGCATGGGTAATATCTCTGAATTTATTTGTATCAAACAAATCCTTCAGAAATAGAAGGAAGTATGCTAGAAGTGTGACTTCTAATTTTTCATGGATTTGTTACATCTGTGTCCTTATTCATTATAATCCCATTAAAGTAATTGCTCAAAAATATTAGTGTTACGAAATTTAAATCAGTGTATAAATTACTGTAAAAGATTATCTGGAAACTGAACTTGAGCTGTGATTTTCTGCAAAACAGCTGCAGGGAGAGATGTGAGCCTTTTCTTATTGCAATTCCTTGAGGTTAACATCTACAATTTATTTTGAATAGCTTTGCAAACTTTTTCCAATTTCCTAGAACCGGATGTGGTGGTTAGAAGGCAGGAAGCTTTGGCAGCAGCTCGCCTCAGGATGCAAGAGGAGTTGAATGCACAAGCAGAAAGATACAAAGAAAAACACAGACAGGTAACCAGAGAGCGTTTCTTTCTTTAACTCATAAATTTGTAATCAAGTATTTGGCTGCTGTTATAGAAAGGTTTATTCCATGCTAGATACCAGAAGAATAGGAGACTCGCTCTGTGCTGGAATGTCAGTGGTGGGTTTTTCCCACCCTCGTTTACCTGGACCACTTTTGATAGGGTCTGATCCACAGAGCAGTAATGGGTAGTAGGTATCACGATGGACCTCCAGTAATACAAACATATGCTGTAGTGACCTGATGCCTTGATGCTCTTTGTTGATTAGGGTGATTAATACATATAGTATTCTGCTGCTTCCTGAAGTAACTGGTCTCTGTGGCACTTGCTTCTCTGCAAGTAATTATGTGTGGGGGCCATTGTGGGCCTGATCTTTTTTTTTTTTTTTTTTTATTTTATTTTTTCAGGCAAATCTGTACTTAGAGAAACTTGGTGATGTGAACAATAAATGGCTGGAGGGGATTTACTGGCATTTAGATTAACTGTACTACTGCATACATGTATTTTCTGTTCTTAATGACAAATACAAGTTCTTAGAAATGTAGCTTAGCATTGCTGTAATTCGATGGGTTGAACTTCAGCCTGAGATAGTGAGGAATAGTGTATTGCTATATGGGGCAGCACAGAGAAGCAGATATGAATCAGCATGGTGATAATATTGCTCATTAATCCCAACTCTTCTTCTGTTTTTACTTTTGCAGTCAGATACATTCAGCCCTCTGTTTATAGCTGATGCTTCAAGAAATGTTAGTAGTTAAAAACTAATGAAAAGTGATATTGTGGAAGGAAATAGCCACTGTGTGGAAAATCTAGGTCTAGTGTGTGTGGAATTGGGGAGCTTTGCTTTCTTTGACTGGATGGAGTAGCTACCTCGTTTCCTCTCTGTTTGTTGAGAAGGCGGCAGTCTGTCTTAACTACTAATTTATTTGGTTTTGTGGATAAATTGCTTTAGAAGAGAGCTGCGAGAACTGTTGATAATGTATATTGGGATGTAAATATGTAGATGGCTGTCTTGTCCATTCGAAAAACTTCTTTTTCTGCAGAACCCTACATTGTGTATTAAATTGCTATCATACGCAATATTCTTTCCTTGGTACTTTTTATAAACTCAGGACTTAAGCTTGCTGCTTAGTTCTGTTTTACTTTCAAAATGTTTTTAATCATCAAGTGGGCAAAAGAAGCTGCAGACACAGTCCGTATATATTGAGGAGGGGTGGTTGTTCTATGCTTAGGAAGATGTGGATGTTTAAAAAAGTAAATGTTTCCATAAGCTTGGAGATAACTGCATCAGATAAAGATAGATGCCTTGATTTTTGATGAGTCTGTTGTAGCTGTTTCTGTACCACTGGCAATTCTATCAGTTCTGAAATCTTAGTCTTGCATATCTTGAATTTGTTCTGTAGCTTGAAGAAGAGAAGCGAAGGCAGAAGATAGCAATGTGGGAAAGTATGCAAGAAGGAAAAAGCTATAAAGGAAACCTGAAACTGAATCAGGTAACAGCTGTGTTAATCAGGTTACAATTATGTTTATGTGATTAGATTAGCTGAAATTCATGTTGATTACATTCTGAGTAACTTTTTGCTTTTGTGAACAGCAAGAAGTAGAATCTGGTGCCTCCACCTCATCAGCAGTCCCAAAATCTAAACCAAACAAAAAGCCCTTGCGAGGAGGTGGTAAGTATGGAATCCTTAAGATATTCTGAGTTGAAACAGAGCATTTATCCAGCTACACACATAGTCATTGTACATTTTTTTCCCCCTCCTTCAAGGAGGAAACAAAATGTGCCTTACAAATGAGCTCTTTATCTTTAATTAGTGTGGTCTGCTTTGCAATTTGTGCAAAAATTAGCAGGAAGTTTCTATGGTGCTTTTCCTCAGGAAAACAGTGTTTCAATTTTCTTGTAAATGCTTTTGCCATAATTTACTGAGATTTTTGTTACTCAAAGTTATTGATTCTTACCATATTCCTGGCATTCCTCCCGCATTATTGTAAAAGCTCAATAATTTGTTAGCTAGTCTGTCTTTCAGCCACCTGTAGTACGATCTAAATAGAGGAAGAGGATGTTTTACTTTGTATTACGTTGAAGATGAAAGACTTCATTATGCAAAATGTGGCCTTATTTATCAGATATCGCAATAATGACCTATTGAATATATAGATCCTGCAGTTATATAAACTCTTATTAACTCTTGCAAACCACCAGAGACTCTTTATCATTGCACTCACTGTCAATTGCTGAAATGATCTTGATGGATGAACTGCTTTCTATGGCCCTACATAGCCCACGTTAGGATCACTGCCATTATCGGCCATGCAGCTGGTCCCCTTTCTCTCCTCTTGACCAGACAGCCTGTGCTATACCTGCAAGTGCTAATTTGGGTACAGTATTTTAATTACAATTTTCCATAGTGGAAGGGAATCATCTAGACAGCCTTAATCATATCAGGCTAAAAGGGAAATCCACTTAGGGTGCAGTGCTGAGTAAGTCACTTGGTTAAATATATGAAGCTTAAAGATTCTTGATTAAACATGTTAAACCTCAATAACAGTGCAGTGCTGAAATGTCTGCTTTGAATATTTTTACTGATAACATCTGAAGGAAGTGACCAAATGATTTGTCTTATGTTACCTAATATGAGTGCAGTCTAATGTCTGATCCTGTCAAATATCTTTTATAGCTCTTGTGGAGGATATTTAGTGCTATGGGGGATGAGAAATGCATGGGTAATAGCTGTGCTAAGAACCAAGATCGGGGCAGCTAGGTTGAAGCACCCTTCCAGCTGCTACATGTCATAGTTTCATCCTAAGCAAACCTTTCCTTAAGTAATAGATTATAGAATTAGAGGTTGTCTTATGCGGTAGATCAGCGTGAAGGGAAAGAACCATCTGCCCTATTCTGCTGCTGAATTAATCTAGGAAGCAGAACTTGGCTAGTATGAGAAAAGCAAACTTCAGTGATGCTTGAAGTTTCAATGGAACAGGTTTCTTTGAAACCTGCTTGGTTAGCAACGCTACTAGGTTTTCAGTTGTCTTTTTCTTTGCCTTGTACAAAACAAATTGGGGATGTTTGCCAAGTTTTATCTTTCTGCGTATGTACTTGAAGTTGGCTGTAGTTACAGCGTTAGGATGTTCAACTAAAGTATCTGTTGCCTTACTGCATACAGTGGCCTTTTCGAATTCTTTAAAAAGTGTCTTACAGTAGTGAGTGGATTTACCTTTTGACCTTCAGAGTCTTCCTTGCAGGACTGGAATAAAAGATTATTTTAAGTCCCTTTTAACTATTAGGGCACTTGCGGAACAGATACACTTTTAAAGAGTTTACTGTAAGAGTTACTGTTGCTGCTCTGTTTATTCTGCAGAGCAGCATTAAAGCTTTAGTGCAGATTTAAGAGAAATTAAATAGTAATTAATCCACATTGATCAAATTAAACCACAGGTGTTTTAATTTTGCAATGGCTTTTACTATTAGAACTACAAAAAGAAATTATCTTAAGTCTGGATATTTTCTCTGCTTTTGTTTTCCTTAAAATGTTGCCTATGTAGTAAGCATAAACAAGGTGGAAATAACTGTGAGACTTATTTTTGGTGTTCCTTGTATATTGGTGAAGGCCTGTTGAGGATGAATATTAATATGATGGGTTTCTCCTCTGTACTTCTAGGCTATAACCCCCTGTCTGGAGAAGGAGGTGGAACTTGTTCCTGGAGACCAGGCCGGAGAGGCCCGTCAGCAGGTGGATGAGGCTAACCTCCCTAGTGTCTCATGTCACTAGCAGGCTTGATCTTACCCACTGTCTAACTGCCTACAGTTTGCATGTCACAGTGACTCCTTTGGGATTGGGTTTAGGGCAGGTGTTACCTTCAAAACAAATTTACACTATTTCCAAATAGTAATGCAAAAGCTAATACTACACAAGAAAAATCCTCATAGAGGGGCTGGAGAAAGAAATAATTTCAGTGTAATCAGTTAATTTTCACTCTTCTGTAGAGAGGAACCATAGTCTCCAGCCAAGGTGAATCACCTGGGATTGTGAGATTGGGGTTCTGTGGCTGGCTATTTGAAAATCTGGCCTCAGGCAAATTTAATTATCTATGCTCAGTTTACCTCTGTAAAATGAGGATATTTACCATCCTTAGACATGTGTTACCAGATCTATTGTGTTTTGCTGGAAGGTACTTTAGAGGGAAAGAGTATTATCATTGGCAGATACCTTGAATTTTAGGCAGAGGGACTTTCAGAAAAAAACCAGATGAACTGCCAAACACCATGGATTTGCAGTGAAGGCCAGTTATTGCAGGAGAGTCTCTGTGACAAGCTACCTTGAATGATGTTTTCCTTATAAATGGTAAACAAACCAGTGAGGATTACTGATGCTAGACAGCAGATGGGGGGTTTCTTGCTATTCTTTTTTTTTTTTTAATTTCACCTGCTTTGTAAAAACAAAATACGATTAATATTAAATATAATTGCAAACAAATAATGTATCTAGTATTTACAGTCTTGTGGTTTTCTACAGCATCTTTTTATATAGAAGGCATATATTCTAGTGCAATAAATGTGTATAAAGCAAGATGAGAGATCAAATGAAATTAGTTTCATTTGACTGCCACCATAAACAAAAGAGTTTCTTCAGCTGTTCTTTTTGGCTTTTAACAGTTTTGTTTTATTTGGGTGTTCTATGTTCCAAACCATGCTTTTACAAGAATGACTTCCGAGTTAAGACAAGTCAAGTTTTCCCAGGTTTAAAAAGTGAAACTCCCTGTTCTCTTCCACACCCCCTGTAAGTGTGGTTCTGAAATTGGATAGACTGCATTACTGGTTGTTAAGCTCTCCAGCTGTACTTGAATCTAAATCAAGAAAACATGTAACAAAGCATGCTCTAATAGAGCAGAGTGGGTTTCTTTACAAATAACTGTCGACCAGTAGGGTTTGAGGAGGAGGGTATTTGTGGGCATGGTCAACTTAAACACTGCAGGGTACTCAAAGGGGAAAAAGCCCAAACTGTGCTGAGATCTGCCTGTTGTGAGCAGCAGGGCTGTGTATGGCTTTAGCAGTGCAGTATCAGGGTTACACCCTGGGGACATTAAGAACTCACTTTGTACTACCTTCTGTTCTGAATGTGTCTCAGGGTGGGAACTGACAGCTGGGCTGCCCTGAATAGCCCAGTTAGATGCTGAGGTGAGTTCCTACCCTGCTGCCAGCTTGTGCAGCACAAAAGGTAAAGGTGGTTCGTGCTTAAAAGGGCCTCTGGCTAGAAACATGTCAAACCTGCAAGTGAGGGACTGTAAGGAGTAAGTACTTGAAGCTCGTGTTGTCTTCGGCTTTCTGGTGTAACTAGCACTGTGGATAGAAAATAAAGTTAAAGCTGGTCATCGTAATTAAGCTTTCCAAACATCCCATCCCCTTGGTAGACTTTCTAGCACAAAATGCAACAGACAAGTAAAATCCAGGCTACCTGATAAAGAGTGAAATAGTTGCTGTCAGCTTTACAAGTGTTCCTGTGTCTGATTACTGTTACTGAGCTTGTATGTAGGCATTAAAGTATGTATCAGTGTTTCATTCCCATAGCTTAGAGCTGCTTGAACACTTGTTTCTAAATACTTAAGCTTGGAATATTTGTGTTTGTCAGTAAGTATGAGTGCCAACTTTGAATACATTGTATACATATATATATCTCCTGCTCTACATGTCAGGTGATCTGGGATTTTTCTCTTGACTATAAAGGTAACAGGACTGTGTTACTAGTGAGTTTTAAAGTTGCCAGCTAATAGAAAGGTGAAGAACCTTTTGAAGTGTGCGTTCAAGTGTTTGTAGGAGATGAAGTGAGAAGGCTATTAATGTTCCTATGGAAACTAGTTGTCATTTCCTGGCTTCTGTGTGTTTGGTATGTAAACTTATATTTCCATTGTTGTAACATAGACCAGTGTATGTAACGTCAGGTTTTATTCTTTAACAAGGAAAAAAACCAAAATAGAAGTGGGGAAGGATATTTTCAAGATCTGAAGGTTCTTCATCAGTAAAGAGAACTAAGCTGTTATCTTACTCATGCCTCTGGGGAACATTTTCCCCTTGTGTTGGGGAAACAAGCAACAGACTGAGGTGTTGTCTTCAGAAAAACAACTGGGGGAGGTGGTTGTCTTCAAGAAGCAGAATTCTTTGTGTTGATAAAATGGTAAGGATGGGTTGATTTAATTCAGTAAAAACATTTTAAGAAATAAATAAGCAGGTCTGAACTGAGCATATGCTAATCTTTCTCTGTGTCTCAAGACTTGCTTCTGGCTGGGACTGGGGATGTGGACTTTTGCCCAATTCTAAGATTTATTAAGACTTATCCAGTAAGAATGATTTACATGTTTCTGGAAACTTCAGGCTTCTTTCTTCCTTAGTTTTTTTTAATTTTAATCCTCAAGTTCTTAGGATTTTCTTGATCAGATACTTCTAAGCTGTTGAACAAGGTGGGAGGAAGAACCTCACTTCGTAAAACTGCTCTTTTGGCTCACAACCTGCACAAGCAGATGGAAGGGTTTTTCCTCTAACTTCAAATAGAAAGCTCTGCCTTGACCACAAACAGGTATGGAAAGGTGGTTGCTTGTTGCTTTATAGCTTAAAAGTGAAGCATACAGAAGGCATTAGGTAAAAGTGAACTATGTAATGAAACCATTGTTTGTACTTTGGTATGAATTCCCAAGAACTTGAATTATGAAAGATCATATAAAAAGCCTTCAGGAGATATTCCACCACCACCACCACACACACGTTTAGAGCAGTTATGCAAGAAGCCTCTTACCGATGCAGATGTTCTGGAAATACCTTTATCTGGAAGAGACTCGCTAACAAACTTAGAGTTAATGCAGTGCTGTTAATCTGCTATATAATATTACTTAACCACTGAAAAGTAAAATATTTTGGATATTGAAAAATCTGAAGTTAAGGAAGTGTTCAGAGGCACAAAAAAATCCTGAAAATGTTAGTTGCTAAAGAAATGCAGCTAAGTATTTTTCATTATCTTTTGGATGAGTATATGCTGGAGGAACAAAGTTTTTTGTTTTCTTTAAATTGGACTGGCGTTAAAACTGAACAGAAAAACATGTTATCACCTATAAAATATATTTGGTTTTATTTATGCCTTTCAAAAACACTGCAATGAAGGAAAGCTTTTAAGAGTGATATCGCATATGTATTTTTTTTTTAAATATGTTTCTTATACTGGAAACTTAATAACAAAGAACAGAAGATGGACTTGGGAGAGTGAGGACAAGCAGAGAATCTATCAGTAGAGCTGTTCCTGGGTGTTCCAGAATTACCTGTGTGTTAATCAAAGATCACTATGAATGAAAATCATAATTGCACCCATGTCTGCAAGGACCTACTTTCCTAGCAGACACCGAATGCAGGTGTGAACTGTTAGTACTAAAAAATTTAATCTGTGTTTTGTATGGTTCTACACTATTTTTGCTTGAGGAATTAGGCCGTTCTGCAGTTGCTCTGTGCCCAGTCTGGTTTCCTAATCTTAGACTGTGCTGATACTCAGCTCAGGTGTTTCGATTGGTAAGTTTTTCCTGAGTTTTCTTTTTCCCCTCCCTAGGAAGATGACTAAAGGGAGCATTAGCATTCAGAGAGCTCTCTGAATGAGGATGGCATCTAGCATGGCAGCGTCCTGTACATGTTACCAGCAGCACTATAGTTCATGGCTGCATGTAAACCATTTAATGCTGTCCTTTATGCCTCCTGCGCTCAACGAGGCAGTTCCCATCTCCGGTGGTTGTGTTTTTTCAAGCCTGGCTGCACATCAGCGCACATCTCTGCATCAGATCAGATCCACCCTTTGGATGATTTTTGCCCTTGTATAGACTAAAAAGTGACACCTTTTCAGGGATCAGGTTAGCCAAGAGTGGGGCACAGCGTGTTTCTGTCCACACTATTGTGAACACAGAAACTATTTAATTTCCAAGTATAGAAAAAGGTGGTCCAGACTTGGATGGGCTGAAGACTTGGGATTTATATTCTTCCCAGCCCCCCCCACTTTATTTTTTTTTGGAATGAAAGCTTAGCTTTGGAACAGCTCTACAGCCACAGAGGAAAAGCATATGGCTGCTGGCTGGGTGGTGTCCTGGCCCAATTGCACAGTTGTAGCTGATTTGTGTGAGCTTCCAAGCCAGCTGTTCCAGGGCTGACACACACCCTGCCCATATTCCTAGCTCCAGAGCCAGTGACTTCAAAACTTCCATCAGTTTTTATGAAGCAACCAATGGCTGCAAAGGAATAGGTCTCCTCAGCTCAGTTTCAGTTGTGAATATACAAATGTTCGTTGCAGATTTCTGTTGGTAAGGGGGCTGGCAGGTGTGCAGCCACTGCTGTGATGTACGTTTTTTTCTTTTCTTTTTTTTTTTTCTGTGATCATTTGTATTTTGAAATGCATACCTGCTAAAAAGCACTTTCAGCACGGAGCAAGATCTCCACTGATAAAATAATAATTTCATTCCTTCCTCTGTGTCTGCCATAGTTTACTAATGAAGATTCTTTCTGTGCGCCACTTACCAAGATCAGCTTCAGAGCTGGTACTGTGGGTAACATTAATGTGGGGAGGGCAAGGAAAAGAACTTGGAAAATTCTTTTTAAAGAGAGTGGAGGGAAAATGGATGTACTGAAATACCTGGCCTTTCAATCTAGTTCTAGTGCTCTGTTGTGTGCACCCAAATGGGGATTTACTGTTAGGCTGGCCTGCAAGAGGCACTTTCCAAAAAAAAACGGACCCAGACCTGGGTCCCAAAGCGTTGTTACTTTATCATATGCTGAAGGGGTGACGTTCCATGTAAATTTGACTTGCTGCTTACACGCTGTACTTGCCACTCCGTTAGCTGTCCTGCTGCTTAGGTATCAGTATCAGCATACCCAAGACTTGCTTTTAAAACACACGGTCTAGACTTTTTCAGTGGTTTGTTGTCTCGGGTTTGGCGGTGATGTCTTAAAAACACATCGCCTTCCCCTCCGCGATGCAGCGCTGAAACGCCTTGCTGCGGCGGCTGCCGCCAGCCGGCCGGTGGGGACGCGGGGGGGGCTTGGGCAGGCAGCTGGGGAGTGTGTGTGTGGGGGGGGCAGGGGGTGCCCCCCCGCCTCCCCCAGCCCGACCCGCAGCAGGACTGGACTGGCTGGGGACAGAGGCGAGCCGGGCAGCCCGCTGCACTGCGGGGCCGCGCCGTGCGATGGCAATGTTGGCCCGGCTTTCGGGCCAGGAGCGACCGGTGACATTTCGGGTTTGTCCCTTGAACGGGCATCCGCTGAGTGATTCAGCTGAGAGGAAAGGTTGGGACTGGTCCGTGGGAGGACCAGAAGAGGATGGGGAGGGGGGGGGAAGAAAAAAAATAAACAACAAAAAAACCCCCAGTGGGTGCTGGAGCTGCAGAAGGAGTTTCTGCATCATTTGGGAAAATGCAACGGCGCTGGAAATACTGTGACAGACACAAATGCTGCTGGTTGCCCAGCTAGATTTTTTCCACCGTGAGTCTGTTACCTTGAGTACATGAAGTATGCTCATTTTCCAGTGCCTGGGTAGTTTTTAAAGTATCAGTTTAAGTACTGGAACATTCATAATTAAAGTTTCCGGAGCACTTGGGAAGTAGTTCACTTCTTTAACTATTATTTTAAAATATGGTAAAGAATATATATTGTAGAAGGTGCATCCTGTATTAGAGTGGGCTCATCAATGTGGAAAAATTGGAGGTCAAAACAGATAGGAAAAAGTAGTGGTTATATTGTGAGATGGTCCCTCTTTCTTCTATAGAGTCTCGTCTCCTACGTGGAAGAAACTTTTTTCTTTTAGTATTAAGCTTCTTTATTCCAAAAGGATGACATCTATTCTGTATGCACAAAAACAGCTCGCCACTTCAAGGACTTGGCTTTTTCATCTTTTAAAAATAGGATTACTGTTTTGTTAATCTGATTACGAACCTAAACTGTGTGGGCCTGTCAAGTGGGCTCTTGCCGGCTGGTCTGGGTGCTAATCTCACTGGAGTGAGTGGGATGGGAGCACGGAGACGGAGCACACATGACGTGCATCCTCTTCTGATTTTGGAGAGCCCTCAGAACATTTCCTCATGCATTCCCACACAGAATAGAAAACATGCTGCATAAAAATGTGTTTATGCTTGTGTGCAGTGTTATATGAGAAAAATACTGTGCCTTTTCATACATAGTAGCTGTAATATATAGTGTCAACTATGTATTGAGACTAAGAGCTGTATTAATAGGGGAAGGCACTTAAATGTGATTATGCAGTATGACCTTTCTCTGCCAACCAGATTAAAAACATACTCTAGGCAGGTAACGGCAGGGTTATAATTCAGCTGGAAGAATTAAGCTATGCTCTTCAAGTTTTCCCTTGATCTTCCTTTTTTTTTTCTCTCTCCTTTTTTTCCTATACTGGAAACAGCGGCTGCTCTATGCAAGAACAGGGGAGGGGGCAGAAGCAGTAAAAGGGGCATTTGCCCACCTAACATTTTGGAACGTGAGTTTGGTGCAATAAATGAAATAAAGCGAGGCATTTTGATGTGCTCAGGAAGGATGTGTGAGCATCACAGCATTCCCAGGTGCTACCCCCTCTTTACAGCTGGATGTTGGTGGTGGACTACAGCCGGTGGTGTGATCTCACACAGCAGCAGTGTGAACTCCAAGTGTGCCTCCTCTCTGGGTTTAATCTTGGCACCAAGAAAGCACCCCTTCCTTCTCCTGCCCCTTCCCCATGTGCCCTCTGCTCACCCCCTGCATGTGGCGAGGTCCAGGACTGTAATTTCTCTGGAGGCTGGGGGCGGTGGGAACGTGCCAAAAGAGAACTTGGGGCAGAGGAGATCTTAACACGGGACTGTACTGCTCTGCTTCATCGTTTCCATGTGTGCTGAAGTTGCATGAAGTTTTCAATTCTGATGACTAACTACTTTTGTTCATGGGAAGAAGCCAAGTGACAGCTCCTCAGCCCCAACCCTTCTCTTTTTTATTGCCTTTTAACCACGCTAGCTCTGCCTTTTCCTGTAATTCATAGGCCACAGTGGCTTTCCCTTGAATCAGGAGGTTTTTTACTGCTGATTTGGAGCACACCGAGAGTAATCCCATTCCTGTTCATGGACCTGCCACATCTGCCTCTCTTGGAAAGGAGTGGCCATACTTTTTATTTTAGCTTGAATCCTGTATTTCAGGACCTGATGATCAGGCTTGTGGGGAAGGAGGGGAAGAAGCAGTGTTTGATGAGGTTCCTTTTGAAGAGGCTTTTGAAGGTGGGGTAAATGATCCACGTGTGCAGAGCGGCACAGGCTGAGGATAACCCCAGGCTTTGCAGAAAGGGATCAGGGCACCAGTAGTTAGAAATAATAGCGAAGAATTGCAAATCCTGGGAAGCAGAAAGGAATTACGGGGTGGGGGGTGGCGGTGGGGGTGTGTGGAGAAGGGAGGATTTCCCCATATGGAAGGGATGGAAAGGACAGATAGGAGAAAAGGTTTTCTTGGTATAAATAGGGGTTTGGGGTTATTTTACTAGGAAAGAACTGAGGTGAATCTTGCATCCCATTCCCTGTTCCCTGGAGGAAGGTCCCAGAAACACAAGGGGCACAGCCCTGGGTCTCCCCGGTGCCTGTCTCGGGGGGAACACCTCCACGCCTTGTGCATTGGCAGCCTTTGAGGAGTCCTTTGGGTTCATCAACTTCTTCTCCGCCTGGTAGCACACGTGAAGCTGTTGGGAAGCTGTTAACATCGATTGCACCCAAGCTAGTGCTGTGTTTGTAGCCCTTCCCTGGTGTTTTGTAGCTCTCAAAGGCATGCGGCCTCAGCCTCAGAAACTCTTCTTGCCTTCCAGCTGGCTTCTGCCGAGTGATGGATGGTGCTCCTGTACTTCCCTGGCTTTACCTGCCTTCCATCTGTTCCATCTTGGACTTTTTCTTCCTTTTCCTGTCTTTCACCATTTAGTTCTTACATTCCCCTTCCCGCAAATATACATCTCACTGCTCCTGTGTTCTGCCTGTGGGCAACTGAAAGCAGAACTCCCGCTTTTCTTTCCTGTTAATTACTTGTATTTCTTCTCTAGTTTCTATTTATATTTAATCTTATTTTTGTTTAATACCAGAAATTGTGTTGGCGTTTCCCCTGTTATTTGTTGCTCCTGACATCACGAGAGTTCATTGGTGCTGACCTCTGTATGAGGATTGCACCATCACAAGAGCAATACAACCCCCACAAAAGCATTGTTTTCAAGACATATCACAGAGTTCATCAGATAAGCAGATCGTGGTATTACCTGCTAGTGCCCAGAGGCGTGACAGTTACTTATGGTACAAGGATGTAAAAATCTCTCATGTATGCCTCTTTTTGGCTTATTAATATACACCATTGATTTGGTACAGTTTTGATTTGGTACTCTTTTGCAACGGTTTTTGCTCAAGAGCAGGCTGCTGTTATGCTGAGGCTTTCTTCTTCTCAGTTTGTTGTGGATGACACCACAATATAAATAAATTTTAAAATGGGAAAGACTGGCAGTTGGAGATGTCAAAGTGCATAGGAAATGCAAGAAAGCGCCACGATAAGCAGGAGGTCAGCGGGTTGCACTAGATATGTTTCTTCTGTAAAGACTGGAGGCTTTTTTTCCTCCAAGATGTCAGGGGTTTTGGGGCTGCAGTGTTTGAAGCTGAAGCACTCTGTAGATGAAACGAGTTGGAGAGTTAGTGCAGACAAAGAAAAAAGCAATCTTCACCTGCTACAGCTAACAACTTATTCACTCCTTTGAGCAGTCATCATAGCCCCTGGATGGAAATAGACTGACCTATTTCTGGTCGGTTTAATTAGCAAGATGGGGAAAAAGCTGCCTGTGCTTTTGCTCCCCTTGGCACCAGCGTACATGCTGCATGAACACACCAGCGCCAGGTGAAACCAGGGCTGGGGGCCCACTCCTGACCGCTGTGACCCTCCGGCCCTGCACGCACCATGGGCCGCAGCGGGATGGTCCAGGGCCTGGGCTGCAGGGTCCGGCAGTGCAGGGCTGGGGAGCTGCGTCCCTGCCTGCGGAGACTCGGCACGAGCTGTGCTGGGTCTCTGCGGGGATGGGCGATGGACCTCTGCTGCTGGGCACCAGTACCTGGTGCCTGGCCTGTGTCGGGGAACTGGTCTCCCAGTGCCTCCCCATCCCGGCCCGAAGGGTCTAACTGGAGTCCCAGTGCTGGTCCCTGTGCCAGGGTTCTGTCCTGGGGTCTTGGTGCAGGGCGCTGGGCTGGGGTCCCTGCCCTGAGATTACACCCAGGGTCTCAGTCCCTGTGCCAGGAGCACCCACGCTCTCCCGGGCTCCTGTCCCAGCCTCCCGGTCTGGGCAGCAGGGCCGTGGTTCTGGGGTCCCCGGCTGGGGTGCTATCCCAGGGTCCCCGGCCCCTGCTGCTCCCGGGGCCGGTCCCTGCCCCGGGGGTCTCGGTCCCCCGCCCCAGGCCCCCTGTCCCTGTGCGGGCCGGGGGCGGTCCCGGCCTTTCCCGCCGCGGGGTCTCCTCCGCCGCGGCCCCACCGCCACGGCCGGGCGGGGCCACGGGCCGCACACGGCGCCTGTGCCGAGGGGCAGGGCCGGGGAGGCGGGCGGCCCCTTCCCCTCCCTCCCCTCCGCTTCCCGTCCCTGCCCCTTCCCCCATGGCGGCGCTGGGCGACTCGGCGCGGCTGGCGGCGGCGGCGCAGCGCGGGGCGGCGGCGCTGTGAGGAGCCGCGCGGGGCCTGCGCGGCGCGGCGCCGGGCGGGCATGGCGGGCCGCGGCCGCCGCGCCTGGCTCAGCGTCCTGCTGGGGCTGGTGCTGGGCTTCGTGCTCGCATCGCGCCTCGTCCTGCCCCGCGCCTCCGAGCTGGCGGCGGCGGCGCGGCCCCACCGAGCCCGCCCGCAGGGCTGCCGCCCGCCGCCCGCCGCCGCCCCGCCGCGCCGCCCCGGCCCGCCGGCCCAGAGCTTTCTCTTCGTGGGGGTCATGACGGCGCAGAAGTACCTGCGGAGCCGCGCCGTGGCTGCCCACCGGTGAGCGGGCGCGGGGGGGGCGGCTCCGCTCGGCTGCCTGGGGCTGCCGGGCTGGGGGCGGGCGGGCGCGGGGCGGGCCGGCCCTGAGGAGCGCCTGAGGGAAGAGCCGCCGGGCGGGGGTCTCCTGCGGCCGGGCCCTCAGGGCCGGGGTCCCCCCGCCGGCCCGGGGGCCGCTGCCCTTCCCGGGGCAGGTGCGAGCGAGCCGGAGGGGTCCCTGCGGGCGCGCTCAGGCCCGGCTCCCCTCGCCTCAGCCTGGGCACTCACCGGGCGGCCGGGCCGGGCTGTGGGGTGAGGGAGGAGAGGTGCCCCCGCTCTCATCTGCCGCCTGGGCGGGTCAGGGGCGGTGTGCGGGGCCTGGCTCAGCCGGGGGCTGGCAGAGGAGCCAGCGGTCCTGGCAGCCCCGCCGTAGTGAGGGGGCACCTACTGCCCATCACGGGGGAGACGTGGTCGCCAAAGCGCTTCCCTCACTGCCTGTGCCCTGGGCACGGCTGCGTCACGCTGGTGCAGCCCTCAGCTGCCACTTCAGGAGGGAGCCGGCGGCCTGAGCGTAACAATAACCATAAACTTTGGAGACCACTGTCACCCCATGGATAGGTTCAGAAAAGACCGCTGCGCCAAGCTGAGAGGGTGTGCTTAGGAACGAGACTCAGAAAACACATCTGGGAACAAAGAGTAAAATCCATCTCTGTTTGCCGCAGCTGTCGCTGAGGCTGGAGCAGGTAGCTGAACTGCTCGAATAGGGAAGCCTGGGTGAAACGCTGGCGGCTTCGGCGAGTGAAGCTAGCGCAGGAACCGGAGTCTCGGAGCCATGTGTTCATTACCTGAGTGTGCCTGGTTTTGGAGCGGGGATGATGGTTGTGCTTTGCACCGCCTGCCGTCGCCCGTGGCGTGCTCTCCAGCTGTAGCTGGGTATGGCCATGAGTGCTGTGTGCTAACGGGAGTCCTGTCCAAAGCCTCGGCAGCATCGGGATAATCATCTCTTCTGTGAGAGATGTGTCTGTGGCTTTGGTGAAACTCTGCTCTGCTGAAATGTGCTTATTGCTTTGGTGTTTGCACCGCCAGGCCGTGCTGGGAGGCTGTGCAGGAAGCCTGCTTGGGAAATCTGAAAGAGTTCAGAGCTAAAATGTCAGCTTGGGTATATACCCCGACTAGGATTGAGCACTGCCATCAGAGGAGTAGCCAGGAGTGCTCTGGGGCAGATTTTGCTCTAGTAAAACATCGCTTTTAGTCTTGTGCTAGAACAAACCCTTCTCTGCCTCCTGCTGGCCCAGGTTGAAAAGCACTTGGCCCTATTGCCCAGTAAGAACAGGATGGCAAGACCCGTGTATGATGGACCATCTCCCCCTTCCTCCTCCACCTGGCCAGCTGTGGTTTGGGGAGAGGGTAGCTCTCTTTATATCGGCATCAAATGCAGTAAAATTGCTTAATTTGGGCAATCTGAAGCATGTTATCCACCAGCGATGGTTTTAATAGAAGCATAATGCCTTCTTTCAGCAGTAGACTTGTAATTAAGTTACAGAGAGTGCATGATTGATGCTTTGAAATGGGTGAAAGAATGTGTTTCTTCAGGGTTATGTATTTTTCACTATGTGGGATGGAGCATTTTGGATTGCAAATCTCATGAGCCATGTAATTTACATTTACATACAGAAAGACTGGAGTCGTGTTGGGACATCACATAACAGGTTTTGTGCAGAGTAATTTGTCTAGCATCCATCAGATTTTGCGTCAGGAATTCAAGAAAGGGAAATTTATCACAATACTGTCCAGAGATGGGTGTTAGTTGGGAAGCATTTCACTTTGCTGATGTGGCTGAAGGATTCTTGTCCTTGGCTTTGCCCGTGCTTACTGAATGGTCCTGTGCTGTGGGAGAGCTGGGTTTACAGAACCAGATCTGTGACATCTACTCGCACAAAAAACCAGCTAAAGATGCAACTTAACAAATCCAGCTAATGGAATTGGGCTCCTTCAGTCCTCAGAAGGAGATCTGAGTATGGCTTTTTACTGCACTGCTGTTTTGGTTTAACCTCTGGAGATGATGCCTGCTCTCGTAAGGGACAAATATAAAGAGACCTCTTAACGTTGTGGTAGGGCTAAATGCATTTTTCTCATCTCCTTTGGTAAATGAAATGAGCCTAATGTCCTGGTGATGTGAGGGAAAGGTGGGGAGGAGGGAAGAGGAAGACAAACCTGAAATCTTAAAGGGCTTTTGATTGCCACGAAGTACTCAGGCAGACAATTGCTGGGATTACTACATTGACAAAGCATCCTGGTGAGCTGAATCGCTGGCACAGCGAGTGAAATGGGAAGCTGCTAGCAAGGCATTCCCGGGGTGGCAGCGTGTGCAGAGCCTTGATACCACGCTAGCCAGAGCACTGAAAGGAATTAGGGATTCAGAGGCTGAATACCTCCAAATTGCTGTGGCTCAAAGGCCATTTACAGACACAGCTAAAAGGGACCGGAGCGGAAAGCATTTGCTGATCCTTGCTGCTGTGAATCTAGATAGGGTCTAACAAGAGGGGAAGCAATCCACTTCCTGAACATCAATCATGAGCAAAATGACCACTGCAAGGCAAAACAGGCCTGCTGGATTTTCAGGAGATGCCGGCTCTTTGAAACAGTTGTGCTTTTGTAGTCTGGGAGGCAGAGAATAAGCTTTAGATCTACTAGTTTTCGCAGGGCAGATTTGTAGGTTCAGCAGTTATTGCATCTGACAGCCAGGTTAGCAGAGCTTCCCCTTCCAGGAGGCCAGTGAAGTGCAGCAGCAGAAACTGCGGTGTCACATCAAAGGACAAGAAACAGTCAGGAAAAGAGCCGTTCAGGAAGGAGTTAAGGTATGGCTGGGGTTCAGGGAAAGTGCAACAGCATGTGCTAATGGTTTTGCAGTTGAGGGGAGTTGTCCTAGAAGAGCTGCAGGAAGGAGAGGATGGGAAAAAGCAGTCTCCCAGAAGATTTAAGTCTGCTGTCTCAGGAACAGAAATATCAGGCAGTTAACCTTTTTTATTTTTATTTTATTTTTTTTTTTTTTTTGCATAGCAACTAGATTTCCTGGGAAACATGGCAGGAGACTAGTGTGAATGCAGCTAATGGCAAGATGTCAGAGGTTGGCCTTTGGCAGTATCTCTGCAGGCACACAGCCGCAGCACTTCTCAGTTTGGGACAGTCTCCACGGCACCTTCAAGTGCCATGAGGCCACACGCACGAGGACATCAAACGATGCTGGGGCTTGTGCTAAGCTGTCCCATTCTTGCAGCAGAAGGATACCCTTTGGGAGGCTGCATTTCAAACATGCTGCCACACGGTTTGCGGTGGCTCGGAGGGAACAGACTGCACTGGAATCTAAACACCTGAGTGCTTGGAAAAGCTTAAGTGAAAGGCAGCCAGTAGGATTTGGGGTTTAGAAGAGTTTGTATTATCTGTCTAAGCCTGCACTAGCTGCTGCAGAAGTGTAATACAAAACATATTTTTCTGCTTATTTTAAATTCAGAGCCTGGGTCAAAGCTGTTGGGTGTTAGGTGGTTTTGGGCCTTTCTGGTTGCTAGTGAGGTAAGATGATGGCAGGACAAGGTCATGTAAGGTGAGTTTGAACATCGTGACAGCACAATACATGTTTTGCTTAATGTATCAATTGTACTGCAGTATTGAAATAGTGAGAACTCAATGTGTCCTGCTCTTGTATCCTCTAGCAGAACTATGACATACCTGGGCTTTCCAAGTGGTAAGCGTTTACCTAAAATTTGCAAGAATGTTTAAGGAACAGGAGGAAACAAATACAGTGAGAGCAACCAGCGTGGATGCATGGAGGAAAAGGGGAAACAAAGTCGCCTACATACCCCAAAATAACCATGTGGCTCAAAGCTCTGGGACACTTGGGCTTTGGTCTTAGTCTGACCCACTGAGTATTGGTGTGCCTACAGATAATGGATTGGTTTCTGTCCCTGTTTCCACAAGGAAGGTGGATGGATATCTGTGGACAGAAAACTGCCATCCTTTTAAATTGCAGGAGTTTGATTCAAAGGGTTGGACTCAATGATCTTCGTGGATCCCTTCCAAGTTGACATTCTATGACTCTAAAGAGCTGTGGAAGCTGCTTGGGTGTGCTGTTAAAGCTAGATACCAAGCTGTCCTGTAAAAAATAGAAAGGAACTCTCCCTCAAAATCGTGAGTTCTGTAATGCAGATCTTAACTGACAAGCCCTTTTAGACCTATTTGTAAGTTTTAAGAAACAGCTTGTTTTTCTCACCTCTTATAACAGTCATCTGCAGTACCATGTGCACTAGCTGTGTGTGGTTTCCATGCTCAGTCCTGGCTAAGCTGTGGTTCATTGCTTCCCCTGTAGGAAGCATTGCTGGAAAGATGGGACCTTGAGGAACAGTTATATAAAACTAGACATAATTCAACATGAAATTTAGCTGAACCATGTATTCAAGAAATCAGTCTTTTTTTGTTCGTTATCTCACTGAGTTCTTCACAAGTTATGATTTTATTCAGCATAATTATACAAGATGACTATTTCTCAAAACTTTAAATGGTTTCTCTGATCCTCTCAAAGGGAGGTTCCCAAGTTGCAGACAAAAAACAAATAGATTTTTTTGTAATCGTCTCCAGTTTGGGTCTCTACAAAGGGAGCACTGTCTGCATAAGACCATTGACTATGCTTCTGCTGAGTCTGCAGAGCTTATAACAAAGCAAGGTAATACAAATAAATAATAAACACTGGGAACTGAAGGTAAAATATTCCAGATCTCTGCTCCTCCTGCTCCAGGCTATGCTTTTGAAAGTTCTTTTTAAATGAAGAAATGATTTATGACAACATTTGGTGACTATAGTAGTGGTCACTTTTTAGAAAATACTGGGGTTTTTTAGCATTCTGATTGTGCACGCATTTTTCTGCATTGCATGAATACCTGTACCAGCTGTGACAAAATCTTTGCACCTAGTTTCCCTGTGACTTGCTCAGATTAGGGTACTCATAGGATATCCAGTGTGCAAAACCAGTTAAGGGATGGTAAAATCGAGTTGGTAGCCACCAATCCTGGAACATTACTTGGACTAACGTCCTCTGCTATGAGGTTTCTTCCAAGGAAGCGTTACTGAATTTTTCTATGTTTGTGTTTGTTTAAATTGCACTTTGATTCCCTTGTCAACACTAGCTTCTGGTTTGTTGGAGTTATGTGCCCTGTGTGCTGAGAGAAACCAGGTCGCACAGTGTCGTGCATGTTTTCAGCGCTGCTCCTGGGGAAAGTAATAGAGAGGCTTGCTGTCCTGGTTCATGCACATCCTCCTGTTTAACTGAGCAGATTCAGATTACACAGAGGAGATAAGGCTGGGATCTGTCAGAGCAGTTCAGTTGCTGGGTTTTTAAATGACCAGTTCAGTACACGTATCGGTTGTACTCAGAACCTGATATTTCTCTCTGGACAGAGTCACGATGGCCTTAAGCTGCCTGAAGCCACCAGTGATCACTGCAGCGGAGGTGGTCTTTGCACATGTAGATACAACATTTCTGCCACCAGACTCCTGTGACTGCATTTCTAAATAGCTGAGGGTGATGGGGAGACCTTGTGGGCGGAAGGAGGGCATCAAGTTTTGCTAAAAATATATATATATTTTTATTATTAATTAACAAACGTACAATTCATTTGCAGATACGATCTGCAAGTCTTATATTGGGGAAGTTTTGACCAGGGAAGCAATGTCAGCTGGTGGGGCCAGAGAAGCAGGAAGGTGTTGACACAAGAGCTCTGCCTAAGGAGCTGGCGGGGTCAGGTTGCTGCCCATAACCTGAGAGCAGACATGGTAAACTGAACTGGAGGTGGGAGGACGGGCAAGAAATGTAGCTCTTAAAACACAATCTGGAAAATAGCTTGTGATTGAGCCAGGTCCAATTCTTCACAATGTCAGATAAAAAAGTTAATAGTAGCTTTGATCAGAATTCATCTCTGCACTGACCAGTCCTTAGTTCTGCTGATAGCTGGGGTCAGAAAAATGTCCTTACAGTTCATCTTACAATTTGTGGTTTGGCTTCTTTGGCTGAGTGCAGCAACATGTTTCCTGAGCTAAGTGTTCTTTCTGTATTCTCTCCCCCAAAAAGGACCGCATCCAGCAGTGGGCTGTGGCTCAGGCATAAGGAGCAGCACGTGGTGACTCCCATTGTTTCAGTCTCTGCCGAACAGCGCTTGCGTTGACACAGGCACACAGGCAATTTTTCGATGTGGGAGCATATTTCATCTGTCTGAGTTCGAACAAATGCTCAAAGCTACAGTCACAAATAACACGGCGAGTTGTCTCATCTAGAAATTGCGTTGTCGCAGGAAATGAACAAAGGCTTAGTCAAGCTGTGCTGAGGCATGGTTGACATGAGATCCCAAGGCTGAAGTAATGTGGTGCCAACCCAAGTCGCATGCTGATCCTTGGGGTGTGGTTATTGTTAGGGTATGGTCTTTCTGTGTGCGTTGTGCTCCCCACATATGCACGAATATATGGGGAATATAAAACTTAAATATGGCCCTGTTCCAGGAAAAGATGGGGTCAAACTGGCTTTGAAGTGAGGGGTTTAGTGTAATGGGAAGACTGGGAATCAAGTTTGCCAGGGTTTACGGTTGTATGTGCATTTTGTTCCTTCTCCATTGAATGGGAAGTCTTCTCTTGACAATACTTAGGGGGTTCCTGAGGTTTAGGTACCTGGTTGGAGTGCAGGGAGTAAATTTAAGCTAGAAATCAACAGAAGGGGGGTGGTTTAAAAAAAAAAAAAAAAAAAAAAAAAAGTGTTGAAGATTGCTCCTCAAGGGTCCAGAAAGGAGCTAAAGCTTGGAGTAATGGAAGACATCCTGCATTGTCCATAGGTTGTAATCATTACAAAGGCAGATCTTTCCAGATATTGAGAGCAAGTCTGAAAATACATTTTTGCTTTTGAACCAAAAAAGCCAATAAGCAGAAAATTCCATAAGACTTTAGCTTATAACTTCATTTGGTGATTGTCTGGGAAGTGTCCTGTGTCCGCCTGCAGCTGCATTGGGAACTGGTCACAGTGGATAAGGTGAGATGGCATTTCTCCGTAGCTTCTTCTGCCTTATCTATGAGATTAAAATTTGAATGCCTCAAGCACTTCAATGGAGAAGCCTTTTAAACTTAGATTGGGAGTTGATACGGGAAGAGCAATTTACCATGTAGTCCTTTTGTTCAAGACCAGATGATTTGTATCTGGAGTGTGGGTGTCAGAAAATAAACAGCAGGACTTCCTTAATGGTTAGTGAAAGCTCAAAATATGAGCGTGTCTCAACGGGCAGTTTTCAGTGCTTTAACAGGATGTGACTATATAATCAGTAGTACCGTGCATTAGTTGCATCACTGATGATTAAAGGCCTCATCAACTCTGTGGTGAAATCAACAGGAATGTTTCCATTAGCTTTACTGTCCTCTTCGGGGAAGCTGGGATCTAAACTTTTCCTATGAAACACTACCCATGGCAGTAGGAAATCCAGAAGACAAAGCTCTTAAAGTAATTGGGCAACATTCATTAAACAAAGCTGAATTAGTGTGTAGCTGTTAAGGTGTTGAAGTTGATGTTTAATTAGTACTAATTAAATACATTTGCATTTCCTGGTGGAACTTAAGGAATAATCTTCTGAAATATTTTTACATTTCAGACTTTGTATGGTAGCTACCTCTGGAGATTGCAAATTTCAGATGGTCTGTACTGCCCAAAATCTGTTCTGCTTTTGGCAAGAAACCTGTGTTGAGAGGTATCTGGTAAAAGTGGCAGTGATGGATTGAGGGAATACTGTGTCCTTTACTTTGAGAGTGTTTTTACATTCAGCTTTGAGTGTAGGTTATATTCTGAGCATAGTCGCCAAACATAACTAGAACATATTCTCCCCCTATACAAACAGGGGCAAAACCTGTTGGTTTACCAATGGACGTAGTTTTCTGTGAGCTCCTGTGAAGCATATGTGAGCTCTGCTTTTCCCCAGGTAGAATCTGAGAAAATGATACTGAAAGCTTAAAACTTATGATTTTTAGGGCAAGGCTGTACCAGTTACATGATTGAAAATCCTCCCTGGAGGAGGTTAAGTGTTCTGCAGTCTGCCTTGAGGAATCATCCTACATCTCTTCCTGCAGTATAAGTGACCCAGTTTGCCCACGCAGATGGGTTGGATTTGGCAGAGAGGAGCATGGAAGGTATGGAGCAGATGTCGTCGCTGTGCTGCTTCGCACAGAAAGGCTCCTCTTTCGTGTTGTTCCTTTCTACTAAAATGTGGTCTGAAGCATGCAGAAAGCTGCTGGAGGTGTGGGTGTTGGTAGCACAGGTCATCTGTTGGGATTACATGATTTGCATGCATGGGGCTACTTTCCCACTAGTCCTTTGCTGGTGCAGGCAGACCCATTTGAGGTTACCATTGCTATCATGCTCTGTGCTTCTTTGGCTGTTGCAAACGGGCAGGAGGATTTTATTTCTGTCAAAGCCCTGCATGCTTCTCCACATAGCATCTGGAGAAGTTGCTGTTTGGTTGGTTTCTCTAAGGATATTGATTCCTCACAAGTTCGTGCAAAATTTGCCTCTGTTTACTCTCTAGAGTCAGAACTTCAGAGTGCTTTGAGCTGTTGGGGGACTTGGAGGGAATGGAAGGTGGATGTGATGCTGAATAACTTGCAGGGATGCTTTGGAGGCATTAAATCCAGTTGTATGTGAATTGTTTGCCCATTATGGCTCCTTTTGGCTTCGCTCTGTGTCTTGTAACCAACACCTATTAAACCATTACAGAGTGTGCTTAAGAAATCCTGCTTGCCACTAGTGAACTACTCTATTGAATTACCTTTTGATCAGATGGAGATGCAAAAATGATATTCAGATGCTTGTCATATCAGAACTTCTTGTGTGTTAACCAGTTGCTGTGGGTACCATGTGAATGTCCTTGTTTGCATGGAAAAAAATAACCCTTCAAGGTGTGTAAAAAGAAAATTTGTAAAGCAGATGAGGTGCATTTCCTTTGCGTGGTCTCTGGTAGCACACTCTGCCTGCCTTGGTTTACATACTTAATTAGTCCTTATTGTCTTTTTCAATTTAGAACGTGGTCCAAAACCATTCCTGGCAAGGTTGAATTCTTCTCCAGCGAGGGTTCGGACACCTCTATTCCCATCCCCATCGTGGCGCTTCCAGGTGTTGATGACTCTTACCCACCCCAGAAAAAATCTTTCATGATGCTCAAATACATGCATGACCACTACTTGGACAAATACGAATGGTTTATGAGAGCTGATGACGATGTTTACATCAAAGGGGACAAACTGGAGAACTTCCTCAGGAGCTTGAACAGCAGCGAGCCCCTCTTTCTTGGGCAGACTGGCCTTGGCACCACGGAGGAGATGGGGAAGCTGGCGCTGGAACCAGGTGAGAACTTCTGCATGGGAGGACCAGGAGTGATCATGAGCCGGGAAGTCCTGCGGAGAATGGTGCCCCACATTGGCGAGTGTCTGCGAGAGATGTACACCACCCACGAGGACGTGGAAGTGGGGAGATGCGTACGAAGGTTTGCGGGAGTGCAGTGTGTATGGTCCTATGAGGTAAGGATGAGGGCATGGAGAATGAGGCATGTGTTTTGGGGGAGGTGGAGGAGAGGGTGGGAGAGGCTGGCGACAGGGGATTGCTGTCGTACGGCTGCACAGCAGTGTCTACAGAGCTCACCTCCCTTCGCAACTTGACCATCCAACTGTGCAGTTTCTACACTCTTTGTTTCCTACAAGTGTCACCCTGGGAAAGACCTACACAAATACGGAAGTGCAACAGTAAGGAGGGAAATGGAGCCTGACATCAGGCACACTGGGATGGGGGGAAGAACACTGATCATTCATAACTGATGTGTTCATTTAGACAGAAAGGGAGTAAGCTTAAATCAAAACAGCCACGGGTCCCTGCCATCTTGACTGTCCAGGCCTCTTTTATCTTCTTTAGCTGGGTATGTCACAGTATCAGTGTGGAAAACGGATGATACAATCACTGTGTTTCTTACTACAGCTGAAATGCGCAAGGCTGACAGATGTTTGCCCTGACAGTGACAATTTTTTCCCAAACTACAGCCATGGCAGAAATGTCTCATGGTGGCTGGTGCTGCCTCTCAGCCTGCCGGCAGCCCAAGTCTGCTACAGCTCAGGGGACTCGCTGGCAGCCCCATCCTGCAGACGCCTGCTCAGCAGGTCCTTGACGTCAGCAGAGACAAACCACCACTTTTACACCGAAACTTGGGGTCTGCCCACACTGATATTGCTGCAAATTTGACACCTTGGGGAAAAAAAAATGAGTCCCCAGCCTGTTTGTGGGACAGTTTCCTGCTGCTGTTCCTGCTGGTTATTGGGGGCTCCTCCCAGAGGCGAGGGGGGCTTCTCCTGCCCACGTGTGCTGGGCTTTTGAACTGAGTCCTGGGTGTTTACAGACTGTCTGATTGAAAACACCTGCTGGGTTTGAGCTGAAGTTTCTCTGCTAGTACCAGGCAAAATGCTGGTGGGTCTGTCTTAGAAATAAGGGAGAAGTTGAGAGCAGAAGAGAGGGATGAGCAGTTTGGCTTTTTACACAAACATTTATGACTTGTATGCAACTATTGCTTTGTCCTTTTATGAGATGTGGTAAAGAGGAGGATTCTTCTGCCCGCGTGACAGGGTAGCTCTAGTAATAGATAACGACAGATTACTGCTGCTGGCCTGTTCTTTCACTGGCCAAGACATGTTAAACTTTTGACACTTCATTTCAGTTTACAGTTCAGTGATGGGAAAGCCTTTGAGGAAGGGGAGGGAGCTTTCCAACTGCAGTAATTCATTCATATCTTTTGTACATTAAGACTTTTTCAACTAACACTGGCCTTCCACATTCCCTGCTTACAGACCTGGAGCTAGTTTATGTATTGCCAACATCATGCTTAGCCATTCATAAGGAGTCAGTAACTTTTTCCGCAGTTTTTAGCAGCATAAAATTTTTACTGTAGACATTCTGAGTTGAAATAACTTCTGGTGTGATTGCCTGTACCATGTGGCATTTGATAACTCAAAGTCAGCATTTTGGTCCTACTAAAACTGGCAAAGACCTACTAAATTTGATGTGATCAAATTTTGGCTTGAAATGGCTAATGATAGCACACAACTGTACTAGGAATGCTATCAGGCAGAATTAGATTGGGCTTTTCTCAAAATCAGTTCTGTTTGATCAGCTTCTGTTAAATTATCCATAGTGCTGTATTCTCCCAAGTGCCATGAATTACTTAAAATTGTTTTGTGTGAAGTGTATAAACTGTAAGATGTTCAGAAGTAACCCATGAGTGCGAGGTGTTAAGGCTCAGCTGTTTTGGAGAGAGGGAAGAGTTTTGGTGTTGAAGGCATGCTGCTTCTGCAACGAGTAGGTCCACTCTTGTTTAGTTAAGGCTTTTCGATTTAAAAACCTGTCATCTTTTCCTTTTTTTGATCTGGTCCTTTCATTGCCCAGACAACTAGATTAAATGTGCCCGGTATTTTATTTAAGATAAAGCAATAGCTGTGTGAAATAATACAGCTGTTTTGACAGCTGTGTTAGGAAAGCTTGGTGTCAAAATGACGTTTTCCATGTCTTGTACCTTCACGAACATCAAGTAACAGGCCACTGTAAGTGAATTGGAAAGTGTTGTATTTCAGTGAGCTTCTGATGGAGCAAAAAGTTTATCTGTGCCTGCTCTGCCGGGGCACAGCAACCACATTTGTATAATTCCTGTTGAAAGGGAAGCAGCGACAGCATGAGGCTCAGCAAACAAAACAGTGTTGGCCTCAGACAGCCGAAACCTCCAGGCTTCTCCTTCGCTTCCTGCACTTCCTATTCTGGAGAATCTCAAGTGGCAGCACAAACAAGGAGCTCAGGTCTTTGCAGTCACCCCCCCAACTCTTTGGTTTTTGTTCGTAGCATCTCAGACATGGAATGCCCTGCTGGACCTCAGCGTGGGTGATTTTATTCCCTGTGCTGTTCTTGCGGTGGGCTCTGTGCCCAGAGTTGTTTTACTCATCTCCATGTCTGTCACTGCCCTCTTTCTCTGATTTTAGGATCCCACAATGTCTTTACTGTGCTGCTCATCTTCCCTGGGTCTGGCTTTGGTGGTGTGCCCAAACATGTCTCCAGGCCTGGCTCTGTGTTATTTTTTTCTGCTCGCGGCAGTCTGTCTCAAAAACCCCTTTTTCCCCCCTTCCTGTGTTTCTGTTACTTTGCCGCTCTGCCGTGCCTCTTAGACCACTTCATTAGTGGCACCAGTTATTGCCCGTTTCAAGACTTGTAAAGATTTTTTCACACTCTTTCTGCCATCAGGAGCTTTTCAGCAAATACAGTAAAGGAATTGACACCCTGGTTCTTTGGACTTCCTGTCTCATCTCAGCCCAGAAAAGAGGCAGCCACAGGACGTGCAAGCCTGAGGAGGATGGAAGCTTCGTGGGCTCTGGGGAGCTTTGTTGGATGCACCCAGGCTGCTGCTTTGGGAGCAGTTTGCAGCCCGTGATGGATTTTAGGTCCTCTGACCAGTCTTGTAGCTGTTGTCTTACTGGCTCAAGTGAGTCACAGATGAGACATACCTCTTAAAGTCTCAGGTTTTAACGGCAAAGATTATCATCGTTGTAAAAACAAACCCAAGACTGTTACTGCTATTTGACAGATAGCTGTGAAACTCAGCCGTCTATAGGGTGGAGCAGCCAAAGCTATGGATTGTACATGGCAAACTGAAAGAAAAAAAATCGTAAGAAGAATGGAGCTGTGAAGTCTTTGAAGCTTGCAGATGGGAGCTTGGCAGTTTATGAAGCAGTACAGAGCACAGTCCTTCCTCTTCGAGAGGACAAAAGGCTTGTACTACACTTCCTAGGACGTGATTCTACGTTTCTAATGAATATTGCTGTTTTGGACTTCTGGCCCACTGCTGGGTGTTTGCCTCAGAAAAAAGTTGTCTCCTTCCTTTCTCATTTCCTCCCACTAGTAGCTCTAGTTCATCTTGCATGGATCGCAGAGACATGCTGGTTTTGTGTTCTCATACACTGCCATGTCATGCCATGCACAGTCTTGGCTATTCAGCCTGGAACAGGTTTCAGCTTTGATGACAGCTATCTCATTTGCGATTTAAACATTCCCAGTGTATTGTTGATCTCAGTTTTCATTTTGAGTCTTACATTTTCTGTAAATGCACCTAAATTACAAAGCCATTGCTCTATAGCTTAGTGTTGTTTCGTAGCTGCTGCTGCACATTGTTCCAATTTGTTTTAATATCCTCACCTTAACAGTGCTGGTAACTGTGATACAAGCTCTTCATAGCTGCTAGAAATCAGGGCAGTGCTGATATATATCCCATTAATTTCTTCAGTAATAAAACCCTTCTGGCACACGTTGCTTTCAGGTGGTACTAACAGCTTTGTATCCTACAGCACAATAGAAATAACTGGATCCAACGGAGCAGCTTACACTACCTCTAACTACTGGTGCAAATGCCCAGGTGTTTTGTCCGGTTTTCCTTCTGCTCTGGTTGAGGTAGAGGGAGAAATTAGGTAAGAAGCAGCAAGTGTGTCTGTGTGGAGGGGGCAGTGCTTTCCTCCAAACTAGCAGCAAGTACTCTTAAATGTCCTGAAGTGAGACAGGATTCTTTTATAATATACGTGGAACAGAAGCTACGACAAAGGGAGTGATCACTTCAGGAGACATGGGCATCAAGGAAGAGCAAGTCCAACTATTTGGACGTTGGCGAGGGGAAAAAGTAGGGCAGTGGTGACTAGGGATAGTGGGGGGCTTCTGGCAGAAGAGGGGTTTGAATTAACGTTTTGTGTGGTCTTTCATCTGGAGTAACTTAAGATAATTGCTACTCCAAAATTCACTGAAGTTAGGAAAGCCCTTAAAGCGCACCTTATATCTGCCAAGTACGTTGGCAGTGCCAGAACATACCATTTCTGGAATGGACTCTCCCATGGGCCAACCTGAAGTTTATGGTTTTCTGTGAGATAGCATGAAGTAAAAAAAAAAGTCCTGCAGCAATTGATCAGAACTGAAAGGCTGGGGACAAATGCAACTGTTAATGGCTAACCTTCAATTGCCTTTATCCTCTGGGAAAGAACCTTCCTTCATTAGTGGAAAAGGAGATTCATCCTGTTTGTAGCTGGCTGGTAAGTGGCATGCAGTGACTTCAGCAGCAAGAGCTGTACGTCTCGAAGCAGGGCAGGATGGGGTCTGTGAGGAGGTGCTTTGGGCAGGTTGCTCTGAAGCACCTCTGTTCTCTGCAGTCTGTGCCGGGTAGTGGCGTTGGACTGTGATACGGTGTCGCTTTTGTTCTGTGAACCCTTGCCTTGGACTCTAGGCAGCAAATGTAAGACTCAATGTGTCTTTGAGGTGGGAGCATCCAGCAGCACTTCTGAAATCAGATGCTTTAAGACATAGGTACTGTCCCAGCTTCAAAGCTTGTATGTTGTTTTGAAGTCAGAACGCAGAAACCTGGCAGACCCTGACAGCAGCAGATACCTTGTCTTGGCGTGTGCGTGTATCCCTTTGCACCTCTTCATTCACGAAACATACAATACAAATTGTAGGTGTGTGCAAGAGGGAGGGTACAAGCATGCCCGGTGTTTCAGGGTGGATGTTTAGAAATCATCTTTTCTTAAGCACAAAATTTAATCTTTGAAATACTTCAGAGATGTCTTTTTGGCTTCAGAGTAAATTGAAAGTGGATGACCATCCCTTCTGGGGATAGATGGAGATTGAGCTTCACGGCGGTAATGAGGAATGGCATTTTGTTGGAGGACAGACAGGTAAGACTAGAGAAGAGCCGTTATCTGGGCAGGGAATGTGGTGCATGGGGCTCAGTGTGAGGCTGAAATACATGACTGAGTAACAGGGAGTCTGCGATGACAGTCGAGGAGGCAGTGTGGTATGACCACTGCGGTCTAATTTTAGTAGCAGTGTTTGCTGAGGAGGAGGGTGGAAGGTGATGTCAAAGGAGAGTAAAGGCTGCCGTCTGGGTTTGTGAAACCAAGGTGTGGGTTAGGAGGGTCTGGAACAGGTGACAGATCTTAGATCTGCACCCAAGTCCTGAGGTAGCTCTTTCACTTCAGAAAATAGTTAAATATTTGAGAACCAAATATTTCAAAGAGGAAAACTTGACATCACTAAGTTATTTCTTAGTGACTTCTGAACTCAGGTTGGTAAAGGTTTCCTGTTTCTTGTAGAAATCAGGAACCACTTTGTATGTAGCGCTAAGTGTTGTAACAGTTACTTGAGTCTGGACTTCGTGACTTTCTGCTGGCCATCATTTTAAAAGAGGAAGGCTATGTGATCTGTGCTTACACATACGTGCCTTTCCAGGCTATAGGGACTGTTTGAGACTGACCTAGTTTTTGTGAGTGCATGGTTAATCTGTCCCAGGTTAGCTGGATGACTTGATCTAATGCCTAAGCTGAGAGTTGCTGAAATGGGGACTTTGATGGTGTTGTGCAGACTCTAAGGAAGCTTCATCTGTGAATCCAGCAAACAGAAGTACTGCTTTTTTCCCTGTTGTTGTCATCTTGAAGTGCAGTGGGTCAGTTAGAAATCAAGATTTCCGCAGCCTGTTGAGTTTAGGGAGCCATCAGGATCAGTTTTTATCTTGAGGACAAGTCAGGAAAGGCTAATCCTTTATTGCATGACAGAACAAAGAACTAATAAAATATCTCATCATCCCTGTTTCTTAAGGCACTTAGAAGATAATTGAGGATTTGAGTTTGTTCTGTTGAGCAGCAATGAGAATAGGCAGAGGATGGCAAGTCTGAGACTAGAAGCCTTCTTATGTATGGGAGTCTTCTGAACTGATGGGAAAGCCATCCCTCTTTTGCTGAGTAGATACCTGTGAAACCCAGTACTTGGAGGAAATGACGTGCTGTGATCAGAGCTGCATGCTGCACTGCCTCTTGTAGGTGAATTCCGCTGGGCTGGAGACCTTGGAAGGACACTGTTACATTCCAAATCTAATCAACAGAAAACACAGTAATACCTGTGTAGTCAGTTAACTCCCATGGGTCAATTATGTCTGACCAAACTTTGAGTTGGCAAGTTTCCTTTTCCATTTTATTTGGTGCTTATCTCTGTGTGTAAAAGATGAGGGTGGGAGAATAAACCACTTCATGACTACCTCTGTATAAACAGAATGTCTATGAAACGTCCCACGTGACTAGACAGCAAAAAGAAATTTAAAAAAATTGTCTTTCTTAGCTGAAGTGGACATGAACTGTCTTCAGCTGGGGCTCTCAGTATGGAAGATTTTAGCTGATCGATATGTTCAGGGTAAGTGTGATCTGGATATTTGGGGCAGAGATGGGTTAGTTGTGTAAATTTGGTGAGAATATTTGCTTTTCTCCCCTCAGTCTGTTAAAACCAAGTTCTGTGAGGAGCTTAAAGCACCAACAGCATGGCAGTATCAGAGCCTGTAAGCACAGAGGAGAAAAGTCAGACTTCTTTGTTGATGGGAAATAGAAATTAAATGCTGATGTGGGGAAGGGGCTTAATAAAAACTAGCTGAGATCACCAAAGGGATGATAGAAACCTATTCAGCTGAAATAGTTTCAGTGCTAGCTGTATTATACTCGGAGTATGGTGTTTTGAAAAATACATTTTTAATAAAAAAAGTTGAATTATTACAGAGAAGAAGCAAAAGGTGAATCTTTTAAATGGATGGATGGATATGATGGGGTTTGAGATATCTATTACTTTTTTAAAAGACCCTGAATTTAGTGTAAAACATCCTTTTCTTTTGAACTTCTGGTGAATGAACACAGATAACTATCCAGAGTCGCTTTAGACAGTGGTTATAGCCAGCCATGTTGGTGTGTAGCACTAACCTGCTGTGAAGACTTTTCTTGATGCTTTTGGTGTAACTAGTACATAGCAGGCTAACTCAGCCTTGCCACAGCACTGAGCAGCTGCTCCGTGAGCATTCCCCACTCTCTGCGCTGACAGCATATGCGGGCAGTCTCTGTGGACGCATTTGTGATCTGTACCATTCTGTTTTGCCAGTTCACTCTGTTCGCAGTCACCGGTCTGCTGCTGGTGCTGGGACATGTATTGAAAAGAACTGTTGACACCAGGTGACTTCACCTCAGCCCAGGAACTGCCGAGCCCCCTTTTGTTTCCCAGTGGCCTACTTCTGGAGTCATTATCCTCGATGGACTTCGTGGTCCCCCGGTGCTGACAAGGCAAAAGATGGCATTCCGTGTTTCTTTTTTGATAGCTTGCAGCTGCAATTGCTAATGAGAGCTGCATATTGGGAGTCTTGCCCTGAGTTGTACCCAAGTGCACTTACACATCAGTAAGGAGCCTGGCTTTTTAGCTGTGGTAAGAGAACCATTGGTTTCATGGATGAACAGGGAGGATGCAGGATGACAACCTGCAACACCCAGTCCTTGCAGCAGACAGGTAGCAGTCTGACTTGGTGCTATGTGCTGTTGTCTGATGGCTCTGCGGGTAGTGTGAGTATGTAATTTGGCTACACAGAGGATTAATTGTCCGGGATTTGTCTAACCTCATTTCCTGTAGATGTCTCCTGGCTGAAGAGCTGCTGCTGCTGTTTTGTGTTCTAAAACCATCTGATTTGGAGCAGGGAGCTCAGTTCTACTTTGCTGGACTGTTGCACCATCTTTAATTGATCCTTAAAATGCTTAAAACATTTTAGCACTAATTTCCTGTGTTAAAAGCTTGCCTGGACTCCTGGCGGTGTGAACTTTCATGATTATCAGCTGGAGACCTCTTAAAATCTTGCCAGAAGTCCTGATTGCCTGAAGGGTGGGGATTATCTTCTTGCATGCCTAGACAAAAATGACCTTTATGTGTCACAAATAAGTTGGGAATGTAATTGGAAGTGTTTGGGGAATAACTGGTTTTGTTTTGTTTTCTTAAATCCTGAAGTTTCAGCGGAAAGTGTTATTTGGGAGTCCTTGCAGAACTGAAAGTTGTGTTCTGGTTAGTTTATTACGTAGAAGTAAATTTCTGCTGGTGACCTCAGTGAAAGCAAGTTAGTTGTCAGTGGTTCTTTCAGATGTGTTTTGAGCAAGTTAAAAGTGCTGTCACGATAATGAAGCAAAAATAAAATCAGTCACAACTTTTACATCAGGGGATTCTTGAGGACCAGCTGAAGTTCATGCCAGTTACTTGCAGCTTGTGTGCTAATGGTGACTTCAGTAAAAGAGTCAAAGCCTGCATGTAATTTAAATTGCTGTTAGGGACCCAAAGTGTTTTTTAAGACTTTTTGAATTATGCTTTGTCCACACTGCAGTGTTGTACCTTGATGTGAAGTATTGCTGATAAGAGGAAAGGCACTACAGCGAGCTCTCTTTTCCAGTTGAGCACCCAACAGTTTTTCTGCTTCATGGGAAGCTTTGCATTCTGCGTAATACCATTTTGCCGGTGCTGCTGGCAGTGACTTGCTCCCAGGATTGCAGTGTAGATGAAGCTCCAGCAATCAGCTTCTGTGCTTGGTGGGCTGATGTCCTGGGAGCATTGCTAGGGTAGAGCAAACTGTTTAATTTAATGTCTGTTCTGGTTTATAGCTGAGAGCACATGTCAGCACAGGATGGGAGCCCTGAATGTTTATGCAGAGCTGTGAGATGAGGCTCCTAGAGCCAGTCCTTTAGAGTCAGTAGTTTAGAAAGAGGCTTAGGAAGAGGCACAACATACCCTTGTGTAATGAAGAGAGCACAGGTAGGGTCATGTCCACTGGATCTAAGCTCCATCCAAGTCTCTGGGTTTAATCCTTCCTACTGAATGGCTTTAGGGAGCTCCAGCTGAGTGCTATATTTTTGTTCTTGGAAGCAGTCTTCAGAAGCATCCGGTACTCTTTGTGGATTAAACACAGGTTCTTAGACAGAGGCTAGGATTAGCAATAAAATAAATGGGAACCCATAGTTTGGGTTCAGCCAGCAGTTCATTAGAAAGCAGAAAAGGGTAGTAGGAAGCTGCTTGCAGTTCCAAAAGTACTACTGTCACCTTCCTCCAGCAAAGAAAAGCACATTATCAGAAAAATAACGAAGCATGTTAATCAGAAAACTCATCTACTTTTGGGTTGTCCCAGCCTTTCTGGGTAGGCAGGCAGCCAGCCAGCATTTGGATGCTCCATCCTTGCCCGCTGTGCTCAGACCTTGTGCTGGTGTGCTTTCTGAAAGGCAAGCACAAGTTTCTTCATGAAAACTTGTTGCCTGCTCTTGTTTGTGGTTGCCACTTCAGATTGGTGCAACTGGTTAGAAAAGTGCTCAGAGAATAGCAGCAGAGTGTTAATGAAGGTTCCTCTACTCCATAGGCCTTCAATGGGTGTAATTACTTGGCAGTAACTTCTTTAAACCTTATTTGAATTAAAGCTACATGTTTTGGCTGGTTATGTCACCACTGTATTAGTGAGGAATGCAGGAGAGAGTGCTAGTTTGCATTAACTGAGCTGCCTTAATCCTTTGTAACCATACTTTTTAATGTGTGTTTCTGTCTTACAGAGAGAGAAAACATTTGCTCAAGGGACAGCAGAGTTCACTCCTCAGCATCTCTGCATAAGGGCAATGTTCTTTGTCCTCAATAAGTAGTAGGTGTTGAGAATTTTCTTTGTCCTCAATAAGGTGTTAAGAATTAATATTATGTGTAATTCTGCATAAATAATTGCTGGGGAACTGTCTGTATTTTAGGTCTGAGTTTTTTCCTATGGTCCCTCTGAATGTATGGGTGCAGAGTGGGTTAAATGCCTGACTCAATTTTTTTTTAATGGTTTCATACAGCCTTCAGGCCAGATGCTTCACTAAAATCAATGCTGTCCAACAGGAGTGACTCCAGAATGTACACCTCTCACGTTCATTGTCCAGGTCAGCAGAAATAATATTCCCTTGCATTGCCTATCTTTGCTGTCCTGACGAGAGAGACATTTACTTAACCTTATCACAGATGATTTGTCAAGAAACCTTACCCTTACTTTACCTTGTTTGTTTAACCTTATCACAGATTACTTAACTGACATACTTGGGCTTACGTCCTTTTCCTGTTGAAGATGCTTCCTAACATCTTTGGCCAATGGAAACTTTATTTTTTAAAAAAAACAAAAACCAACCAACAACAGAGAGGCAGTTGCAGATTTAATCTTTGTAAAGGCAGCAGAGCTTTTGCTTCTCTGGAAATTGTGAGCTGCAGTGTTTGCAGGTTTTGGATAAAAGAATTTTTCTTTGACTTTTTCAAATAATTTTTTTTCCCCTCTCTGCCTCCTTAGAGTTGAAATGTGAGCTGTAGTCCCTGCAAGAGCCTCTTGCAGTTGCACTTTGTTTTGCTGCTTTTTACTGGGTTCAACTGCAAGCCACCTCTGATTGTATGGAATAACGTGTTTGGCTGAATCCTGAAGTTTGTGGATGGTAGCATTGCTGGTGCATGTGCTTGTACAGAGAAGAAACTGTCCACATAGTTTCTTACCTTCTCTAGACTAAAAATAACACTGTAGTTCCTGCGGCCTTAAAGAATTAGCCTAATTTCAGAATTGGAAACTAGGGTGAAGATGAAAAGGATATTTCATAATATGTAACATAGGAGCTGGGTGCCTAAACATTAGGATGAAAAAAGCCTTTGTCTGGACCTTTGGATGGTGAATCAGAAGGATTTGTGATGATCTTTTTGCATGGATTCCCCTGCAGGGGCAAGTCTCTGCTGAATTGCAGGTCTGCTCAAATTTAAACCAAGTGGTGCAGTTTGATATGGGAACTGCAAGCAAGGAAGATGGAAGGTGAGGGCAATGTAATCTTCCTTCTGGTTATAATGTGGATCCTCCAGATCCCTGATGCAGCTCCACAGAAGCAAACGGGTCATTTCTCTAGCCCACGGCGTCTGCTTTGTGCCATCTGCCCTCATAGTTCCTGGTGCAGAGGAAGTGTGAAATGTGTAACCCCATTTATTCTGCTAGGTGGTCAAGGCCGTCTCCCTTACAGAAAATGCCTTGTTTCTGTTCAGCCAGCACAAAGGCTCTTTTATAGCTGCTTGGCTATACATCTGTCAAGGTGCCTCAGACTGTTAGCACTGGTTACTGTTTGAGGTATGCAGGCTCTGAGGCTGTGATGCACAGTGATATGTTGTTTATATGTTGCCTCCCTTTCCTTTTGAGGACAGGGAGCTGTGCTGTGTCCCGCCCTGAACAAAGCTGGTGTTAGTTATGCGATGGAGTGGTAGCCTGGAGATTTTCTCTTTAAAAGCAGGACTGGAATCCTTCTGTTTCACACTTTGAATTAAATGTCTGAATTTGGCAATTTGCAGGACAATAGAACTTTCTCTGGGGAAAAAAAAGTGTGTTGAATTTCTGCTTCAGAGACAGGCCTGACTTGAAAGACAGTGTGTGCACCAGTGCAGAGGGACCCCCGTCCTTCACAGGGTACTTAACAACTGGAAGAAAAAAGCCTGACTTCCTAAAGTTTTTGAACTGTATTGCAGCCTCTGGATTGATTTCCTCATCTTTTCCCCCTCTCCCCGATATTTTTTCTCCTGCACGTGTCCTCATACTTATTTCACAAAGAGACTTTGCTGAAACCGGTTCTGCCCAGAAATGCAGAGTCATCTTTTGAAATGTAGGGGAGTGAGTGAGAGGAGGCTCTGTAAGCTGACAAAGTCCTGGTGAGTTCTAAATCTCTGATGTTGTCTCCTTTGGCTTTCAGACATCTTAAGGTTTGCCATCTCCTGGCTCCTGTGTTTGGTTTTCTATGTTGGTTTCTTTAACCCCACAAAGCTATCTGACAGCTCTTCAGTTCCATTCCCAAATAGCATTCTGATGCTGTCACTGCTGGCTTCTTGACTCAAAGTAGAGCTTGGGTGGAAAAACAATTTTTCATCAGATTGCCATGAGATAGGTCTCATGGGATAAAGGAAGAGCACAAGAGGGATATGCTCTGTTTCATGTTAAGTTCTTATGCTTTGACATTGATGTTCTCTTCTGCCCCATTAGTTGTGATGAATATTGAAATCTGGTAGCTGACTGTGGCAAAAGGTGACTTGGGGCAGGTCCGTGGTGTGTTCCACCACTGAGTCCGTGTCCCTCCAGAGCAGCAGCTCTGCCCTGCCCAGGCCCTGGCGTCAGCACCCAGCTCTGGCTTATGGACATGTGCCTGTACTTGCTCTCCTCTCTGGGGAGTATTTCTCATTGAAGATCTGTTTAGGCTTTGAAGATGCATTTAGGCTTTTTGTGGCTTCTTTCACAAGAGGGTGAGAAGTTATTTTTCAACTTAATTTTAGACTGGCTGTCATTCTTAAGCAAGCTTGAAGTGTGGTTTTGACCTTGCTCACAGGGAAACATGGAGGAACCTGATTTCCCAGTACATTGAGGGAACTGTTACCTCAGGTCTAGAATTTTATGCTTCAGCATCAAAGTGCTTTGCAAACCTTTCCCATGCTCTTTCTATCCTGTGGAACGACAGCTTTCCCTGCATGGCACGGGGTTATCTCCAGGGCACAGGAGGAGGTACCGTCAGGGCAAGGTGTAGAGTGTAAGAGGTCCTGACTCTGTGTCCTGCAGCCAAACCACACCTTCCCTCCCCTCTTTCACCAGTCACTTCAATTAAAATTCCACTGTCAGGGCTCAAGTGAGGTGAAGCAGGAGCAGACTTGTTTTCAGGAGGGAGAGGGAAAACCAAATTTTCAGCCGGAATGGGCCTTTTCCCAGAGTGGGCTCAAGAGATGTCCCCTCCCCAGAGGTACAGAAAAGTCACAGGTAGAAACTGCAAAAATAATCAGCGTTGTCTGCTTCAGTTCCCAGAGGGCATCAGAGTGAACGAACTGAGCTGGAAGCAGAGCGCCCTACAGAGACAAAAGCTGCGGTCCTTCATCAACCTTTCTGAACCATGGCCCAGAGCGCTCGTTAAAGATGATTTCTTAATAAAGCTGGGGGGAGCTGAGCTAGCAGGGTGCAGATGAGACTCTGGTGACACTGGGGAGAAAAGTGGAGGAATGGGGAAGAACCTCCTGAAGGTGAAAGGTGGCGAAAGCAAGAGAGCCAGAGTGAAACCCAGGGGGGTCTTATTAGTGTGGTGGAGTCCAAGTAATTTCAAATATTCTAAACAGAGGTCCCGTGAGTAGAGATACGAGGGAACCAAATTCCTTTGGCATTTGCAATGTCAGACTGGCTAAAGTTACTGCTGTTGTGCAACGCTCTGCTGAGGGGTTATGGAGCAGATGTTGCTCCTTTTGTAACTACTGCTCAAAGTGAACCAGTTTCTTGCCATGAGGGAGTCTGGCTGCCTGTGTAGATCAGGGAGCTGTTTTACAGGTGCTCACCTCTGCAGAGGGCCAACACAGTGATAAAAGCTGAGGTCGGAAGTGCTGAAAGTGGAGAACAAGCAGTCATTTGCAGTTACTGAAGAAACCGTCTCCTTAAGGAGTATCAGGACAATATGAATCTTGAACATGCTTAACCTTAGTGGCAGACAATTTCTCTAATGAGTGTATGGGAGCTGGGCATGTGGTGGGGGGAGATGGAGAAGGACTGAGATAAGCTTTCAGAAAGGAAATTGGTCTAAAACAAGTGCCAAGTAAACAGTAAAATGTTATGAGGTGCAAGCTAAGGAACAACCTGCTGTTTTCCCTGGCTCTTGCTGTGACACAGCTCTAATCCTTAAAGCCAGAAATCATATCTGGGTGGGCTACAGTAATCTTATTTTTTCTAGATGTAGAACTCTTCTATGTCTGTTTCCTCTAGGCAAGGAGGAATACCTGCCAAGAAAGCAGTGTGCTCTGAGACTCAGCTGCTTTGGCATGCCAGCAAAACCATCCTGCACTAAAGTGACAAGCGTGGTGCCGATGGGACATGTTCTGGCATGGTATCTGAGTTATATCTAAGTGGGAGCACTCATGCACCTCCTGATGGCCAACAGAGAAAACACTGAGCTGCATGCATTGTAGCTGGTATAATGTCATGCCTAGTTACCATGCGTAACAGTCAACTCCTTATCCAAAAACAAGGTTTGAAAGTGATGACTTATGAGTATGTTTCCTTCCTGTCCAAGCAGAAAGTGTGCAATGAAGAACACTGGCTTGGGTTTTGTTTTCTTTGGTAGCCAGTGTAACATCACTGGTTGTCTTTGTGTGTGCCTCTCTTTGTGTGGTGGGACAAAAAAGGCGTGTCCAGTTGGGGTTGGTGCCAGTTTTGTCAATATGGTGATTATATGCAGAAGAAAGGAGCTGCGATGGTTCTTGTGGTGTCTTGATGGTAAATAATAGTAAAATATGGCTGTCTCTTGGTATTCTGGTTAAACTTCCCCGATTGCCACACATTGAAAAGCAGCCCTTTTCATGTAACTGTGTGTGCTCATGCACTCTGTGGTTAGCTTAAGTAAATGTTCACATCCTTGTGTGTGCTGGAATATAACAGAATCACTATAAAATATTCCAGACGCTGTTCCTGAGCATTGTCACTTGGATGATGCTATGGCAGGGTTTTTTTACATTTTTAAATCCTCAAGTGTTTTGTAGAGTTGCTGCATTCCTTTCTGCATCAGCCTTCAGGAATAAAACCATAGCTATAACTTTGAAACTGGGAAATATCCGTACAGGCTCAATCCTGCATCTCACAGCACACAATAATGAGCACTGAAAGCTAAACTGAGCCCATTGATATGTTGATGATCAGTACTTTTTTCTTTCTGATTAACATTCAACCTGTGTCTTCTATAACATTTCAAACAAACCATGGGATTGTCCATTCTTCTTAGATCCAGTTGCCCGGTGGATTTCAGCCCATCCTGCCAGAGAAGTTGCTGGTGCTGTATCCTGTTAGGGCAGTATCCCTGTTGGCCCGTGGTGCTGTGGTTATATGTATGATCCAATTTGGGTTGTTTTTTGTTCCCTGAGAGCAGTCCTGGGCTGAAGGTGACAGACTGACAGCATGGAGAGAGTTCCTTCTGTGTTTGTTCCGCTGCAACATGGAGTCTGTAATCCTGTAAGGGTTGCTGTGTCCCTGCTAGGAGTCTCGATGTGGTGAAGAAAGTGCAGAGCGCTGTGTGCTGCAGCTTTTGCTTTGGAAAGCTCACATGCCGAGAGACGTAAGAGAGGCACAGTAAATGGCAGGACACCACACAGTACTGTGGGCTGCACTGGCTGCTTTGCGCCCCCCTTAGCTCTCATCTGGCCTGTTTGCCTTGTCACTTCCCATGGCTGCTGCCATGGAGTGGCCATTGGTTCTCCCGTGGGATTGAGGGCTGGTTCCCTGCAGGAGATCTGCTGGGTGTGAGCCTGGGCTCACTGGAAACCCCAGACTCAAAAGGAGGCAGGCCAGTGGGCTAGCAGACTGCCAGAGCTTGGGCATAAGCTGTCCTGTGGCTCTTGAACATAAGAAGGTATTTGAATGAGGCACATAGCATTGGGAAGGCTGGCATCTTCCATCCCACGCCTTTGCTGTGTTACCAGCTTTGGGCAGTTGTTCTTTAGACTTTGAGAGTGGGGACTCAAATGTACCAGTTAACCAGGCTGGGATGGCACACCTCCTGGGTGTAAGGTATAGCAAATGTCACAGCGGCCTCCTGAAAGAGCAAGAGGAAGGATCCATGTCAGGTCACCAAATACAGCTTCCCTTCTGCCCCCCAGCACTTTGGTTGAAGGTCAGTGCTGAGAGGTCTGCTTTTCATGCCAGGATAGTCTGGGAAACTCATTGCCGTTTAATGTCAGTGGAAGCAGGAAAGTCATAAGATCTGAAGGGGAATTAAAACATAATGGCCATACAGAGAGTGCTGGGTCACACTCATCTGTGAATTGTACATTTTAAAACAGAGCTACCACTGCACAGGGCTTTGTCTGGTGGGCAAATGCCCACTTGCCCAAACCACAGCAAATTTAAGAGCATAATAGTTTGGAGAGGCGATAGATCACATTGTTTATTTCTCTGACTTTTGTTTGTGGGGAAATGCTGGGACAATTAGGAATTTGCACATGTGCATGTGGGGTGTGTGTGTATCTCCCTGCTCCCTGAAGGGAGAAGGTACCCTGCAGTCAGTGGTGGGGAGATGCTTTCCCAGCAGTTCTGCTAAATCTTCTCCCTGGGAGCTCTTGGGAACTGGAGCTGTCAGGAGGAGATGAGGAGGGTGAGGGGCAAAATAACATGGGAGGCTCATCCAGATTTATTCCTTGCTCTGCAATAAAGATGACCTTGCTGGCTTGATCGGTTGAGGTTTGCTGCAAATCTCATCCACTCAGCAAGCTGCTAGAGGAAACTGCTGGCTATGTCTCCAGGTAACAGTAATAAAACTCCAAGTGATTATAATATTATTTAATTTATAACTGAATGAAATACATAGGGGATGGCTGCAACAGGGCGGTTATATGAATGGGCAGGAGGGCAGCACTCTTGCTTTGTGGGAAAAGTGAAGGCTGGGGAGTGGCTCAGGCTTCCCAGTGCTCTCCATAGGCACAGCTTGGGATTTGAGCTTGCTTTTTTTTTTTTTTTTTTTTTAAAAAAAAAGATTCCTAGGAAATGCAAGATGAAGTGGTCTTTGTTTGGACTGGCCACACAATCCTCTCACGAGCAAACACTTTACCATGCCAGTTAGGCTGTGATGAGTGATGTATTACAGTAGCAGGCTTGTTACTCAGTATAACTGCTGCTGCCTTCATAGCTAGAGAAAACCAGGCAGTGAGCTTGCTTGAAGCTGTTCAGTGCTAAATTTGCTGTTAAAGCCCTTTTAGGGGAATCCTTGTGGTAGAAGGCTTTCACATTTATTAATTGGTCCAGTTTCTCTACCTAGGAAAGACGTCTTAAGTCATCCCAAAAGTAGAGAATCAAGTCCAGGTAAATTTATATTTAATGGGATAACATTATAACAAAAGGGAACATGGTAGCTATACAGAAATGTCTTGGCCTTTTGCAGTCATAAAATGGTAAAGATCCTTCCCCCTCCCCCCCCCCCCCCCCCAAAAAAAAAACCCAAAAAACCCACAACCTTGCTAAACATGTCTGGACAACAAATGTTCTTTTGTAGGGATGAACACAATCTGGGAGGTTACATTTGCTCTGTAAGGCATTTGCACTCAGAGAATGCTCTTTTACACACACTTCCTGCATTAGAGCAATTAGCTTTAAAAGAAAGTGTTTAAGTCAGACTTCACATAAGCAAGGCTGTACTTAGCTTGTGGTTCCTTTTAAAAATGTCAGTGTCACTTAACAAAGCCCTTGATGCCTTCCTCAGCATTGCTGCCAGTCCCTTCCCAGACCTGGTGCATTGGGGTATCCATGAGCTCAGTGCATGCAGCCAGGCAGTTCTGGCTGTTGTGAGTTTGGAGCAGCCTGTCATAAAGGTGTATCTTTATGTACTCCCCGAGCTGTGCCTTGAACCCCTTTGCTACAACAAAGGCTTCCAGTTTGTAACTCACTGAAGAAGCCTTTCAGTCGAGGAGAACTTCATCTGAGCGGAAGCTCAACGCGAGGCTTTTCTCAGCACATCTTTCCCAGGAGGAGTCTACGCATGTTGTATTTTTAAAAAATTTCTTTTATCCATTCAGGATTATCACCCATAGGACTTTACCTGCAATGCACAGAGCAGACACCGCACAGTGGCGCTCCCTTTGCTTAATGTGAGCAGCCGTGTGTCCACTTACTGGCTTGAGTCACTCCTCTCCATGCATTTGGTTGCTTTTTTCCTCTTCCCCGCCCCCCCCCCCCCTTTTTTTTTTTTTATTTTACAGATAGGTTTTGGCGACTGCTTTTAAAATTGTTCATATTTCCATCTTGACTAGATGAGGCTAACCACTGAAGCCGTCTTGCTTTTAATGCTATTCAGGATGTGTCTTTTTTTTTTTCCCCTTCTTCAGTCGAGGCTACAAAGAATACTCTGTTTTATGTGCTTTATATGTATGATTTCTTCTTAAAGACGACTCATTTCCTCTACTTTAGAGGTATTTTCTTAAATCTGTCACTTCCTGTCTCTTTCTTGGCTGTCTGATTTCCCAGTTTTTACATTTTTTTTATAACTGTTCTGCTCATTAACTTCTCAAATCCTTTGGGAATTACATTTTGCCCAGACGAGGTGAAACTCCATTTTTATTCTCTGGCATGAAATATTTGACGATTAATTTAATTGCTAAATTGGCTTCTAAGCAGAAGCAGGCTTGGAAAACTGAAAGGGGAATTAATCATGCCCGCTTAACAGAAGGGACTTGAAAATGTGGAGGCTGCACTACAGACGTCAGTGAAAACTGAGGTGCACAGTAGCTAACAAGCTTTCAGTATTTTGTCATGCTTTTTTTAATTTCTTGCTCTGCTTGAAGAACAGACTGTTCCCTCCAAGGAAGAGAGCAGTCTTCTCATCTCCGGAGAGCACTAAGGGGTGAAGCTTCTGGGCTTTTGAGTGAACACCTGAAAATTCACATACCAGCACAAAATACACACACAGGAACACCCACGGATGGAGGTGTGTGGGTCCTTGTGCTGCTTGTCAGAAACTAAAAATGTGGTACACAACCTCTCCATAGGTTTGGAGGGTTAAGACTTATTCCATGACCTGGTACATGAATGACCAGCAGGAAAAGCTCTGAGCTGCTTCTTGTAGCCTCCGTGTTCATGGGCTGTACTGAGGCTCTTGTCCTTCATCTGTCGTGCAACATAAGGGCTGGTTTTGCACTCTGGTTCTTTGTGCAAAGACAGCCTCAATCTTAGAAATGTAGCTCTTGAACTTTCTACAGACACGTCTTAATCAATTTGGATTGAATTGTCTTTAATATATACACAATAGGAAATTAATTCTGCTATAATAAAGGGCTTAGTTCAAAATGGCAAGTGCTGCATCAGATAACATTTAAGATTTTTTTTTAATTTATTCATACTGAAAGTGAAATACAAATGAATTACAAGAGCTACTTGTAAATACAACCTGGCATAAGGTTGAATTTTCCTCTGATGTAAATGGGCGTAATTTGATCAGGTAGCAAGGTTATGCTGATTTACATCAGCTAAAGATTAGGCTTAGAAATCTTGTATGTGACTACATACAAGTACTACAAGAAAACAGTATGGTCTAAAGGATGTTTTTGTTCGGTATTTTATTAAAACAAATTGAATCTCTTTTGAAAAAGCTTCTGCCTGCAAGACTGCATGTCTTGGAGTGAGCTCAATTTCATGGGACTCCAAAGACATTATTATAACTTTTGCAATTACCCAAAATAACTGTTCTCTACATAAGATTGGCATGACTTTAAAGCTCAGTGTCTTGGGCTTTTGCAGGACTAGGCTCCAGTAATGACTCTTCCATTATCTAGCTGGGAATCTCCCTTTGAGATGCATAAACCCCTTTATAAATAAGGGGTGTGTGGGGCATGTGTGTCAAGCTGTAAAATATTTTATTAACCATGTAAGATCTGCTGTTGGTAGGAGATGTCAGTAAGGTCTTGCATGTACTTCAATTTGGGAAGAAATGGGAACTTGGGGAGCAAATTTTGTGTTTGGAGAGGTAGGAGAAGCAATTTTGTTACGGGTTGTTACCTGTTTTGCCTGCTGTCTCCATTGGCAGAGGGAGAGATTAGCAGTATTAGGATATTAGATTTGCTGTTTGGAGGTTAAATTAAGTGGAGGAAAGAAATGAGAAATTACAGATGTGAAAAATGTTCTTACATGGGTAAAATCACTGAAGCTATTCCATACGTTAATAAATGACATTTCTTATAAAATGCACGTATAACATTAAAGCCTCCAAGATGACTGTAACTTGAAGAAATACTTTCCTGCAACCCCTAAAGACATTGAGTATTTCTGCATCGTTTGCCATGTGCTAATTCAGACATGCAAATAATGACTGCAAAACCTTAGTTCCATAGTGCAAGATGTCTTTTCTGAAGAGCAAGTAACTTGATTGGTACCAGCATTGTATTGAACATCGGCCTATCCTTTGAAAATCCTTTTTTTTTTTTTTTTTTTTTTTTTTTGGCTGGTTAAACTGGCTGCAACCGCAAATCTTTTTAGTTCTACTCAATTTTAATTGTTTTTGTGTTTGTTTTTAAGTAAATGTTAATAGTCTGAGAACTGCAGTCTGTTTACCATTTTCCCATTATTTATATAGCGATTGGGCAGAACCAATATAAATCTAACTGTTTTGAGCACTGTCTTTAATTTTTCGGTGTATCATGATATAGAGCAGGTGTACATGACAACATAGCTGTGATTCGTGCAGTCATTCTGTACAACTGACTGGTTCAGTACTTACACAACTGAAGAAATGAACAGTTATCTGTCGCACTTTGTCACATAAATTGAGATCTAAAATGCCTGGTTGTGAGTCTGCATTGATTGTATGCACAAATTTCTGAAATACCATCCCACTGAAGTGTTGGTAAAGCATTGGGTGTCTGGCATGGGCTCTGACCTACAGATTGGAAAAGTAACAGGAAAAAATAATTATGCAGTAAAATTGAAATTTCCTAAATGGAATGGGACAGAGTGTTTTTGTAATAGGAGAGAGTAATGGGACTCAAGATGATGTCTATAAACTTTACTTTTCCTCTTCCTTGAAATCTCAAGGGAGAACCCAAGACTTCTTCCTTGCTTGTCCTGTAAGTGCTATGTTCTGGATGTTTCTGTGCATCTCAAGCACTTTTTCAGTGACTTTTTCATTAATCACTTGGAGATCTGGTTTTTCCCTTTAAGTTATAACCAAATAGTGTCTTGTCTTAGAATCAGGGAAGAATACCTTATTTACACTGTTATCTGGTCCCTTCACTTTCAGATTACTGCTTTACAAATATCTGTAGACATTTTAGTAGATTATACCTTGGCCTCTTTCAGACCAATGGCACTACTCGTTCCTTCGTCCATCTGTCCACGGTCTGCTATGTGCTTAGGTAGTTTGCTGCTCTGTTGGGTTTTTCCCTAACTCTTCTAGCTTTGCAGCCAGCTTTCTGCCAGGAATGTCTTCAGAAGTTGCAATATTGGCGTAAATGTGTGGTTTCAGCTCCCTGGCCCTGAATATGGGGATACCATTAATACGTCCCAAAGCGATAGACTTTCTGCTGCATTGTTGATTAAATTGCTTTCTAGCTCATGCTGTTAAGATGTAAAAGCACTGTGGCTGTCCTTTTGTGGGAAGGTCTGTCAGGGGCTATTAAACGTAATGGTCCAAATGCAGTCCCCAGCTCGGGAAACTCTTTGACTGCTGTCTGTGGCAAGCTGGAAAGCACTACAAGGGCAAGGACCATCCTGTTTCTGCCCTGCCACTTAGAGACTCCCTGGAGGTATTCACAACTGCCCACTGGCAGACAAGGCGTTAGCCAGGTGGACCTTTAATCTGGCACAGCTGGTCTGCTATATGTTTATATTCTTAAGTTCTTCCTCTCTGGTACCGCCTCTGTCTTACTGAGTTGTCCAAATTGTTTGCCAGCTGGATTGTAAATTCTGGATGTGTGTCATCTGGTTTCACTGCATCAATGGGATGAAACGAGATGAAATGCATTAACTGTTCCTCTGACCCTGTTTTTCCAGCACTGCAAGCTTCTCTGTTTCATGAGAAATGTGAGTGAAGACTTTTACTGGCTCAGTGTCACCTTTTGCTTTCTTCCTCCATATTTGAGTGATGAGCCCCCTCTCCAGAACGTTCCCTCTCCTGGATGGGTTTGTGTCACTGCTGATGTTTAAACTGTTGGCGATGTTTGCGTCTTCAAGAGCATTGCTCTTAAAAAAAAATTGTACTGCTACTTTGCATCCTGGGTTCATCTTCTCCCGTGCACCCATTTCTCCGCAGGTTTTAATTTCTGGTGCTTTTCAGTCTTTCCCTGCAACCAAATGACTTGTGTGCCATTTTCTATTTGGTTGTAGTGGATTTGCACTGCTTCAGCTCCATGCTTTGTACCGAGAAGTGACATTCAGCTTACATCAACCTGTTTTCCTCCTCTTCTTGCCACCTGGAGGATCTTGTGAGCTCGATTAACAGTCTTCAACCTCTACTCTCTACCTGTTAATATTTTTCTTTGGATTCCTACCATCCTCTGGAGCATTGCCTCTTACTAATTGAGAGCTAATGCTAAGTAGGGCAAACATTGTAAAGGGCAGCTTTTCCATGAAGAGCCTCTTTAATTGCTGGTGGGCGAGGGTTATATCTGTAGTGTTTCCTTTCCTTTTGCTTAATGCAGTTTCAAGTATTGCCCTTCCTGCTGATATGTGAAAACCCTTTAATAAAGGTTAGTGCTTTGTATTTGAAGGTAGTGATTAATGAAGCTTCATGTTATAGAATTCTTTTTGGTATTAGGAAAATGAATGGGCATCTGAATGTGTATATACCAGTGATATCAATCTTAAGGTTATGCAAGCACTTCTGAGATGTTGGAGATTGTGTCTTTCATGTGCTTTCAGAGAAGGAGATTACTTGGAGACAATAGACCAAAGGGACCCTCCTATATTAGGAAATACTAAGAAATGCCAGGTTGGTGGCTTCAGTTCTTACCTGCTCACTGGACGTCGGTAGATTTGCAAGCAGTATTCTGCATGATTGCCCAAACCCAGTACCAAGTTGTTTGAATGTGTGCTGCCTCCTGGTCTTCACCTACAGATCTTGTGCTTTCCTCCTCCTCCTCTGTGTCCTGGGAACATGAAGCATTCAACGGAAAACTTCCTTGACCAGTCTGCAATGCTAAATCTTGTTAGTTGAACTTTCAATTTATAGATGGGGCTGGGTTGCTTTTAATTAGAATGCCTTTTCTCATTTCTCTCCTCTTCCCTCTCTTTAAATCTGCCCTGTCCTTTACAGCACTCCAAAGGGCACTGCAGCAGAAAGGGAACACCTGAACAATGCAACGTGAAGCTGAGAGCCTTTTAAATTTGAGTTAAAAACCTTTCTTCAAAAAATTTGGCCTGGGGCTGGGTGTGTGCAGGTGGGAAAGACAGAAAGGCACATCTGCTCTTTTTACTGATGTCTAATGGTTTAAGAACAGTGCCTAGATTGTTCATTTTTCTGGTGATCAAGACTAGTGATGAATTGGGTTTTCTGGCTCTTAGATGTTTTTTGGTCAGATTTGTGTTTCTTCTCCCTTCTGTAGGAAACTGTTCCGTGTTTTGAATAGTTGTACGGCTGGTTGACCTATGCCTAACCTACAGTACATGTTTTTTACCCTTGCGGTTAGTTGGAAAACCCCAGCTGGTGTGAGCACGGGCAGGGTGGGTGTGGGAGGATGGCACTTCTCACTGGCTTGGCCCTGCCAGGGGAAGAGCCACCTTCGCATTCCTGTCACCCCTTGGAAACCAAATTGTGTATGAACTGGTGTCCCATTTGTGTAAGGGTGATGTTAGCAGATGAAGGCATTTCTGAAACAGCAGGCACGTGCAAGGAGTGCAACAGATGTCTGGTGTCTCAGAGAAGATGCTTGGTAGTTATCACACCAAGGGGTAAGTTTTCAGCCAGATCAGCAATCTGAGCTGGCTGCTCCCACAACCTCTATGTGCCAGCGCTAGGGGAAGGAAGGTGGGCTCTTTCCAGCAGCATCAGCTGGGTCTTAAATAGGCTCAGGCTGCTCCAGAGTCCAGTGCCCTTTCCCTGCTGCTGCACTTCTCGCAAAGCAGCTATGGACCTGACCTGCTGAACCTATCTAACTTGAAATGGTGGCTCATTAAAAACTAGATAGCCCTTAAGTGCTGGCATGGCCGTGAAAGTAGGGCACTGTCACCCTGGCTGCCTGAACTTTTCATTTGTTCAGAAAGTGATTTCTTTGGTATGAGTGTGTATCAGTGTTTAGTTTTAAACCAACAGCTCAAATTTAGTTAGGTTTTTGATGGAGGCAAAGGCTTTTGTGATTTGAGCACTCCTGTAGTAAAGTAATTTTCCAAGAATTTTGTAGACGGTTGGATGTCACTTACGTCAGAAGCTAAGGAGTATATCTTTGTGGACTCCTTTCTACCTCTGATATTATTCAGATAGTCATATCGTGGCTGTAAAGCTATAGGTATTTCTGATAAAGTTAGGCTGGTGTTCGTTCCAGTTGTGCACTGATCATTCTCTTTGTGTTGTGGGTTTTTTTTTAATGTTTCGCATGTGGAGTAAGGGGAGGGTTTGGTAGATCATCATATTTGTTAAACTGATGACATGAAACTGAATGTTTAAATTGAAGGCTTTTTTTGTGAAAAAAAGTTTTGAAAAGTGAACAGCTTAAGCGTTGTTTCCTTTATAAAAATCTGTTGTTAATGGTGATTTGTTGTAGATGGAACATGATATTTTTATAGTATTGACTTAATAATGTTGTCCTTTTTGCTTTGCCTGCAACCTTTAAAATAAATTGTATTGCTTTGCCTTATGAAAAGGCAAATAGCAAACCCACCTCCCCACCCCAAATTTTACAATACCTGCTGTCCCACAGACTTTTCAAAATGCTGGAGTTTTAAGGACAGAATGAAATTAGTCCTTGTTCGTAATCCTTTTTTCTATTCAGGATTATAGCTCCCACAACAGAATCAGACATGAAAAAGGGATTTTTGCAGCAGTGCTTTGCCTTTTCTGTATCTTAAGCACGAAGATAAGCATGTTTATGCTTGAACATGACGACACCGTGGAAAGTAATTGTTGATCTGATTAGCTCTATTGAGACGGAGCTTGCCTTCCTGTGCTTTATGGGTGTTCATCTGCCCGGGGCAGTGAGGGCTGTGTTACTAAAGCTTCTGCCTCATTTCCATTCTGCAGCAACTCAGAGAATCGAACAAGTTTGGACAGCAGACAAAAGGCAGGCCTGCAACAGTCCCTTCTGCATGTCAGGCTTTGACAAGCTTGTGTGTTTGAGGAAGCTGGAAGTAATAAAGGCTGAGCAGAGGAGACTTCTCAATATCTTTAGGAAGAACTGTATGCTTTTTTTTTTTTTTTTAAATGCTGCTTGTGTTGGTTTTGTTGTTGTTGTCTTGGCTGATTTTTTTCATGAAAAAATGGATTTTTATTTTCACCTCTTTTTCTTTTAATCCAGGCATTCAGGAAACCTGAAATTGAAATTGGCTTTATTGATGGCTAGATAGAGCTGAGAAGCAGACAACTGGAATTTCTCTCTCAGAAAGCAAGTATTCAGTTAAATCAGTAAATCCCCCTATGACAGTTTAATCCTAAACTGGAGTACAAAGTCTTATGCAATGAAACAAATGTCCACAATGTTAGGGAGGACTCTCAGAAGCCTCATTTAACTGCTGGAAATAAAGACATGCTAACATGCTGCTAATTCCATAAATATTTCCCGGTTGTAAGCCATAACGAGCAAATACATTACCTTTTGCCACGGTTATGATTAAAAATGGTAGGATTGCGTACAAAACTGTCTAAGAACGTGCACCCACGTGAGGTGGTGTCTTTCTCCTGTCCTTAATTTTTGCCACAGCTGAAATGCAAAGCTGGGGGCAGTAAAGAATGATACTCTGTCTCTGTGGAGTCAAGCTTAGGAAAATTACTTGTTCTTCGCGTTCACTCTGTTATTTGTGAACAGCAGTGTTGTGGATAGGGTGTGTGCTTAACGTATTCAGTCTGCAAGACCACCACATTAAGGGATAAAGTATGATGGAAGGATCTGTATTTCGTCTGTGTACTATCAGTGTGTAGCCCCATTTCCTTTGTATGTCTTTTCCAGATGTACGTGTTTGGTTTATTGACACCACTGCCCTGTGGTGCTGAGGTATTACCTCACCTTTTGCCTTGTGCTTTCCGCTCTGTCTGTACTTGTCCGTTGTGTGTCACCATACTTTTGATTTGTTAAGTTTGGAGGTCAGAGAGAGGCTGGGGTTTTTGTTGTTGGTTTGGAGGGGTTTTTTTGGGCTGTGTGTGCTTGGTTGGTGGGGTTTTTTTTTTCCCTTTTCATATTGTTACCAAGCCTGGTGGATTCTCATCTGGGGCAAGAGAGAGCCTTTGGCTATCCCAAGACTATAAATTGTAAAAAGAATTGTCTTTAACTTGCAGATTTTGAGCAAATCTTTCTTGGAGTAGCACTGGAGGTGGTGATTAGAGCTGAGGTTGGTTGTCTGATGGGTGTGAAGTTCTCACAGCTGTCTGGCAGAGCTGTCTGCTTCATGCAAATCCTTGTACAGTTGGCTTGGAATCTGTGGTAATAAAGTATCTTTTGACAAGTTCTTCTTTTTTCTTTCTTTCTTTGTTTTTTTTTTTTTTTAATTTTTATTTAATTTCAGCCATCTCTGACTCCAGCACATGATCTCAGGTCCTGCCTTCATGACAAAAAAAATAGGCCTTTTCTTTCTGACAGTGGGCATTTCTGACTGCTTCCCAAATCTCCTGCTCTCCCACAGGCAGAGCGAGCGTGCCTAGTTACAGATGGCTCTGCCCAATCTGTAATACCACTTAAACAGTCTTTCATCTGGCTTATTGGATGCATGGGAGAGCAGTTTCTTATACCTGTCGTATTTCCATTTCCAATTTCTATGGAATAGACATTTCCCAGAAGTCATAAGGAATTTTATAGCAAAACCTTGACTAGAACCTGTTTTGAACAACAGGGCTTGTCTTTTATTTTTTCTCTTTGTAAGGGATTGTTCTTAAAATGCTGGAGACACTCATTTAAATTCATCCCAGAAGTTTTGCATGCTGCAGAAATTTCAGATTTTTCCAGACACTTATCAGGAAAAAACTTTGGAAATAGAATTGCATGTAATTGGATACGTGCACAGAGATCCCTGCAGGGTGTGTGTTTCAAAGACACATCTCTGCTGTTAGTAACAGCCCAAAAGACCTCAGGCACCTATTTAAGACTTTTTTTACTAAGGAGCACAGCAAAAAAAAAAAAATAAAAAAAAAAATTAATGCAATTTTAGAATACCAATCAAATGCGAAATTGACCTCTCTTATTTAAGATACTAGATGAGCCTGCAGTTCCTCATATTTGGACTTTGTTTTGGTTCTTATTATTTAAAGGAGGAGTGAGGGAAGCTGGTGTTTAAAATATCTGTGTGTCTTCTATTCATGGTTGCCTTCCAAGCATTTAGCAGTGGTGAGTCTTACTGCAGATTGTCTATACCTGGCACAGATTTCCAGCATCACTAGCTCTCACTCTTCAGGCCCTGCTGAAGGGTGCATGTGAATATACTGGTAAGAACCCTTAGAGATCCGTCTGCTGTGCCCTTGCCTTTCTGCAAGGACTGGAGTGCTGCAGTCCTTGCTGGCTTTGTGTGGCATGTCAGGCTGAGTGCCTAACCTCCTGCTTAACGCTGGGCAGCCTCTCTGTGTCCGGGCTTGGAAGCAGAAGTGGCTGCTTGGCAGGGAGATCAAACTCTCTTCTGAGAACTGCATGGGTGTGAGACCAGACACAAGGATGGGCGCAGTTCTGGGTTTCCTTCTCTGTCCCTCAGCTGTAGCTTGCTGTGGTCTCTGCTGCATCTGAGAAATCACACAAGCCAGTTGTCACCGTGCTGATCTTGTTTTCTTGCTGCTTGAGCTATCCAACCATGCCTAATTATTGGAGAAGATCTCCTGACAGTACCATAATTTGCTTTCTTTGGGTAAGGTGACCAGATTCTAAGAGTAATTGGCTGGGAGGGTGTATCTGTTATTCCTGCCAGTAGAGCATGCCTTTGGTGGTGGTGGCTGTAATGTGAAACCCTCCCAGAACATATCAAACCATTAAAAGTGACCTTTGGTGAAGAAGATACTTGTGAGCTTCTCATATCTAGCAATATCCTTAGCACAGCTCATAAAACAGCCACTAGCTGTCCTTGGTGGTTGATTAGATCACAGGAATTCCAATGTCTCCGGTGATCAGACAACTGCCTCCTTTAGAAGGCTGCGCAGTGGACACAGAATGGCTCATTCAGTAAGCCAGGTGGCCAGCCGAGATGTTTGCCGTTTTGAGCACACCTCGTGGTCCTGCAGCGTTTGCTACAGGAAGGGCACACGGCTGGTGTCTGCTCCTGTACCCTGCAGTCCCCAGGTACAGCAAGGAAATTCCAGAGGTACGCTGAGGTCATGTTTCCCCCAACACAACTCCAAAATGACTTTTTGTATATTCCCTCTTTCATCTTCTTTGAGAATACTAGTGTGTTCCAGTACGTCATGTGTGCAGTGACAAGCTTTTGTAAGCTCTGCTTCCCTGCAACCCAGCCTAGCTACACAGCAACAAAAAAAAGGGTTCTTTCTGTGAAGCTTTCAGTCTGGAGGAATATGCATCTTCTCAGTGTTCTCTGGCTACTGAAGTGAGCAGTGGTTGGCAGTCCTGCACGTTAACAGCTTGAGGCTGGGGATACTTCTAGTCTAATGTGTGCTGGTGAAGGACATTAGGGCTGAGGTGTTGTGGGACAGGGAAGCAAAGGTTGGTGAGAGATGATGTGGTACACTTCCCATACATGGATTTAAGTTTTCTCATTGTGTAAAGAAAGGATTTGCAAACCTTTTGGTGTATTCAAATACACTGTCCAAAGGTGTATTTATCATTTAATGGAGTAATGTTGAAGCCTTGACAGTTTAAAGGTACAAATGAAGTGAAGTTTAGAGGAGGAGCCAAGTTTTCTTTTTCTTTTTAATATTATTTAGTCTGAGCAGAGAGGATTTCAGGCCAACAGCCCTTCTTCGGGTTGGAAAAGAAGACTTAGATGCTGAAAGCTTGTCAGTCTCTCTGCCTTCCCAGCCCCCCAGACACCTTGTTTGTATCTGTTGGTCTAATAAAAGGTATTACATCGCCTGAAAAATGTTTCCTCACTAAACATTTGAACACACTGGTTTGGATTTGTCAAAACTGTCTAGGCTAATTAGGCAGGTTTCCATAACACTCCTGAACAGCCTTTAAATCATGAAGATGAATTTGGAAATGCTATCCAGCTTTTTTTAAGTGAGTGGTAAAATTGTATGGACAATACAGAGGCCTTTAATGTTTCCGTTACTGAAAACCACTCTCATTTTGAAGTCTAGGTGGTGTATATTTAATCACTACTCAGCAGCAGATGCTTGCTTTGCTTTTCTTCCTTTTAATGCAGCTGGGCTTTGCAGTTACTGGAGCCTGCGCTGCATCATTGTCTAGTGTTACCTGCAGCTCTTGTTATGTGTTTCTGCAGAAATCTTTGGTTTCTTTAGTGCTACTGTTCACTGAACTCACAAAACTCTTCATTTTCCACTAGATATCCGCACGTTCCTGCCTTTTGGAAGCACTGAAACATGGTCTTAGCCAGCAGCTCCTATGTAATATAGCTCGTCTGCTTTACGAGGTGATGTGCCCTGATTAGCATTTGCTGCCAGCAGACTTGATAATCCCTCCAGAACGGACACCTCAATAAAATAGCTCCCAAAATACCGTGGACATGTCGCAAGGGATGAGAGTCCAGCCTGCACCAGGTCTGGGGCTGCTCTGGGTTTGTTGTCAGTGGGGAGAAGGGCTGTGCCAAGGTGGTGTGCTGAGGAGGGTGTCCCCTCCTTCCAAACACATGGATGCTGTGAAATGTCATGTTCTTGGCTATAGGATTTTTCGTATTAGCTGAGAAACCATATTCTTGACCACTGTTTCTCAAATACCTTCAGCAGGTGAGCCTAGAGGTGCTACTTTAAGGATTGTGAAACCATTAACATTCTTGTGACAAATTCTGACCTTTAAAAGAAAATGCATTTGGTCATATTTGCAACATGCAGGGAAGGAAGAACATGGAAAAGTTAGTACAGCCCTGGGTTTGTTCCCTTCCATAAATGCAGGAAAATTAAACACCCTGCGAGGAGCTGGTTCTTGCTCTTGCTGCACTGCTTTTTTGTATTAACAAGCAATCTTTGTCAAAGTGACAGTGTACCAGAATCTGTAGTCTATGAGACAGCTCGACTGATCTTTCTTAAAATTAATGTTGTTTTTAATCTGGTGAGTGAAGGTATATATTAGCTGGATCTGGCTATCTGGCGTTTGTGAAGATCTGTCTTTCAAGCATGCAGTGGTCTGCTTTTCAGTGGCATTACTGACATTAGTGTTTTAAAATTATTTTGAATGTATTGACAGATCTAGGTTTTTTTCCTTAAAGTGGGTAGTTACAGGCTTACAAATAACGGCTCCTGTGGATGGATCTGTAGTGCAGGCTGTAGGGCGGTGTACAAGCAGGGGCCTGAGCAGTAAGGTCTGAGAAACACATGGGCTGTGGCAGTTGTGTACATATGCAGCAAGCTTTCTTCCCACAGTAAAACTGCCTGATACCTGAGCTAAGGCATTTCAAGTCAGTCTGGGTGTTGTTATGCTGGGCTGTAAATACCCCTACTTGTTCTGTGTGGCTTAGACTTGTATCCCACCATCAGGGAAAGGACCACACGAATGCAGCAAGATGCAATGTGAAAGAAGTTGTATTTGAAGAAGCTAGCGGCATCTGATTTTTCTCATGCTGCTTGTACAGGCCTCTTTTGAATGCTGCAGTTTTCCAAAAGTAGATTTGGCCTTGAAAATGCATTTGCTAAAATTGGGTTTAATTGTACTTTTCCTGTACTTAGTTAATTTGTTCAGTTCCCCGACCCTAAAGAAGCACACTTAAAACTATCACAGGCACTTCCGTTTCTTAGCTTCTGTGTCCTACTGACTTCCAATTCCACACAAACTTCAATTTAAATATAAAGAGGTTTGTAAACTTCATTAAGTATCTCTGAGAAAAACAAAGTTAGTAGACTGAACTCAGTGGTGCTGAATATCTGAAGGTTGAAAATAACTGATTTCCAAAAAGCTGGTGCTTCCTCTTAGGTCATCTAGACAGAGTAGGGAGGTTTTGCATGGGAATTTGAGAGCAAGGTCCTTTGGGCTGTGAGGTCTTTCCTCTGAAATCATCTTACATTTTTTGGTGAGGACAGAGGGCTTAGTCTTCAGTTTCTGAACCTTTTGACCCAGAGGAATTTGGCCTCTTCCATTGCCCACAGGGGCTAGTCATGATCCCATCAGAGTTGGAAGACTCCACAGAAGATGGGTGGGACTGTCACTGCTTACTCCTCTGCTGCAGAGGCAGTTTCTTTTTCTGCTGGGAAGGCTTTTTTACTTTTTTGAGTCCCTGAAGTTCTCAGGAAGAAGTGACTGTAGGAGTTCAGTGCAAACTTAATGGTTTCTAAAACAAGCAAGCATCTTATTTCTTCACATCCTACCCTCTGTGGAGGTTTCCTGCTGGTACTGTTGATGACATTTATAGCTGTTGCTAACAGGGAAAGGGCAAAAAAAAGAAAAAAAAGAGAGACTTGTTATTTTTGCTGTCATAGCAGTACTCAGGACATCAGCTTTAGGAAATTAGAACTGGAGAGCTCTCTTACTAGCTATTAGTCTTCCTCTCCTTTCCCTGCATGCTCCCCCAAACTTCTTTGCAGTATTCTGTAACGTGAGGTTTTGAAGCATTTGATTATTCACTTTAACCACAGTAACTGATTTATATGCCATAAGAGACAAAAATCTTTTTTCTTTCCTTGAGCAGCTGCTTTCGCATCTTAAAGCCACCAACAAACTCCAGAATACAGATTGTTTCAAAGATGCCAGGGAAAATGAAACATTCACCTTCTGTTGTGAGTTGAAGGGAATAAGGTGTTTTGCTTCCTGGCCTGTTCTTTAATATCCAAATAGCTGCTTAAAGGTTTTTTCCACTTCTGAGATGTCTGTGAAGAGACCAGGAGCTCTGTGCTCTTCCCCCACATGGGAGGTATTCCAAATGTTTAAAATGGTTTGAGAATGAATCTAGAAGAAGCCTTATAACAGACTGGTAAAGCAGAGAATAAATGTGCAGTATTTGGAAACGCAGCATTTGGTGTACAGTTTTTTTTTAAAAAAACAGCACAAAAGACTGAGGAAAATTGGCAGGGAAAAGGAGACTGGAGATCACAGTTTGTGCATGGAGTGGTGTTGAAATCTGCAAGCCCTCTTGAAATAACGGGTTTTAAAGGGAGACTTACTCTAGACCCCTGCCTTTCTGATGGCTCTGCATCTCGCATGACCCGTGTTTTTAGTACGCTTGCCATGTCACAGCACTTAACGTGGGATATTGTTCTATTGAAAGCAGTTAGGTTTACATATCACCACTAGAAACAAAATCGTTTCCCTGCTTTTGCCTCCCTCTTGGTTTAAAAGAGAGTTAAGTGAAAAAGAGAGCTGACTAAAAGCATGTTCACGCAGCCCTCTGCAGTAGTGGTACAGCTCTTTCTGCACGCACACTCGGCTGCGTTTCATCATCCTTGCTGCATCCTTAAGGTTTGGCTTCTGTGGCTGTTTGAGGTTTGCCCAACTTCATTTTAGAAGGTGCTGTTCAGACTTGCTGTGAAGCAATAATCCAAAGGGGGGATTTCTGATATTTCTAATCTTTTAAAGATACAGTTTAAAATTTGGTCTGACACCTTGCTGCGTTTTTAGGACTTGGTGTGGTGCCAGGCTTTGTCTTTGCACAACCCTGCAGAACAACCCTGCAGAATTTGAGAACTCCTCTTTTTTCATTGCATATCATTGCCTTGTAATTTATACAGTTTGCTTAAGAGTGCTCTGTGGTGGTGGTGTGTGTTTCCAAAAAGCTTTAGAGAAAGGAGTGCAGTTATGGAGACCTGTGAAAATCTAGGTAGGCTTTGCTGCACACTTGAGAAGACATCTAGGGGAAGAAAGTGGTTCTGGTTTTGAGCTCACCCTGTCATCCAGACAGCACAATTTCCTTAGGGGTCTCAATCTTTTTTTTTTTTCCCCTGAAGTTACAATTAGTGCATTGCAATGGCAAACTGCTAGTACTTTTCCCCCCATCATTTCTTCCAGTGTTCTTGCTTTGTTCATGCTGTAAATATTAATATAGGGATTAATTCCTATGGTAACACCATGAAAGTCTTTTTTGGTAATTATTAAAGGTAACACTTCTAGTTTTCTTGCAGTGCTGCTCCTGATCCACTCCTTAATCTCCTTTGACTGAAATTGAAGGTTGCTGCTGAGACCCTAACAGGATGAAAGGGGGGGTGGGGGTGGGGGGGGAGGGCAGCGGCAGGGTGGTGGTGGTGGTGAAGTAATGACCCAGCTTTAAAATTTGGTTCTTGCCAGTTTTCAGCCCAAATCCTTCCAGCACGACAAAGGAAGAATGATCTCTTTTGCTGTGCAGGCACAGAAGAATAAAATTCTGTGTTTGAGCTTTAAATGGATTTGCTGGCATGCACTTATAAGATGTTAAGGCTTTGACAGAGGGAGCTTTTATTGAAAGGAAAAGGGGAGATGTGGTAGTTTGTTTGGCTTCCCTTCCCAATTAGGTTTCGGTAAAATTAACTTGATTTCCCCCTTTCCCTTTTAATTTTGTTACATGTGCAGCTGGAAATCAAATGATGAGTGCATGCAATTCAATTTCACCTCTGGGAGAGCTTTGAGATTTCCTATATTGGTCATCGTGGTACTCTGCACTCTGGGTGAAGGAGCTGAACATCCTTAAGTCGTAGCAGCTTATGACTTTAACTCTTTCGTGTCCACAAGCTGGGATGTCTCAGGGAAGAAATGATGCTGTGCTGTTCTGTTGATCTCTGGCACCTTTGTAGCAGGGGCCAGCACACTGCCATGCCATGTGTGTCCAATGTAATGGTGCAACAGAAGGGCCTGAATTTTTAATCACAAGAGTGTAATTTATCTTGCTTGCAGAAATCGAAAGGTTGTAATCATCTTCTGAGAGAATGTAAATTCAAAGTGACACAATTGTAAGGTTGTTTGAGGGTTTTTTAAATATGCTGTCTCAAGCTTTGATTTGACCAGTCCACTCTTAGTTACTTTGCTTTTTCCTTCTAAGTCTGAAAACAGTAATTGCTGTGCTAACACTGTCATTATGCTTTTTACAGTGTTATTTCCTCCTTCAACGGTTCAAAGCCCATTTAATTACACTGTTTACAATGTTAGGCTGATTTTCTGATCCGTATCTGATGGGAGCTTTGTACCTCCCTCACACCAAGACCAGGACCTTTCAGGTGTCTGCACTGGTGGACTTTTCTAACAGCTCAGTGCAGCAGGAGAGGGACACGCTGGGCAGAGCATTGCCAGCAGGTCGGGGGCGGGGGGGGTGTGGGTGTCCTTCCCCTCTGCTCAGCCGTGGTGAGGCACATCTGGAGCGCTGGGCTCCCAAGTACAAGTGAGACACAGTTATACACAGGCCTCAAGAAAGTTGGGAGGACTGGAGGACCTGGTGTACAGGGAGAGGCGGAGAGAGCTGGGGCTGTTCAGCCTGGAGAAAGGAGGCTTGGGGGGATCTCCCCCATCAACATGTGTAAATACCTGGTAGGGTGGTAAGGAAGATGGAACCAGTCTCTTCTCAGTGGTGCTCACTGACTGGATGGGAGCCAGCGGGTCCAAACTAGCATACAGGAAATTACATTTAAACATAAGATAAAACTTCATTGCTATGAAGGTGGTTACATACAGGAACCGGGTGCCCAGAGAGGCTGTGGAGTCTCCATCCTTGAACACAGTCAAAACCCAGCTCGGTAGGGTCCTGAGTGACCTGCTTAAGCTGCCCTCCTTTGAGCAGAATGGTGGACTAGACGATTTCTAAAGGTCCCTCCCTGCCTCATTCATTCTGTTTAAGTTACTGAAGTGTCTTAAATGGCCTTCAGACTGGAGTTTACCTTTTGCTAAACCACTGGAAAATGCAATCCTTTTGCAATTGCAAATGCAACTCCAGTTGAAACTGCTTACATGTATCTAAGACAAGGAGGCCAAGTTACTTGCTCATAAAACATCTGAGACTCGAGGCTGTTGGCTGCAAATTGGGCAATACATTTAAATTTGGGTTGCATGCGGTAAACCTCTATCTGTGTAATACAAGGGCAGGGAACCTTTTCATTGCTAATGGCCCAGTAAATGTTTTCAACACATTTGATGGGCCACATCTTGACACACACTTGTTACTGTGTGTATTGTGCTATGCATAATAAACTAAAACAAATAATATGGCTGCGAGCCATATGTTCTCTGTCATTGGCTTACTAAGGCAGAGATTTTCCGAAAAGATTGAAATCTTCGGCTTCCTTGTATGTGGCGTCTTGCTCAGTCATCCCTATTTGTGCCAAGTAAAACTGCACTTGTTCTTGGGGCTTGTGGTCTTGAGATAGAGGCTGAGACGTTAGAAGTTACAGGTCTGTTACTCTTTTAGCACCATTACACGCGTGACTTTTTCCCCATCAGGCTGGGGATTTGGGTGGTCTGCACCAGCAAGTGTCATGCAAGTCTGTTTAATCTGCTAGTTAGCACATGGACGTTGAACATTTGCAGGGGGGCAACCCAAAACCTATCTTCATTAATTTAAAATACTGCCTCAAAAGCATTCATACACAACTGGCACGGTACCCAAGGAGTTTGTCCTGCCATTCAGGCAAAATTACAGCCTGCAGTAAATAGGACTGATTGTGGGAACTGCCTTTCCTGTAAAGACAGATCAGGATAACAAGCAGTTTGATGGGTGACTTTCCTTTTTGACCTCCTGCAGTGCTTTGAAAGCCTGGGTGGTCAGTTGCAGTGTCAGCATCTTCCTTTATTTTTTTTTTAAAAAAAGGTGAAAAAAGAGCTTTTAAACAACTGTCAGTCCAAGAGGCCATAAATGAGAACAAAGGACTTGCAGAGAGATGTGGTGGTTAGTGCCTGGACCCAGTGCATGGGAGCCCTCAGAGGTGATGTCCTGAGGACATTGGGGTGAGCTTTAGGTCAAAACACATCCCTTTGGGGCATGCATCCAGCACCTCGCTTACCGAGCAGCACGCTTACTGCCCAGGGAGGTGCACCTGCGCAGGGCTCAGCGGTGCAGGGCTGACACTGGGTTTTTCCCTTCTGTGTGGCTGGAGCCCCCCCAGCACGGTGTCCGCTCCCTAGCAGGCAGGATGTGTGGGGGCAACAGGGCTACAGACCTCCAGCCTGCAGCTCCCAGCACAGCCTGTATGACTCAGAAATGAGCTTGCTTTGAAGAGCGTAGGAGAAACTTCAGGGAAAACCAGACAGGCATATATGCTATGTGGAGGAGGGAGAAAGATGTGTTTTCTCCACCTCCATCCCTTCTTTAATCTTTCCTCTCCAGCTGTGGGATCCCCTGGTTTTGGGGGGGCTGATCCATGTATACATCTGGGCTTTGCTTCTCTCCTTGATAGCCCTTTGGAAGGCATCAGTCCAGCTGGGATGTGGTGTATGGTTGCAGTTGCGCAGCAGGATGCAGAGGCAGCCCGTGGTGGACTGCCAACTGTTGAGGGGTCCCTGGGGATCTGTGGCAGTGGTGATGCTCATTGAACCCTCAGTGCTTAAGGCTGCAGTAGGAGGTTAAAAAGATAAAAGTCTCAGGGCTAACTGGCGGAACTCAAAGATGTCTGAAGCTGAACAATCCTGGAAGCGTGTACAGTAACTTTGACTGTGCTTTCTTCCCCTGCAGCTTGACATGGCATGTGAATTAGTTATTTGAAAAGAAAACCCCCAACCCGACCCTGTTTTAGTTTTGGGGGGTTACCCCTCCTTTCTCAGCAGATGCAGTAGCCTGTGAGAGCAAAGAGGCTGAGCTGTTACCCATGTCCTGGCTGTGCTGCTGAGTGTGAAGCTCTCCAGCCAGCGTACAAAAGAGGGTGTGATGCGGAACAGCAGCTCTTTATATCTCCTTTAAGGTGAACAGCTGTTCTCAAAAGAAGTCCAGTGCTTCTTTCTTTCCTCTTTTTCCCTGAAGTAATGGAGAATGTAAGGAAGACCAGGGCTTTCCTTGCCAAATCTGATCATTTAAGTGGTTTTTCAGGATGCTACTGTTGATTAAGTGTCTATTTACAGAGAAAAACATTATGGATTAAACTGCCCTATTTTTTCTCTGATTACATAAAGGTTGGTTTGTATGTAGTCTAACAGTAAAAATGTTACAAATTGAATTGTTTATAACCCTTGTGCCTTAAACATATTTAATACCTCTACAGTTTGTTTTAAGCATGAAACAACACTGGTTCAGGGGAAGGCACATGTGTTAATATTGTCATGTTACTTTTGCATCTTTAATGTCTGACTACCAATAAACTTAACATTACCTAAACTTTCAAGGCGAGGAAGTGCTGTGTTACCCAGATTTTTATGCATGTATCTGTGTGTGTATTTATCGCTTTTTAAATGGGGAAAGTGGATGACAGAGGAGAAACTCTTCAATCTGGTATCATAGGTTATCAATAGGGGATTTAACGTGGTGGTGGGGATCCATTCAGACCAATGAAGGATAGAGGGGGGGATCATGCAAAAAATGTATTTTGAAGCAAACTGTTTTCCTTTGACTTAGAGGTTTGTAGAGACTTCAGTTAGCTTGGAGTTGGGCTGACACAAATGTTGTGCGGTTTAGAAGGAAAAAATGTAGAATTCTGCACATGGAGTGGAATGATGCCTGTGACAGTACTGGCTGGAAAGGGCATTAGGTTGGGTATAAGCCCAGAATGCAATTCTAACAAATAAAGCAAGATGTTTATTATCTATGTTAGAAGCCTGGCCAGCAGGATGAGGGAAGTTCTTACCACTTCTGCTTGACACTGGTGATACACATCTAAAATAATATCCTCTCAGTTCAAAAGGTCGTGGAGAAACTGCAGAGAGTTTAGCAGAAGGCCACCAAGATAGCCAGAGACCCATGAGTCACGGATTACCTCCAAGGAGGAGGTGAGGGAGCTGGTCTTGTTTCCTCTGTTGAAGCTGGTAAGGAGTCATCTAACGGCCACCTACAGCTGTTTGAAGGGCAGATGTGAGGATGACGGAACCAAACTCTTTGGTAGTGCCTGATGGTACAAGGAGCAACGGCCACATAATGAAACTCATAGGGTTCAAAGCTGTGCCAGTAGCCCTGCTTCAAGCAGAAGCTTGGGCTAGAGCCCTTCAGAGATCCTTCATCAATCAAAGGTTCTGTAATCTTGTGAAGAGCTTACTCAAACTTGAGGGTAAAATGTGCAACAGCTGTCTACTGCTGTGGTCTTGAAGCAAACAAAACCTGATCTGACAAGCCTGAATGTGGCTTTGTTCTGATGTCTTCTGAGTGACTAATGCCGTGAGGAGGTGGGAGGTAGGCACGGACAGGGAACATCTGGGTTGTCACTGCTGTAGGCCAAATTGCCTACAACTTTGGCTTTCTGTTTGGCCACTTGCACCTATTTAATGTGACTGTGACTCTGGTTGTGTTTGGTTTAATGTTGCATTTTATTAAAATCCAAATTGTGATGAGCCTTCTGGTGATGGGTAGGAGCATTTTTTTAATCCTGATCTGAATGTCAGGCAGGAACCGGTTGGTGCATGAGGGATTGAAGTGAGACACGTTCTGTGGGCTTGCCTGCGCTGGAGACAACTTTAGGATGTTGTTGTCAGGGTTGAATTTTTAGGCAGGACATGGTGAGGAAGTGAAACAGATCTTGTTTTCATGTCATATGACATAGATACTCCACTGCAGTCCCTCCTCCCTACTACTACCAGGTAGAACCTCTTGTGCGTGTCAGGTTAACACCCAACAGGTTTTTAGGTTAACATTCATGCGTGTTTCTCAGCATGCCAGCAGTGCATGTGGTAAAGAAAGTGTCTGCTAAGCACATGGTTTTGCCCTGTCAGAATATTGCTTGGGACAAAATAGTTTCATTTAGGGCTTATCAGCTGATGTCAGGATATATGGGGTCTGGCTTCTATCCTGGGTCAGCTGCACCTTGTCAGGGCAGGCCAGCAGCTATTTCTCCTCTTTTGGCTCATGGGATAAATTCTTCCCTCGCAGGATCTGACAAATTTTTGTTGACTTCAGCATGAGTTTGTCGTTCTCTGTGGGAAGAAGTGAGTCCAGGACAGACACTGCTTCTCTTGAGATTTTTCCTCAAAGTTGTGTGAATCTATTTTGAATCATTTCCATTGTTTGCTACGGGCCTGGCCGTGCCATGGCGTGGCTGAAAAGCCTGATTCCTTTACGTAGGAAGTCAGAGCTCAGCTGTGTCTTGCACTCTTGGCTCTATCTTGGGTTTTCAATATGAAACTGATAAGCTGACCTTCAGGCTGAGTATTTTTGAAGAGGCAAGAGGATGCAGAAATTATTGTGCAGTTGGTACATCTTGTATTAATTAAAGGTGAAGCTGTGCTTGAAAATACACTGTTAAAAGGCACTAAGGAGAAGATGGCTTTAGGAAGGCAAAGCTTGGAGGCTGACCACACTGCTTTGCTGAGCAGTGTTCCTGCATGTCTACAGGCTGTCCGGTTTGGTACTGATGGCTTAATTTAAGACTCTGCAAATGCTTATAAGACCTTCCTGAATGTGAAATGGCACAGTGGTGTAACATTGGCAGCACTGTTCTGCTTTGGCTTTATTTTTGACTGGTTGGCTTAAACTGTTCTATCTTGTGTGGTGACTTTTCGTGATTCATTTTTAGACAGTGCAAGCACGGAAAGTTGTCTGTCTGGCTTATTTTACAGATTATGTCCAAAATCTTCAGTAGCTTAGATATGACCACGGTCTTACTTCCTTCTGTCTGAAGGATGGCCGCCAGATTGAGAAGTAGCATGCATCATACCACTGACGCACATCGAGGGAAATCCAGGAGCTGTCTGCTGGAACAGCTGCTTGCCCTTTTTTTGAAGGAAACTAGAAAGAAAAACAGGACAAAATTGAGCAACAGTGTGTAATGCTTGAGCCACCAGTGCATAGACTGATTGTCTCCACTGCTGCCTTAATCGGACATTTGATAAGCAAGTTAGAGCAGCACTTGGGAATTTTGAATATAGTTGAGATGTCTTAGTTTATGAGGAGTTTCAGGGCTGTGCTTGTGGGCGAATTATTCAGAATAATGATTATTCAGAACTTGAAACTTCCAAATCAGGGAGGAAGGAAAGGAAACTTACTCAGGAGCTGAATTTTTTTATTATTTTACGTGGAAAAATTCTAGTCAGCAAGCTTTTAATTGCAAGTGATGCATTTTAATGTTTTTCCTTCAGCTCGTGTTGCTAAAGATAATTATTTCCGATACAGAGAATCTTCTTTATCTCACTACTTTGTCCAGAAGAAAGGTTGAGTAGCTGTTCACGTTCATGTTAAAATCCCTTAGTGCTCTTTCTGGGGAGCAGGCAGACAGCAGAAAGCACGGAATGATGAGAGACCAGCAGCGAGATCCTTTGCAGTGCCGAGGTGAGGGATGCTCAGTGCTGCAGGAAAGTGAGGACACAAAATGAGTAATGAAGTCCAGCTGCTGTCAGCCCCTCTGACGGCCTGTCCAGCGCTGTGTTGTAATACAAGTCGCTTATGTCAAGGTGGCAAAAAAGAGTGTCCCGGTTGCACTGTGAGTTGACACAAGGAAAGACCTTGAAGCAGATCCTCGTATGTAGCACAGGCTAAAGCAAGCTAATGAGCTGTGCACTCAGCACTGCTTCTCGGTGTTAAAGCCAAGGGGGACAAAAAAGTCTGATTTCTCCAGGATTTCTTTTCCCCTGTGCTACGTATTTTTGCTGGGCAGTTGTGAAAATAACACCTCATGAGTATGAACACTGGCACTGGACTTGTTTAAAAGGAAAACAAAATTACTCCCTCCCGATAAACTTCTTATATCTGTCTTCTGCATCATCATTGCTTAATTATTGCCAGTGATTACCAGGGAAGTTAAAGGAGAGGCATTCATAGAGTCTGTAATAAAATCTGCAATTGTACAGTAAAGGAATAAAATCTCTAATTATCCAGGCTGGGAGTTCAGCTGTGATAGTATGGCTATGTATTCAGCAACCATTATATTCAAGGTTACATATCCTTCTGGACAGATCTTTAGCTTAGCTTGCTCGGTAGGAGGTTTCAGAGATCAAGCTAGAATCCTGTAGTATGTAGAGTACGTCATGCTAGGAATTGCACGTGCAACTTCCATCTATTTTAAAGGGTCATTTTCTGAAGCATTTTGTGGATGGGAACGTTTGAATTGATGGTCAGCAAGGAAAATAGCACAGCAGGGAATTTGGCTAGGGTTGATGCTACAGAGACATGTATATGAAATATTGCAACTGTATAAAATGCAGCTTGTATGTGTGTTCTACAGTGTGTACTTTGAAAGGCTTATGGTCCTGGAAGCTGTATCTCAGCTTATTGAGAGTATAAATTTTAAGCGTTTTTTCTTCCAATAAAAAAATCAGGTAAGTAGTCTAGACAGAGGTGATGGAGGATTTCCCTCTGAACAGGAACCCAGTAGAAGCTAGAAAATGGAGTGAGTCTAATGGGAGAGGACAGGACTTGGGGCTGGTCGTCTTTTTTTTTTTTTTTGTTCCCTTAAATTTTTTCATACTGTAGTTAGCTGGCAGTCCATCCAAAAACAGCTGGCTATATTAATTCTTCTTAAGTGAAAGCTTTACATGGGTGTAACTCTTTCTTTTTTTTGGCAGCCAAACCATTTTTATTTCCAAAGGCAGAAAAGTCTGGGTTTTTTTGTCTTTTGGTGCCATTTCTAGGTAAGGGAGCTTCAGTTAACCCAGCACTTACAAACATTTAAAATGAAATGAAAAAAAAATAAAACTGAGGGAAAGGACTCAAATGCAAACTGGGAAACTGGGACAAGGGCAGCACTGCAGCTGGCTGCTCAGCCAGACGGCATGGAAAGGGCACGGTGGGAGGTGGCGTCATAACGTTTGAGAAGAAACACATTTTAAAACTTCCAAAGGCATGCGTTTTATGTAGCACCCATTAACCCCTAAACCTTGTTGCTGCAACATGCTGATCTGCCAAAGCCCTCCATGGGGTTCGGAAGGATTATGGCCAGATATCAATATTAGCCTTGGCAGCCATACTACAACAAAAAAATGTGCATTGGTTGTGAGCTTTCCTGTGCCAGAGAATAAGTTAATGAGTAAGTGGGCTTAAGAGTGACTCTTTCAGCGCAGGTACGGTGCTGAATGGAAGTGCCCATTCTTGGGAATCCCAGATCCAAGGAGATCTGGACCTGTCTGCTGCTTGATGCTCCAGGTGGGACTCTGCTGCTGATCTCCGTATCTGTCAAGAGCTGGAAAGCAAGTTTAGTACATGGGGGGAAAAAGAGGCATCACAGGAGATGCTGGTTCGGTGTGAGCTCACTATGGAGACAGACCCTGCAGAAAGCAGACAGACCAGCCGTGTAATGAGCAGGTATGTGTGCCCTGTCACTGCCTGCACGGCAGCAGTGCAGTGGGGAAATCGTTCACTTGGGCTTCTCCTCTCTTTTCCCCACCCATGATTTCTCACTAAGAGCTCTCCAGAGGCAGAAGAGGCTTTGGTCATGTCTTCAGATCATAGTATTTTCCTTGCCAGGGCAGCAACAGGTTTTGTCTCCTTTTGGCCATGCTGCTGAGGCTCCTGAATTGAATCTTTCCTGGCACCTTCCTTGCAGTGTAGCTGGGGCCATTGGTCAGGTTATGGATCCCTACCCAGATTTCCAGAAACTCGCAGTCATCTTCTCAGCTGTGAGATGCAAAGCCTGAAGTCTCAAGGCATTGCCAAAACAGCAGAGCTCTTCTGAGCAGCCTTCTGTGTCCCACCGGGGACAGGTTGGTTTGGTGTGTTAAAAATGAGGTCGTGCCAGCTCTGTGGGGAGCGAACTGTCGGGGTGTACAAGCTATCACATGGAACAGCTCGTATAAAATGTGCGTTTTAAGCTGCAGTGTCCTGTATTTCTCCTGTCCACTGATCTCAAAACATTATATGGGCTCGGCAGGATGCTTCCTTGTAAAAGAGGACTGAACGTTTGAATTCACAGTCATGAGGAGGGAGGCGTTGCAGGGTTTTTGTGCTCAGTGTGGAAATTGTGTTGTTTTGTTGGTTTTTTTTTTTTATAGTACCTAGAGATTTTTTTAGCACAAGGACCATTTCCCCCTCCTTGATGTCCCTGGGAGCTGCAATGGTTTTCTGCAGGGGCTCGGTCTGTCCACTGGCTCTGCAGGGCTTTGGTGCTCTTTCTGTGAGGGGTATTGTGTGTGGTCGGTGTGTCTGAGATCTAAGAGCTGAAGGAAGTAAAGTCTGTGTTCTCAAGTTGAAATACTTGAGGGGCAATAATTGACCATAATCTGACAGCAGATCTAGCTATGCAGAGGACAGCTCATCACCATGTTAACAGAAATGGGCTTTCTAACGGAAATGGAGCTGATGGATGTTTTCTAATTATTCCCTTGTGTTGCAAATGTTAGAGAGCCAGCTTGAAATCGCTGCCCAGAATTCAGAGCCTTAATTTGTTTGAGCTTTCCACTGCTAGAGACACAAGGCTGTATGAATTGCAGTCATCTCCGTTAATTTCTCTATTGTTCTGGGGATGCAAATGAGAGTGTTCTTCTGCAAAGACTGTAAGATGGCGATGCAGTTCAGTGGTAGGCAGTACTTCCCCGAGTGTGTGAGGGGAATGCTGAGCCATGCCTCACTGGAGGATGATCTTCCAGACAGGCTGAGGGATATCCTGCCTGACCGGAGCTGGAGTTTTGTTTAAATACACTGATACTGGAAGGATTTCTTTCCCTTGCCGTAGAAACAACCAGATATTCTGGCAGATATCTTTTTCATAGAAGTGCCTTGATTTTTGCCTTTGGAGACATCCATTTTGACAAGAATGGTACATTTCAGATAACATATCTCAAGGGTGTATAATGCTCCAGTATCATCAAAATATTATTCCAACTAATCAGCCTGAAACCCCTTTGAAAGTGCATGTGTGTTTTCCACTAGTTTATTGGGGAGACTTTTTAGGCTGGCTTGCTTTAATGTTTTAATGAACAAAAGATAATAGCTGTGAGGCATCTGCTAGTTCAGTTGCATGTCCTGGTAGCAAACGTGTGTGCATGTGTGTCGCTCTCGGTCTGTGAATCACCAATGGGTGCAGCAGTAATTTTTGGTAACTAGGAGGCAGATGAAATTGCTGGTTATGATTTGAAGTTTTGCCCACAGCAGAGCAAGCAAAAGCGCTGAATTAGAGACAGGAATAGTAGCACAGCCTTTTTTTCTTTTTGTGTGCAGGAAACCTCAAAGCATATAATAAACTATTGCCGTTTTGATTACCAAAAAAAACCACCCCAGCATACCCCACCCCAAAAAACGGAATGCAAAGATAAAATAAGAAAACCTCAAACTTAGTGGTTTTGCCAGCAATAAAAATACATCACAAAACAAAAGACTGCAGAGTGTTTTTTTTTATAGCTTGTATTCAGTACACTGAATTGAAAAGAAATTGGCAATAGTATATTTTTAAAGTCCCCAGCTCGCCTGTAGTTTCTTATTTTTGCCTGGGAGGAGTGCCTTCATGGCTATACATGTCAGCAGCCAGCAATAATAGTGGCAAGTTTGGGAAAAGACGTCATTAGGATAGCATTAATTGCTCTTATCGGAGAATGTATTTTACAACAGCCTTTTAATTCAAGCTGCCCCACCACAGTTCCGTGCACTCTCCAGTGATGTCTGTTTTACTTGTGGAAGCTGCGCAGGGCCGGGCCAGGGACTTAAATGAAACCCGCCACTGCTTTTTGACTGCACTGAACAAAGAGCCATTAAATTACACAAACGCAAAGCTCCTTTGGGCTGTTCTGCACCGGTGGGACTTGTTTGAATCCTTATAAATACATTGAACTGACATAGGCACTTTAAGTAAAGCTTTTCATCTCCTTTCTATATAATGAGTATATCCTTGGCTGCGGCCAGTAATCTGCTTCCTTCTCTCATCCCTTCCCTTCCCCCCTGTTTGAACCTGCTGCTTCTCATTTATTGAGGCTCATCCCGCTGTCTGCAGAGCTTCCCCACATCACAGTGCAGCTGAGGCATCATGCGCTGCTGGCAGGTCTTGCGAGAGGGGGAAAAAAATTGTAGAGAATACTGGTTTTGGCTGGACACAAATGAGGCTGTATTTTAATGACAGTTTGCTGAGTTTTGGTGTGTTGCACTGATACAGATTCTCACTGAGTGTCTTCTGCTGTCTGTTGGAATAGCCCAAAGCATTCTTTCTTTCTTATCCTCTTGCTTTGGGTGTGGGAACACAGCACCTTTCTAGCAGTACTGAGATGTGGTGGGGCGAAGCTAAAATCCTGAGTCAGCATTCCCTATGCACTGCTCTTTTAAAATCAAACTAGGGTTTATTTGGTCTCCAGCGCTGACAGAGGATACAGTTGTACTGCACAGCAAAGTGCCTTTCGGGGATATCTGGACGAGCTGCTGTGCTCCACCCAGGGTAATCGCCTAAGCAAAGCAAAATGCTGCTTAAGCCCAAGTCACTTTTTGTTCCCACAGCTTAACTTGGAGCTCCTGCTCTCAGATACTTGTCCTTTGGGGTCAAGGCTTGGATCACTTCAAACCAGTGTCATTACTGAAGCAGCATAAAATGTGCAAGTGGAGTTGCCGGTGCCGGGAGGAATATTGTGTCCTTGCAGGTTCATGGGAGTCGCCCGTCCACGTTGATGGGGAGACTGTGACTGCTTTCAGCCAATTCTTGGCAGCGTTTAACTAACTGGCTTTGTGCAGTGTTTGACAATGGTTTTTCCACGAGGTGCAGCATACGGCAGTGCCTAGAGCTGGCTGCTGTCATGCCATTACTCGTTATGAAATTGGATGCTTGTGGTTGGCACCACCGTGCCGTGCTCCCCGTAGCAGGGAGGGAGGCAGAGCTATGCTGCAGCTGATGCAGATCCACCATGCTGCAGCTGATGCAGATCCACCATGCTGCAGCCTTCAGCCACAGCTCTGAGTCTGCTCTTTCTGCATGGAGCATAAGCAATTGGAAAAGCAGGCAGTGCTTGCACTTAGAGTTGTAGCTTGTAGAGCACTTAGTCGTGTCCCCTCATGGACTTTGCTCATTTGATCTTGCGTGCATCACAGGCTGTTAAGTTCCACTCAGGTATCTCTGTATTAACTCAAGAATTTCAGTCTGATCCAGTTTTGCTAGGGAGAGACAAGAGAGAGGTTAATTCCTGATCTTTTCCACAGACAGATGATTGATTAGGTGAGAGGTGCTTAAGTGGGCGTCAGAGAGAGGCATATCCCACTTTGCAGTAGGAGAGCACTGTAGGGAAAGGATTTATTCTCCCATCTGTCCTGGGATAGAAATTATTCCTAACACCAGCTCTGGTGACCAACAGTGACCATCAGCATGGCTAACTAGCCAGACCTCTTAGAAAAAAGGACTGTATCTTACAGTCGGACTTGGTCTGGCATGAGATGCTCAGCAGCTTTTCAGAGCAAAGCACCTGTGCCCCTCTGATCTCCTCCACCAATACCTTTTGCTGCCACAAATACATTTAATGGCACCAGATCTTCCCTGATCCTGGTGGACAGCTGCTGAAGCTCCAGAATACCAGATCTAGTAATAAAGGTTTAGTAACACAGGGCTGTGAGCGGTAGGAAAAATCAGAGCAAGATAAAAGCAATTGAGTGAAGTAATGAGCTATACAGAGAATTTGTGGGTTCCAGTCCAGGTGGGATGGTCACATCTAAGCAGCCGGGATGCTCTGTGCACAGAGGCCATGCAACAGCTCCCAGAAACTTTACTTAAAGTATATATTTGTTTAAAAAAAAGGTTTTTAATCTAATTTTGAAGTCTGAGTAGCTGGGCAGTACTGTATTATCTTGCCCACTATCACAATTCTGGTGAAGCAGTTCAAAAGTTTAGCCACTTTGACAGTGTGGTGCCCCTGTTTTTGGCTCTTGGATCTCATTACACCTTTAAATCAGTAATGAAACCTCATTTCCATATTGTCAGAGAGTAACTGCCCACACCTAGTGTTTAATTTTTGGCTTGGCCTTTGTAAATGTTTTTTTCTTCTTAAGCTAATACCCATTCAACTAAAGAAAACAAAGGCAATCCCAGCAGTCTCGCTTGCAACCGCTTCTTTCCCATTCCTGTGCTTTTTAAGAACATCCTACCCTGTTACTCCTGCTTCATCATAAAACCACACTGCAATGGGCAGTACTTGTGGTGACAATTCTTTTGTGTGCCAGGCGCTGAAGTAATGTTGAATTTGCTTTGCCCAAGAGAAGTAGGTGTCAACAGCTCCTATTTCAGTTTCTTGTTCTTAAGAGTTTTTATATTGACTAGTTTGTCATCTGCCGTCACGGTCCCTCGGGTAGCAGAGGCTAATTCTGCCCTCCAGTCCCATTCTGAGGTAGAAAAAGTGGCACGTTTCTACTGCCAATTCAACAAAACAGTGACACATAGCAGCACTGCTCTGCTTTGTGGTCCAAAGAGCATTTGAAATGGAATAAGTCTTGCAATCTTGTTAAAACCATGCCAAATCACTTTCCAGACTGGGTAAATATTAATAGCAGGCTGACATGAGTTTCTTGCAGGCTGTCAACTCTAACTTTAGCCCCTTTGGGCAGGAGGATCTGCAGGGGTTATCTGGCCAAAACCTGTGAGGCTCCTTCTCTGCAGGGAAAAGGAACCGATGGTCAGATCTCCAAGATTATGTTTAGTATGGTCCCCATGTAAGCCATCAGTCCAAGAGTGGAAAGTCTGTGTTCCCAGATCTTTTAGAAGAGTCACTCTTACAGGATGAGGTTGCCAAGTCTTCAAAGACTTTAATTATCATGCTGTAATTCCATCTGCGGCCTTAATAAAGATGATGTCTTGAGGGTTGATCTGCTTTCGTCCTCCTTTTGCATACTGTGGGCTGATACATGAATGTTTGCATTTTTGGCATTCTTGATTTTTAAGTTTTTCTCTTAAAACGAGAAGAGAGACTGTATGAAAGTCAAAGGAAGTACAGTCAGTCGTCAATGCAGTCAGGGTAGAATTTGCACAGCTGCCAAAATGAGGTTCAGATATTTTACTGGGTGATACAAAATAAATGTTTAATTCATAGTGCATAACACTTTAAATAAATATAACTTGGCCACCCTCTAATGAGGATACGCTTGACCATGACCATTGATGCCTCGTATTCTGAAGGTAGTTTCTTTGACTAATTTTTATGGAAGACGGCACATTTTTAGAAAAACAACATTCAAAACACAATTCATTCAATCTCATCTAAAATGAGTCTTCAGTTTTGTAACATCACGTTTGAAACCCTACATTTCAATTGCTGCTTGAAGACAGCCTTCAGGATAAAAATTGGCTTTTATAGAGCAATAAACTATGTCATATACCAGATGGTAGTAACATATAGCTACTGCGTACTTTTAACTAAAGACCTTGATGTTTCTCCTCCATTTTCCCTTCTTGAGCGATGTTTGCTTATTCCCTGCATCCCATGCCGTGCTGGATTCACCTGCACGTAGGTTCCCTAGAGGTTTACCCTCTGCTTAAGGAGGGGGAGCAGTTATTTTTGAGCCTGGCTGCACAAAGGAAACGAAAGTTCATTTGGCGATTATTGTTTCCCTCCACAGAGACTAATGCTGATCTCCCTGCTTTTTGTCTGATGACTAGAGCCATTTCTTGCGCTAACCTTTAGCCGGAGAGGGAAGAGGAAGGGAAGGGAACTGTGAGCACAGAGCGGCTGCAGGGGGGCTCCTGCTGCTTCATGTCGTAACGGGGGGGACGGCGAAGAGAGCAGAAGTGTAACTGCAGCCATTGGAACTACGGATTTCCTAGGTAAACAGGGATTCGTGTAGGGCAAATGTCATCCTCTGAAATGTGTTACTTGTTGCAGGTATAGGGAGTCCCCTCTGTTATAGCCACGGCTGCTGTTTCGAATTGTGCTTTTTACCTTTTCTTAAGAGTTGAATATCTGATTTTGGGCAGTCTTAGTTCTTAAGATACTGTCACGTTAGTACTGTGCCCTCTCTTTCTGGGAAGATAAAAGAGTTAGGATTAAGTGAAGGCAGATAAGGGGGGGAGGCAGTTCTCGGCCGCCAGCGTGTGTGCTTTGTGGGGCTGTGGGCTCCTGCGGGCCCTCCCACAGCTTTTCTGTCAGCTTCCCCTGGGTTTATGTCTGCAGCGAGACCCACGCGATGCCGGTAACTGTTTGGCTATTTCAGTTTTGCTGAGGAGGGCTTGGCAAGTGATCCCAGACCTCTCCCAGCCATCTTCCCGGACTGCATTTACAAAGGGGCTGTAGCTCTTCCACGTAGTTCTTGGATGGAAAGCATTGCCCGTTCTGCTGAGGAAACCTGCTCCAGAAGCTCACTAGCACCACTCCCCCATCTTCGGGCACAGTTGTTTCTGCTGCTTGTGTCAACGCCAGGACTTAAACATCAGGGAAACCAGAATGTTTGCGCTGTGAGCTAATCTACTCTTTAAAGATGTTAGATAATGTAATAAAATAGCTCAGTGGTACGTTGCAATTACCTTTCACATTTCATCATGCCTCTAAAATTTTTGTCTTCTGAAACTAGGACTATATTTTTAGTACAGTGCAATCAAAAATGTCTGGCCAAGAACCTGATATAGTACCTAGGAAAATGGAAATATTCCTTTAAATGTCTTCCAGAGCTGTGGTTTCCTCTGAGTATTAAACTCCATTTGTTATGTCCTGATTACATACTTTGGTCTGGGTTATATACGACTTGGATTTATAATTCCATGTATATGGACAGTTTGATCTCTGTATTTTTAATAACAGAAAGCACAACGTAGACTTTTATTTTAGCATGATGTAAGCATAATTATTTAGTGGGCAAGAGACTAAAGATTACATTCTTCTGTTTGCCACTGAGGCTTACAGCTTGTTATTATTATTTCTTTTTCTTCATGGTTATGACCAAAAGATTCATGCTGTTAAAACCTTAACCATTATGTCAGGGTAATGGTTTCTGTAACTTGCAAGTGAGGAAAAAAACCTAATATAGAGCTGGCTAACTCACAGTGCGAGTGGATTTGACATTCAGATTTGACATCATTCAGCAATGACATGAATTGGTGCATTTCTTACAAACCTGCTTCTTGGTCAATTCATGCAGTTCACTGTTTCTGGCATTTCAGAGCGCAAATTATTAGCAGTAGTCCCAACTACTCTCATAAACTCTAACCCCTTACTGTGTTCTGCTCTTTTCAAGTCTTCAGTATATCTCTTTTCCTGTAAGGAAATTTCCAGGCTGGCATTTATCACACCGCTTCCTGTCTAACATGGTCTCTGTGCAGAACTGCTGTATGATCCCCTGCAGCTCATAAAGCTCCAACTGCCACCTTGAGCAAGTCGTCGGCTGTTGTTACTGTACACTTTCTCATGCCCGTGAACCATCTGATGCCTGTCTAGTTGCTCTCTTACGGCACATAAAGCAAAACCAGAGCAGAGCAGACCAGCTCAGGGAAATGTCCTTTCAGGACAGTTTCCAGTCTCAGTACCAAGTGGGCGTTGTCTGGAGGATGAAGATAGGAAGGGTGTTTTGGATAGGGTTATGTTTTGATGCGTGCTTTTGATGTTGTGGGGTTGGTTTACTATTCCAGTGTATTTTAGCCCTTTGACAAAATTGAGAAGCTGACATTTAATGAGTTGGGTGGTTTCTTTCTCATTCAAAATGGGCAGGAGGGTTACGCTACAGAAAGAACAACCTGCAAGGAGCCCAGGAAGCTGGGCTCTTAGGGTGTGTGTGGAAGGCTTGCTTTGACCTGCTTCTTGACTCATTGCAAATAACACGCTACATCTGCTAAGATGATGCTGTTACTCTGCCAGTGGGTCAAAAAACCTGGACACTCGTCCTTGCTGCCAAAGAGGACAGTGCTTTGTGTGATGGGAAGTTAGCAGCAGGCAGGTGCCGAGTGTGCTGCGTCCTTAGGTTTGGACCATATCACTTCAATTCCAGCCATAAAACCTTTTTCCTTAGAAATCTTCTGAGTGTGAAATCCCAGACCTCAAGAACAGGCAGTACTTTTGTTGAAAATCAACATAATGAGCAATCCAGCATGTTGTGTAAATCACATCTGTCTGTCTGCTCACCCATCCCAAGTAAGGCAAAGTAGTGTTCTTTCTGGGTTGATGGATTTAGTGGAGTTTGTATGTGATTTCTTTTAATGTGCTTCAAATTAGTCATGGTGCTTTATTTCCTAGGTTTCATTAAGCTTGTGGTCTGACCATATTGTGGTAGTCACTCCTAGCAGTTTACTGAATACTAGTTTTAATATCCGGATATAGATTTCTTCAATATCCTGCAATGCATTTTTCAGTGCTTTTCTGGATAACGCTAATACTAAACAGTCTGTGATGCACCAGGCCCCCAAGCTGCATTTTAAAGTTAGCATAATGCTTTCCATCTTTCATCTTTGCGCAACACAGACGGCTGTTATGTTTTGGGGGTTTTTTAGGACATAACGTACCCAAAAGGAGGATCTTGCTTAAAAAGTACTGGTTAGATGACACAGTGGTGCTGTAAGCTTGCCTCTTCTGGTCTGCCATTATGCGTTCTCCCTCCGTCTTTTCCCATCCTTTGCTTCTCTTTTTTTATCTGTGGGAATTATCATAATGATGCACTGTTTCCATGAAGAACAAAATGCCCAGGAGATCATCTCTGTATTCTTCTGGCTTAAAGACCTGTAGAAACAAATGTCATTCTGGAAGGGAAAATAAAAGTTCTCTTTTGACAGTTTGATGCATCAAAGGATGGCACACTGAATAGATTAGGCTCAGTTTGTCACCTGTGTTCCTGTGGAACTACTGAATTAGCTGTTAAAATTTCTGTGAAGGTGGAAAACAACCATTTTGCAAGTCAAGAGGTCAAACTTCCCTGAGAGACAGAGGGTTGTTGTTCACTGGTGTGTATTGAAGCACTTCTGGACCAGGTGTAGATTTGCCTTCTCCAAACAGAAAAAAGCCTTTGAACATATTATCATTGCCTTAAAAACAATAAAGAAAAGTATCCCCTCGGGTGTTTGACAGGAGGCCAGACCTCAGAGGACATCTGAAGAGGGAGAGGCAGGTTTCTAACATCTGTTTCGGGTGGGTGGATTGTATTTGACTTTGGC